>NW_027649830.1:416921-827726 GCF_965287045.1 Carcharhinus amblyrhynchos | reverse complement strand
ATAGTTAGATGGGATTTATAGTTCAGTGAATTTGCTGACATTTAGGAAAGAGAATGAATTATTAGGGGTTGATTCCAGAGGGAGTGTCAGCGGGTTATTTTCAGCGCAGTTGTGGAATGGCCTGTCCTCGGAGGTGTGTGATTGCACTGGGGGAGGATGCAGAGGAGATTCCCCAGGATGCTGCCTGGACTGCAGTGTTTCAGCTGTGAAGACAGGCTGGTTAGGCTGGGCTCGTTTCCCCTGCAGCAAGAAGGCTGAGGGGGAGGGGGGGGGATCGGATCGAGGTGTATGAAGTTATGAGGGACATCGATAGGGTGGGTGGGAAGAAACTTCTCCCCTTAGCACAGGGGTCACTAACCAGAGGGCAGAGACTTAAGGGAAGGAGCAGGAGATTTAGAGGGGAAATCAGGGGGTAGTAAGAGTCTGGAACTTGATGGGCTGAAGGCCTCTTCCTGTGCTGTGTACCTTTAATCGGACTGCTGTGTCTGTTCCCAGGTAAACTGACCAAAGCAAAGCGCCTGGTGGTTAGTGAGGGCAGCTCAATAACCAGTATCTCAGCACGGTCCTGGATCAGCCGGGAAGCTCGGGATCCTCCCTGCTGGTAAACGCCTGTGTCAACAAACTGCTGCTCTACAGGTACACAAGCAGCTTGTACCTCGCTCTGTAAAGAGCTCTGTCTGTGAGTGCGTCTGTGCATATCTGCGGGTGTGTCAGTGCACACGTGTCTACAAGTGCCCACGTGTCGGAGTGCCTGTGGGTGCGTCTGTGGATGTCTCTGTGCACGCGTGTGTGTGCGCATGCATGTGTCTGCGCACATGACTATGTGTGCATCTTCATATGCACATGCACCTGTGTGTGCGTCTGCGTGTGTGTGCATGCCTGTGCATGTGTCTGCATGTGTGTGCGTGGCTGTGTGTGTGTCTGCGTGTGTGTGCCATTGTGTGTGCACATGACTGTGTGCGTCTTCGTATGCACGGGTGCGTGTGTGCACGTGCCTGTCTGTGTCTGCATGTGCGTGCCTGTGTGTGTGCGTGCCTGTGTGTGTGTGTCTGGGTGTGTGCGATGGGGACAGTGAGGGGGAGAGGCAGGGTTGAAGCCTGTGTTAGTGTGCTGGGTGTTCTCAGTGTAAGGTTTGTGTGTTAATAGGGTGGTGGATAATGAAGGAACACTGCAGCTGAAGAGGACATTTGAGATTCAGCAGAACTCCAATCCCGTGCACAGTATCTTCTGTCCCCCTGATGTCGTTCCGCCAAGGAGCCTGTGTCGGTGAGAACTCTCCTCACTTACCAAATCACACAACAGCTACGTGTCTTTAAAACTTTCCTCTGTATCTAACCCCGTGCTGTACCTGTCCTGGGAGTGTTTGATGGGGACAGTGTAGAGGGAGCTTTACTCTGTATCTAACCCCGTGCTGTACCTGTCCTGGGAGTGTTTGATGGGGACAGTGTAGAGGGAGCTTTACTCTGTATCTAACCCCCGTGCTGTACCTGTCCTGGGAGTGTTTGATGGGGACAGTGTAGAGGGAGCTTTACTCTGTATCTAACCCCGTGCTGTACCTGTCCTGGGAGTGTTTGATGGGGACAGTGTAGAGGGAGCTTTACTCTGTATCTAACCCCGTGCTGTACCTGTCCTGGGAGTGTTTGATGGGGACAGTGTAGAGGGAGCTTTACTCTGTATCTAACCCCGTGCTGTACCTGTCCTGGGAGTGTTTGATGGGGGGACAGTGTAGAGGGAGCTTTACTCTGTATCTAACCCCGTACTGTACCTGTCCTGGGAGGTGTTTGATGGGGACAGTGTAGAGGGAGCTTTACTCTGTATCTAACCCCGTGCTGTACCTGTCCTGGGAGTGTTTGATGGGGGGGACAGTGTAGAGGGAGCTTTACTCTGTATCTAACCCCGTACTGTACCTGTCCGGGAGTGTTTGATGGGGACAGTGTAGAGGGAGCTGTTACTCTGTATCTAACCCCGTGCTGTACCTTGCCTGGGAGTGTTTGATGGGGGACAGGGTAGAGGGAGCTTTACTCAGGTGCCTGACGCCGGGTGGTTGAGAATCGCAACTGTCCTCTGTCTCTCACCCCTCCTCACTCCCTCTCCTCCCCTCCACCTCCCAACTCTGTGACCCCCTCTCTCTCTCACTCCCTCTTTCCCTCCCCTCCCTCTCTCCCCTCCTCTCTCTTCCCTCCCCTCTCTCTTCACCTCCCCTCCTCTTCCCTCTCCTCTCTCTTCCCCTCCCTCTCTCTCTTCCCTCCCCTCTCTCTTCCCTCCCCTCTCTCTTCCCCTCCCCTCGCTCTTCCCTCCCCTCTCTCTTCCCCTCCCTCTCTCTTTCCCCTCCCCTCTCTCTTCCCTCCCTCTCTCTTCCCCTCCCTCTCTCTTCCCCTCCCCCTCTCTTCCCCTCCCCTCTCTCTTCCCCCTCCCCTCTCTCTTCCCCTCCCGTCTCTCTTCCCCTCCCGTCTCTCTCTTCCCTCCCCTCTCTCTTCCCCTCCCCTCTCTCTTCCCCTCCCCTCTCTCTTCCCTCCCCTCTCTCTCTCCCCTCCCCTCTCTCTTCCCTCCCCTCTCTCTTCCCCTCCCCTCTCTTCCCCCTCCCTCTCTCTTCCCCTCCCTCTCTCTCTTCCCCTCCCCTCTCTCTTCCCTCCCCTCTCTTCTTCCCCCCCTTCTCTCTCTGTCTCTCTCTCTATCCCACTCTCTAACACTCGGTCTCTCACCCTCTCTCTAACTCTCTCTCTCTCTCTCTGTGTCTCTCCCTCAGTCACTGGCAGTGAGGATATGTGTGTCTATTTCTTTGATGTTGAGCGAGCGACCAGGGCTATTGTGAACAAGCTGCAGGGACACAGTGCTGCCGTGTTGGATGTCAGCTTCAACTGTGACGAGAGTTTGCTGGCCTCCAGCGATGCCCGCGGTATGGTCATCATCTGGCGTCGGGAGCAGAAGTAACAAGGTTCGCTGGCCCAGGGCCTTCCGCACTCCAGACACCCCCCTCGGTATAGGGAGGGGTGGCGGGGGTTGCTGTTAGCTGCTAGATAATTTATATCCAAACACAACACCCTCCGCACAGAGAGAGCGAGAGAGAGATATTCAGCCGTGGGAGCTGCCTGCCTTCCTGCTCTCCCTCAGTGATCGATGAGTGGGCGCCACCCCCACCCCCACTGCACCCACCCCACCCACCCTGCCCCCACCGCACCCCTCAGCTACTGTCAGTGGGTGGTAGTGGTGGTTGGGGAGCGGGGGGGTATCGAAATGGCTGGCATAGACTCCAAGTTCCTCTCTACTCCCTTCACTTTCACCTCTTACCCCCTCCCCGCCTCATTGTTCCTGTGAGGAGCAAGCAGAGGCCCCCCCCGCCACCACCAGCCTGCTGTATCCCCCTCCTGCTCACCTACACCACCCCCCCACCCCACTCATGGCAGCGCAGAGTGAGGTGGTGTTAGACTGAGGCAGGCACTCACCCTCTCCTTTCTAACTCCACTCGGGGGCGGTTCGTAAATGATGGCTGGGTGGGGAATGGGGGAACTAACATGGGCACCTGGGAAAGCTCCCTGGGGTCAGTGCCCAGTCAGAGGAGAGAGGGGCAGTCTAGAAACAGTGACCCGCAGGGCAGACGGTGCCTCTACAGCTCACAACACCCACCTGCTCTGCCGGACCACAGACTTGAATGGAAACACTCCAAGATGTTCCAGATGTACTGCCAGTCCCAGCCCTGAGGGAACGCCGCACTGTGGGAGGGTCAGTGCTGAGGGAGTGCCGCACTGTGGGAGGTCAGTGCTGAGGGAGCGCCGCACTGTGGGAGGGTCGGTGCTGAGGGAGCGCCGCACTGTGGGAGGGTCAGTGCTGAGGGAGCGCCGCACTGTGGGAGGGTCGGTGCTGAGGGAGCGCCGCACTGTGGGAGGGTCGGTGCTGAGGGAGCGCCGCACTGTGGGAGGGTCAGTGCTGAGGGAGCGCCGCTCTGTGGGAGGGTCGGTGCTGAGGGAGCGCCGCACTGTGGGAGGGTCAGTGCTGAGGAGCGCCGCACTGTGGGAGGGTCAGTGCTGAGGGAGCGCCGCTCTGTGGGAGGGTCGGTGCCGAGGGAGCGCCGCACTGTGGGAGGGTCGGTGCTGAAGGGAGCGCCACACTGTGGGAGGGTCGGTGCTGAGGGAGCGCCGCACTGTGGAAGGTCGGTGCCGAGGGAGTGCCACACTGTGGGAGGGTCGGTGCCGAGGGAGCGCCGCACTGTGGGAGGGTCGGTGCCGAGGAGCACCGCACTGTGGAGGGTCGGTGCTGAGGGAGCGCCGCACTGTGGGAGGGTCGGTGCTGAGGGAGCGCCGCACTGTGGGAGGGTCAGTGCTGAGGGAGCACCGCACTGTGGGAGGGTCGGTGCTGAGGGAGCACCGCCACTGTGGGAGGGTCAGTGCCGAGGGAGTGCCGCACTGTGGGAGGGTCAGTGCCGAGGAGCACCGCACTGTGGGAGGGTCAGTGCCGAGGGAGCGCCGCACTGTGGGAGGGTCAGTGCCGAGGGAGGCGCACTGTGGGAGGGTCGGTGCCGAGGGAGCCCCGCACTGTGGGAGGGTTGGTGCCGAGGGAGCCCCGCACTGTGGGAGGGTCGGTGCCGAGGGAGCCCCGCACTGTGGGAGGGTCGGTGCTGAGGGAGCCCCGCACTGTGGGAGGGTCTGGTGCCGAGGGAGCACCGCACTGTGGGAGGGTCAGTGCCGAGGGAGTGCTGCACTGTGGGAGGGTCAGTGCCGAGGGAGTGCTGCACTGTGGGGAGGGTCGGTGCTGAAGGAGTGCTGCACTGTGGGAGGGTCGGTGCTGAAGGAGTGCTGCACTGTGGGAGGTGCTGTCTTTCAGTGAGAGGCTCCAATTTGAAGGAACTCTAGGCAGGGCTACGTTTTGGAGGTGGAAGAATTCATGGCCATGTGATTGGTCAGCTCTCCTCCTGCCGCCTCTCACGGTCGAGCAGCCCTTCCTTGGCGATCTCTTCACCAGGTTCAGGGCACCCCAACATTTACACACACACCCTGCACACAACTAAACCTTGTCCAGGTGCCTTTGATGTGTTTGCGATGCTTGGTGCTGTGTTATTCTTCAAGGTGCGAGGAGAAGGGGAGAGATATTAACAGGGAGAATCATGTCTCTAAATGAATGAGTTTTGTTTAAAAAGGAGAGGCTTTTTATTTGCATTTTATTTAATGAAATTGTTGTAAACACTATCTGGAAACGGAGCTCCCCCAAAGTGCTGGTTCGATGTTCCACTTATTAAAAGGCAGAGTTTGCACAGACAGACACTCCTCCGCTCCCGAACCCTCTAATCAGGATATTGTTTGTGGAACGGGATCCTCCTCGCTGTGAGAGGGAGAAGGTTCCTGCAGGGAGCTGGTACGCGGCTGGAAGGGATGTGTGGTGAATATATCAGCATTGTGGGTGGGGAGCTGGGTGACTCTCTGTGCGTGGGGCTGTGTGACTGTACAACCAGTTATCAAAGAATTTAACCATTGTTGCCTGGTGAATATTTAACAGTGAAAATTAAATTATACAATTGACTCTCTTCTCTCTGTCTGTGCGCTCCTGTCAGCTGTGGAGGATGGTAACGATCGAAACCCTTACCATCCCCAATGTCCTAACACAAGTCTCCGGTCGCTGCTGAGCTATTCAACTCCACCAGGCATCACCTCTGCGTCGGGTTTGACCCACAACGCTGTGGCTCAGAGATGGGAGTCCAGCATTTATAGTCAGTTTACTCAACAGGACATTCGGCTCTTCTACTCCATGCTGGCCCACACCAGCCTCCTCACCCCACTGACCCACTCTTCATCTCCCCCTCCGCCCCCCCCCCCCCCCCCCATATAGTCCTATTCCTCTCCCTCACATCTGTTTATCCAGCTTCCCCCCCACCCCCCAGCCATTCTCCACCCTTAAACACATCGACATCATTTGCTCCCCCCACTCTCCGTGGGAGCAAGTCCCACATTCTCCCCCACTCCCCCCCCCGTGGGAGTGAGTCCCACAGGCTTGGAGGGGCCGAATGGCCTGTCCCTGGGGGGCTGGACTGTTCTTTGCTGTTTGTAAATGGTTAAATTGTTGATAACATGGGTAACCAGTGTAATTGAAAAACTTACACTTTTCACAACAAGCTAATGTCGTGCTGACTGGAACACAGGATCCCTCTTGTGGTCTGATACGAGGTTCTCTAGTGCCACCACTGAGTGGGAGGTGTCAGCACAGCGTGATGTTTACATAGGCAGTTCCCATTGTAAACCTGAACTGAAGCAACATCGAGTAGGAAGACATCAACATTAAAGGAAAACAGGGTGTGGTAGAGAGAACCTTTACGTCCCTTCCCTTTCATTCCCCCTCAATCCTGAATTTCCTTCCCATTCAACCAATGACCCTCCTTTTGTGTATGAATTTGCTTCCACTGCCCTTTCAGACTGATTTGATTTGATTTATTATTGTCAGATATATTGGAATACAGTGAAAAGTATTGTTTCCTGTGCGCTACACAGACAAAGCATACTGTTCATAGTGTACATAGGGGAGAAGGAAAGGAGAGGGTGCAGAATGTAGTGTTACAGTCACAGCGAGGGTGTAGAGAAAGATCAGCTTAATGTGAGGTAGGTCCATTCAAAAGTCTGACAGCAGCAGGGAAGAAGACGGGAAATGGTCCAGAGTTTCTGGGTGTTTAGATCATCAACAAGCTGTCCCGATACCCCCAGGTGACTAAGGTGACCAGAAACTACAAAGGGTGGTGAATGTAGCCCCAATCCATCACACAAACCAGCCTCCCATCCATTGACTCTGTCTACACTTCCCGCTGCCTCGGGGAAAAGCAGCCGGTATAATTAAGGACCCCACACACCCCGGACATTCTCTCTTCCACCTTCTTCCATCAGGTAAAAGATACAAAAGTCTGAGGTCCCGTACCGACCGACTCAAGAACAGCTTCTTCCCTGCTGCTGTCAGACTTTTGAATGGACCTACCTCGCATTAAGCTGATCTTTCTCTACACCCTCGCTGTGACTGTAACACTACATTCTGCACCCTCTCCTTTCCTTCTCTATGAACAGTATGCTTTCTCTGTATAGCGCGCCAGAAACAATACTTTTCACTGCATGTTAATACATGCAACAATAATAAATCAAATCCGGTGCCTATCTCCTTTATTTTGTTGACATTGAGGGAGAGATTATTATCACAGCAGTTCACCAGATTCAACATCTTCTCAAGTCCAACACCTTGTGTTGGAAAAATTCTCATCTTCCCCTTTCTGGTTCATTTCTTGATTCCCTTCAACCTGTGGTTACTGACCCTCTTGCCACTGGAATCATTTCTTCCTTGTTTACTCCATCTAACCACCCCCCCCCCGCCCCGATTTTAACACCTCGATTAAATCTTTGACCACCTCTGCTCCGAGGAGAACGATCCCAGCTTCTCCCAGCCTCTCCACATTAACCGAAATCCCCAAATCCCTGGAACTGTTCTGGGTGAATCTCCCTCCACACGCACTCCTTCTAGGCACCTGGAATTGGATACAATACTCAAACCGAGGACAACAAATGATTTAATCAGTTTTAGCAGAATCCCTTCACTTTTCAATTCTTTGTCTCTCTTTTACAAACAGCCTTCCCAGCCAATACCAGCCATGATCGAATAGCAGAGCAGACTGGATGGGCTGAATGGCCTCATTCTGCTCAAAGAAACCTGTGCTGTTACCTTCACTAAAACTTGTTCATATTCAACTTCTTTCTACTTAAACCTCATGTTTCTCAAGCCAGTGGTTGGGGGCAGACTGGGGCAAGCATAGGGAGCCCAGGGCTCTGGCCAGGATTCCACCAAGACCCCCATCCTTCGTGACATAGTCAGAGGTCTCACATCACCAGCTTTAAGTCCAAGAGGTTTGTTGGGAATCAAGAGTTTTTGGAGCGCTGCTCCTTCCTCGGATGAGTGTGGGGTCCGAACACCTGAGGAAGGAGCAGCGCTCCAAAAGCTCGTACGACCAAATAAACCTGTTGGACTTTAACCTGGTGTTGTGAGACTTCTTACTGTGTTTACCCCAGTCCAGCATCTCCACATCATTCTTCATGACCACATTGCTGAGAGTCATATGTAGGCCGGATAAGAGCAGCAGGTTTCCTTCCCCAGAGGAAGGCTGGGGAGTCGCTGGCATGGTTTCCATCGCTGAGAATACCAGATTCCAGAAAACTGGCCTCGGGTAGAGAGGGAGAGGACAGGTTTCATATTTCTGTGGAGGGAGGGGGGACAGAGGTGGGGGGAGTGGAGTTGGGCGAAGATGGCAAGAAAGGTCAGGCTGGGCTCCGAGAGGTGGAAGAGCCCGTGTCAATATTCGTAATGAATTAGGGTGAGGTTTTGAAGCAGCCTCCTTTACTGCAGCCAATTTTATATTTCAAAGGGAAAAGAAGGGTTTGTTTTCATTGCTTCAATCTGCTCCCGTCCCCCCTCCCAGTGCCCGTCTCCCACCCAGTACTCATACCCACACCCCCACCCAGTGCCCATCTCCCACCCAGTACTCATACCCACACCCCCTCCCAGTGCCCATCTCCCACCCAGTGCCTGTCCCCCACCCAGTACTCATACCCACACCCCCACCCAGTGCCTGTCCCCCACCCAGTACTCATACCCACACCCCCACCCAGTGCCCATCTCCCACCCAGTACTCATACCCACACCCCCACCCAGTGCCCATCTCCCACCCAGTACTCATACCCACACCCCCACCCAGTGCCCGTCTCCCACCCAGTACTCATACCCACACCCCCACCCAGTGCCTGTCCCCCACCCAGTACTCATACCCACACCCCCTCCCAGTGCCCGTCTCCCACCCAGTACTCATACCCACACCCCCACCCAGTGCCCATCTCCCACCCAGTACTCATACCCACACCCCCACCCAGTGCCCATCTCCCACCCAGTACTCATACCCACACCCCCTCCCAGTGCCTGTCCCCCCACCCGATGCTCATCTCCCACCCAGTACTCATACCCCCACCCAATGCCAACCCCTACCCAATGCCCACTCCCCACCCGATGCTCGTCCCCCTACCCAATGCTCACACCCCCACCCAATATCTATTCCCTTTCCCGCCGCCATTTTGATTGGGGCAGTTTAATGGTCACACCCTGCACCCTATTCTTTAGCGCCTCCACCTCTTCTGCTGGTCAGAAGTGGTACTGCAATGTCCTCCTTCTTATTTCTTCCCTCCCCCCCCCACTCCCAAGATATATTGCAGATATATAAATCTAGATTGAACTACTGGGTCAATGCATTGACAATATTTATTAAATGCAGGAAGGGTTCTTCACAAAATCATTAGGAGGTTATATTTATTGAATGGCTTATTGCCCAGAAATGAGGGTGTCCTGTGGAGAACCGGTCATGGGTAGCAGAGCTTCACAGTTACCACACTAACATAGATATATTCCACCGAGCCGGACACCTCAGATGTGGGATTTGTTCAAATCATCAGCTGTAACAAAGAGAGGGAATGTCAGGTGAATTAATTGAAAATTTCTCTCAGTCCTAGTTTGTAAATGTGACAGTAAACAAGGTGATGGACAGACAGGATCTCTGGTACCTGAAGTGCAGCTGGTGTTTGAGCTGTTTGAGCTATTCGAACGCACACTGGATTTACACAGGCTCAATTGGCAGGATCCTGTCCGTTTAGTAAACTTGGCTGAGAAGGGAGAAACAGCAAGTTGTGTGGCCGTGATCAATATATCCCCCAGCTCTCCCCTTCCCAAATTATTCCTATTCGGAAAATATTACTCACAAGACCAGGGTAGTTTCTCTTACCTGTCGGGTCAGTGTTGAACTGGCCAGAACCTGGGTGAGAAACAGAAAGGTGAACAGTTTAACATTAACCTGTGGGAATGATATATTCCTAAACACACTCTCCCACTCCCTGTTCCATTTCGTCTGGGATTTCTCTCCCTCTCACACACAAACACACTCAGTGAATCGTAGAACTCCTACAGAGCAGAAGGAGGCCATTCAGCCCATCGAGTCTGCACCGGCCACAATCCCCCCCAGGCCCTATCCCCATGCATTTACCCTAGCTAGTCCCCCTGACACTCAGGGACAATTTAGCACAGCCAATCCACATAACCTGCACTTCTTTGAATGCTGCCTTGGGAAAGCAACCAGAATAATTAAGGACCCCCCCCAGGCACCCCGGACATTCTCTCTTCCACCTTCTTCCATCGGGAAAAAGATACAAAACTCTGAGGTCACGCACCGACCGACTCAAGAACAGCTTCTTCCCTGCTGCTGTCAGACTTTTGAATGGACCAACCTTGTATTAAGTTGATCTTTCTCTACACCCTCGCTGTGACTGTAACACTACATTCTGCACTCTCTCCCCTATGTGCTCCATGACTGGTGTTCTTTTCACTGTATCCCAGTACTCGTGACAATAATAAATCAAATGACTTTCCACCACCTTTTAATTCATCCCTGGGACCTGGGTGTCGCTGGCTGGGTCAGTATTTATTACCCATCCCTAGTTACCCCTTGGAGGGCAGTTGAGAGTCACCCACATTGCTGTGTCTCGAGAGTCACCCACATTGCTGTGTCTCTGGAGTCACATGTAGGCCAGACTGGGGTAAGGACGGCAGATTTCCTTCCCTAAAGGAACCAGGTGGGTTTTTCTGACGATGGGCCATCAGTAGATTCTTAATTCCAGATATTTTTTATTGAATTCAAATTCCACCATCTGCCGTGGTGGGATTGGAACCCGGGTCCCCAGAACATTCACTGAGTTTCTGGATTAATAATCTAGTGATAATCCCACAAGACCATCGCCTGCACTATTTCAAGGACCTTTTTTAGAATCTCTCCCTTGAACTGTTGCTGTTACTATCGCCAGTGCTCCCATGAACACAGAGAGAGAGTCTGATATAACCAGGGACAATTCTGATCTTTAATGTAGCACAGTCCCAGTGCTGTCAAAATCTCCCATATTCACAAGTCTCTTCACATGTCGAAAGCAGCAGGTTCAAACGCACCAAATATCCTGATTAATTCCAAATATTTGGGATCCTTTGCTAAAGAATGTTGCAGGTACCAGGAGAGGCGATGGCCCAGTGGGATTATCACTAGACTATTAATCCAGAAACTCAGTGAATGTTCTGGGGACCCGGGTTCGAATCCCACCACGGCAGATGGTGGAATTTAAATTCAATAAAAAATATCTGGAA
Source organism: Carcharhinus amblyrhynchos (assembly GCF_965287045.1). Lineage (NCBI taxonomy): Eukaryota > Metazoa > Chordata > Chondrichthyes > Carcharhiniformes > Carcharhinidae > Carcharhinus > Carcharhinus amblyrhynchos. The sequence goes on along the minus strand of NW_027649830.1, from coordinate 816,545 downwards.
TTAAGAATCTACTGATGGCCCATTGTCAGAAAAACCCATCTGGTTCCTTTAGGGAAGGAAATCTGCCGTCCTTACCCCGGTCTGGCCTACATGTGACTCCAGAGACACAGCAATGTGGGTGACTCTCAACTGCCCCTCCAAGGGGTAACTAGGGATGGGTAATAAATACTGACCCAGACAGTGATACCCAGGTCCCAGGGATGAATAAGAAAATCCATCTCCTGATGTAATGTGTGAGAGTTTCTAATGTTTGCAGCCACTTACGATTGAACATGCAGCAGGTCAGTATTCCCAACACCACAGCAAAGCAGATTCCCAGTATTCCCAACACAGCTCCGATGATGATCAAATCTTCATTTTTTGTGATCCTGTTATGTTCTGAGGGAAATTTTAAAATTTATATATTGTTGTCACAAGTAGACTTACATTAACACTGCAATGAAGTTACTGTGAAAATCCCCTAGTCGCCCACACTCTGGTGCCTGTCCGGGTTACACTGAGGGAGAATTGAAGGACAGTGCACCCTAACCAGCACGTCTCTCAGACTGTTGGAGGATAGGGTTCGAGTATAGGGCTAACGGGAGGACTTTGAATAGTGTGGATGAACAGAGGGATCTAGGTGTATGTGTACATAGATCCCTGAAAGTTGGGAGTCAAGTAGATAAGGTTGTTAAGAAGGCATACGGTGTCTTGGCGTTTATTGGTAGGGGGATTGAATTTAGGAGTCGCAGCGTCATGTTGCAACTGTACACAACTCTGGTGCGGCCACACTTGGAGTACTGTGTGCAGTTCTGGTCCCCACATTACAGGAAGGATGTGGAGGCTTTGGAGAGGGTGCAGAGGAGGTTTACCAGGATGTTGCCTGGTATGGAGGGGAGGTCCTATGAGGAGAGGCTGAGGGATTTGGGGTTGTTTTCGCTGGAAAGAAGGCGGCTAAGAGGGGATCTTATTGAAACATATAAGATGATTAGAGGTTTAGATAGGGTGGACAGTGATGGCCTTTTTCCTCTGATGGAGAAATCTAGCACGAGGGGGCATGGCTTTAAATTAAGACAGGGTAGTTATAGGACGGATGTCAGGGGTAGGTTCTTTACCCAGAGGGTGGTGAGGGATTGGAATGCCCTGCCTGCTGCAGTTGTAAATGCGCCTAGTTTGGGGGTGTTTAAGAGATCCGTGGATAGGTTTATGGACGAAAAGGGATTGGTTTAGGTTAGAGGGTCATTGTTTTGTAACTGGTCGGCGCAACATCGTGGGCCGAAGGGCCAGTTCTGCGCTGTAATGTTCTATGTTCTATATGTTCTATGAAACCGGAGCACCCGGAGGAAACCCACGCAGACACGGGGAGAACGTGCGGACTCCGCACAGACAGTGACCTGAGCCGGGAATCGAACCTGGGTTCCTGGTGGTGGGAGATAGCAGTGCCACCCGGACAGTTGGGGGTTTACCATGTGTTTGCAGTCTTAACACCCAATCTCCACCCACCCCACACCCTTCCTGAGAAGGCCACTCCCTGTAATAAGTGGCCTCTGATAATGGTGATAGATGGAAGAGGTGGTAAAAGTATAGAAACTAGAAACAGGAGGAGGCCATTTGGCCCTTCGAGCCTGCTGTGCCATTCATTTTGATCATGGCTGATCATCAAATTCAATATCCTGATCACCCCCCCATATCCCTCGATCCCTTTAGCCCCAAGAGCGATATCTAATTTCTTCCTGAAATCACACAACGTTTTGGCCTCAACTACTTTCTGTGGGAGTGAGTTCCACACATTCCCCACCCTCTGGGTGAAGAAATTTCTCCTCACCTCAGTTCTAAAAGGTTTCCCCCTTATCCTCAAACTTTAACCCCTAGTTCTGGGCTCCCCCCACCATCGGAAACATTCTTTCTGAATCTACCCTGTCTAACCCTGTTAGAATTTTATAAGTTTCTATCAGATCCCCTCTCACTCTTCTAAACTTCAGTGAATATAATCCTAACCGACTCAGTCTCTCCTCATATGACAGACCTGCCATCCCAGGAATCAGCCTGGTAAACCTTCGCTGTGCTCCCTCTATAGCAAGGACATCCTTCCTCAGATAAGGAGACCAAAACTGTACACAATACTCCAGGTGTGGCCTCACCAAGGCCCTGTACAATTGCACTAACACTTCTATACTTTGGGGACAAGGTGGGTGGGTTTATTGATCTATTTCTGTCTGATTTTCTCAATATGTAACCTTACCAAATGGTAGCAGGAGTTTTTCTGTGAGGGCCTCATGTTCCACTTGACAGGAATACTTTCCATCCACACCTCCATTCAAAGTGAGGACGTTCCTTGCCTGAAAGGTCCCATCTCTTTGGGGTAAAATATTCATGGTCTCCACTCCATCGACAACTGCCATTCTGTCCCTCAGCCAGCTCACTTTAATGTTTCTCGGGAAGAAGTTCTTCAGCAAGCACACCAAATCCTTCTGGCTGTCTTTCTCCTCAAGGAAGACTTTGTTGGATGTTGGAGCTGTGGAACCAAACAGGAATGGGTTACAGGTTAGAATCAGCACACTCAGGAATCTTCCAGAGATCCTGGCCCTTTGGATATGGTGCAGGGACAGCTTCAGAGTAGATCTAGTGCTGCTTCGGAATTGTTAAAAGGAGGCATGAATGTGCGTAGAAAAGGTGCAGAAACTCATGACTCTCAAGCCCGTTGGAACTGTCGACATCAACTGTGAGAGGGATCTGCCAACGGGATCTGTCAGAGGGATCTGTCAACGGGATCTGTCAGAGGGATCTGTCAATGGGATCTGCCGGAGGAATCTGTCAATGGGATCTGTCAGAGGGATCTGCCAGATGAATCTGTCAACGGGATCTGCCAGAGGGATCTGTCAACGGGATCTGTCAGAGGGATCTGTCAACGGGATCTGCCAGGGGGATCTGTCAGAGGGATCTGTCAACGGGATCTGCCAGAGGGATCTGTCAATGGGATCTGCCAGAGGGATCTGTCAGAGGGATCTGCCAGAGAGTCAGGAGGACCTATCAAAAGGGGCTGCAAAGGGAGTTGCAATTTGTCAAGGCATTTTAAAGTCCTTATTATTTCTTTTTAATTTATTTATTCATGGCACCTGGGCGTTGCTGGTTGGGCCAGCATTTAATGCCCACCACAAATTACCCTCCATTTCAGGGGGCAGTTGAGAGTGACCCACATTGCTGTGTCTCTGGAGTCACATGTAGGCCAGACCGGGGTAAGGACGGCAGATTTCCTTCCCTAAAGGAACCAGATGGGTTTTTCCCACAATTATGAACGGTTTCACGGTCACCAGTCAACTTCTAATTCCAGATTTTTATTGAATTTGATCCTGGGTGTCCAGAGAATGAGCCGGGGGCTCTGGATGACTACCCCAGTGACAATATCACCAGGCCACTGTCTCCCTGTGGGCATGGGTTGGCATGGCCAGTGTGGGGTGTGCTGGAAGGTAAGAGGTTTTGGACGTTGGAACGGATGGGTGATGTGTGAGGGGGTGGGGCTGGAGGAGTTTATTTTATTGTTCATTTTTTAATCTGTCACATGAGCACTGATGCACAAAACTGGAGGCCCCAGTTTCCACATTTGGTCACCCGAAACTCTCTGTCTTAGCCCATCCCATCTGACAAAAACCTCCATCTGTATCGTGAGGAGGCGATGGCCCAGTGGGATTATCACGAGACTATTAACCCAGAAACTCAGTGAATGTTCTGGGGACCCAGGTTCGAATCCCACCACGGCAGATGGTGGAATTTGAATTCAATAAAAAATATCTGGAATTAAGAATCTACTGATGACCCATTGTGGGAAAAACCCATCTGGTTCCTTTAGGGAAGGAAATCTGCCGTCCTTACCCCGGTCTGGCCTACATGTGACTCCAGAGACACAGCAATGTGGGTGACTCTCAACTGCCCTCCAAGGGGCAACTAGGGATGGGCAATAAATACTGACCCAACCAGCGATACCCAGGTGCCATGAATAAATGAAAAGAAATAATAAGAGCTTTAAAATGCCTTGATAAATTCCGACGCTGCGCACTCCCGTGTCGATGTGATCCTCCCTGTGATTGGTGCCTGGTTGTGGTTATATTCACCGTACCCGTCCCGTTCAGGGAGACGTGGCTGGATTGCGCTGTTTGTTTAATCTCTTCACAGAAGTTCTCGATGTGGCGAGGTACCGTCGCCACGAAATTCAGGTCAGAATTCCGTCTGTTCACCACAGGCTGCATGAAAGATTTCACGGCCTCGTATCTCAGAGTGCTGGTGTTGTAGAACATAACCGTTTCACCATCATAGGCGTAACGCAGTGTAATACTGGACAGTGTCTGGTTCCTGTGATAGAAACACTCACACTCCACGTGAACCAGGTGAATCCCTAAAACAAACAGAAGATAACAGGATTGGGTGGTTTATTCTGGAGGCCGTCATTCTCATGTCCAGACTTGGAACAACATTTCACACTCTGAAAACCCTCATAAATTTACACACATCCCACAGTGCGGTGCTCCCTCGGCACCGACCCTCCCACAGTGCGGCGCTCCCTCGGCACCGACCCTCCCACAGTGCGGCGCTCCCTCAGCACTGACCCTCCCACAGTGCGGCGCTCCCTCTGCACTGACCCTCCCACAGTGCGGCGCTCCCTCGGCACTGACCCTCCCACAGTGCGGCGCTCCCTCAGCACCGACCCTCCCACAGTGCGGCGCTCCCTCGGCACCGACCCTCCCACAGTGCGGCGCTCCCTCGGCACCGACCCTCCCACAGTGCGGCGCTCCCTCGGCACAGACCCTCCCACAGTGAGGCGCTCCCTCAGCACCGACCCTCCCACAGTGCGGCGCTCCCTCGGCACCGACCCTCCCACAGTGCGGCGCTCCCTCGGCACCGACCCTCCCACAGTGCGGCGCTCCCTCGGCACAGACCCTCCCACAGTGCGGCGCTCCCTCAGCACCGACCCTCCCACAGTGCGGCGCTCCTTCAGCACCGACCCTCCCACAGTGTGGCGCTCCCTCAGCACCGACCCTCCCACAGTGCGGCGCTCCCTCAGCACAGACCCTCCCACAGTGCGGCGCTCCCCTGGGGAGCAGTGTTGACCCTCTCTGACAGTGAGGTGGGACATTATCCCTGGGACCAGCAGCAGTTGAGACATTGGCCGTGCTAAATTCTCCCTCAGTGTAACCCTAACAGGAGTGTGGGCGACTGGGGGATTTTCACAGTAACAGAAGCCTACTTATGACACTAATAAATTTTGAACTTTAACCTTTATTTTCTCCGATATTTCTCTTTTCCCACCTGTCGTTTGAACCTTTCTCCTTCTTTGTCCCTCCGAATCTCCCCCCCGTCCCATCGAGTTATTGACATTCCTGATGGTCTGCTGTAGTTTGCTGTGGTCCCTCGTACACAGATTGTCTCAGCACTGAGTAATTCTCCCGATGCCTGCACTTTATCTGCAGTGAACCATCCAATGATAAAATCCTTCGCGAGCAGTCGGAGGCCATCCAGCCCATTGTATCTGCACTAACAATCCCAGCCAGGCCCTATTCCCATAACCCCACATATTTATGTTGCCAAACCCCATGATACTACAGCCAATCCTCCTAACCCGCACATTTTTGGTGTGTGGGAGGAAACCGGAGAACCTGGAGGAAACCCACACAGACACGGGGAGAATGTGCAGACTCCACATCTGAGACAGAGAATATAACAGCATATATCAGTAATCTGTAAACTGTCTGTGCTTTATATGCTCTGTCTGAGGCCAGAACTCTCCATTCACCTGACGAAGGGACAAACCCCAAAAGCTTGCAAGTTTACTATCAAATAAATCCGTTGGACTTAAACCTGATGTTGTCAGACTTCTTACTGTGTTCTGTGAGACACAGTAAAAAGTCTGACAACACCAGGTTTTAGTCCAACCGATTTGTTTGATAATACTCACAAGCTTTCGCGGTTTCCCTCTTCGTCACCTGTTTACGCCAGTCCAATGCCGGCATACCCACATCATGACTTCTGTGAGACAGCCAGTTACTTAACCAATCAGCCAAATTACCCGCTATCCCACACCCCCTTATCTTCTTCATGAACCTACCATGGGGAATCTTATCAAACGCCTTACTAAAATCCATGTATACGACATCAACTGCTCTATCTTCATCTACACACTTAGTTACCACCTCAAAGAATTCAATTAAATTTGTGAGGCAGGACTTACCCCTCATGAAACCATGCTGTCTATCCCAGATTAAGTTTCATCTTTCCAAATGGTCATAAATCCTATCCCTCAGGACCCATCAAGGGTAAGATATCTCACTCCAGGTATGATTCCAATGACCCATGAGGGAGCTTTCATCAAACCAAGTTTATTTAAGAATAAAGTTAACACAGAAAGAAAATTCACAATCATTTTTACCAATTACAAAGAAGGAAGAAAATCAACCATGATATTGTATAAACCTTCACAAATCCTCTTCCAACCAAACAAACCCCTACAAACAAAAGTTCCATTCCAGGCTTAGCACAGGAAGTAAGTATGCTCACGTGATGCTGGATGTTGCAGCTTTCCAACACCTGCTGTGAATTAGTCCTTTGGACAGAGAATTGAATCTCTTTCCTGTCCTGGAACTCCTAGCCTCCCTTGTGGTAGAGACAGAGCTCCTGCTGCCCTCCAGCTAGCAAGTCACCAACGGCAAACATTTTCACCCCAGAGAGGCGAGACAGACAGCTTCCAGTCTCCACTCCAAACACCTTCTGACTGGCCAGCAGAATCTCCAATACCAGGGAGAGACCTTTCTGACTATCCCCGCAGCCCAAACGGAAAGGGAAAGAATTCTTGTGAGGAGAAAAAATTGTCCCAGCTGCTCAATTATCTTCCATCCCACCACCCCACAATGATTCAAAAGGGCCATAAACTCCAGGAGAGTGCATTAGGCCCAAATCGCATATGAATTGAACAGTGACTATTCAATAACCCTAACAACAATAAGAGACCTCGTGCTGCCAATAACAAAAAGGAAATTGGGTTTCCTTACAAACTGCAGGAAATGTGAATAAAGATACACTTCATAAAGATACAGTCACTTCACAAGGGTCTACCCTCAGTCCCCTGCCCCTTTTCCCATAGAATTCCCATTCCTCCTCCTTCCAAGTTAAACCACTTCCTGTTTTAAAAGTGGCTTTGTTCTTCTGTCACTGCCTGTGGCGGACTGTTCTATATCCTAACAACTTTCCAAGTACACAAGCACTGGGTCCTATAGACTGGAGTATCGGGATAGGGATGTTTTACTGCAATTGTACAGGGCCTTGGTGAGGCCACACCTGGAGTATTGTGTACAGTTTTGGTCTCCTTATCTGAGGAAGGATGTCCTTGCTATAGAGGGAGCACAGTGAAGGTTTACCAGGCTGATTCCTGGGATGGCAGGTCTGTCATATGAGGAGAGACTAAGTCGGTTAGGATTATATTCACTGGAGTTTAGAAGAGTGAGAGGGGATCTGATAGAAACTTATAAAATTCTAACAGGGTTAGACAGGGTAGATTCAGAAAGAATGTCCCCGATGGTGGGGGGAGTCCAGAACTAGGGGTCAGAGTTTGAGGATAAGGGGGAAACCTTTTAGAACTGAGGTGAGGGGAAATTTCTTCACCCAGAGGGTGGGGAATGTGTGGAATTCACTCACACAGAAAGTAGTTGAGGCCAAAACGTTGTGTGATTTCAGGAAATTAAAGTTTTAAAGTTTATTTATTAGTGTCATAAGTTGGTTTACATTAACACTGCAATGAAGTTACTGTGACAATCCCCTAGTCACCACACTCCGAAGCCTGTTACACTGAGGGAGAATTTAGCATGCCTAATCAGCACGTCTTTTGGACTGCGGGAGGAAACCGGAGCACCCAGAGGAAACCCAGGCAGACATGGGGAGAACATGCAGACTCCGCACAGACAGTGACCCAAGGCTGGGAATCGAATCCGGGTCCCTGGCACTGTGAGGCAGCAGAGCTAACCCACTGTGCCACCCTGTTTGGGGCTAGGGGGATTGAGGGATATTGGGGGGGTGGGTGGGGGGGATCAGGATGTTGAATTTGATAATCAGCCACGATCAAAATGAATGGTGGGGCAGGCTCGAAGGGCCAAATGGCCTCCTCCTGCTTCTAGTTTCTATATTTCTCCCCATCAAGAGCAGGGCAGTAAAGTGAGCGAGGGTAAACTGAAGTCACTTACCACCTGCACCATCTGCCCCCTTCAGAACAGAAGCGAGTGTCACAGCGAGAGCCAGAAAGACACATCCGTGGTGAGCTGACATGTGGAGAGAGTGGATTGCTGAGTCCGGCCAGAGAGAGACAGGGACTGACTGATCCAGGGGTTCACCCAGACTGACTGCAGAGAGAGAGACAGGGACTGACTGATCCAGGGGTTCACCCAGACTGACTGCAGAGAGAGAGAGACAGGGACTGACTGATCCAGGGGTTCACCCAGACTGACTGCAGTTCAGACACAGCACGATTGTAAAACCTGCTTCAGGGCAACACACAAACGCTGACTCCAATTACACCAACGTCACTCTGACACTCAGTTAATTATCCTCCTCATCCTTCCCACAAAATTTCCATTAAAGGGATGGTTTCCCTTAAAGGCATCACTTCATCATAAGCACTGATTGGCTGGCACCATTTGATCAGGTGGGGTGTGCATGCCAACCCTGGCACATACATCAGGATGAAATATCATCAACTCCAGGAAGTGAGAGGGTGGCACAGTGGGTTAGCACTGCTGCCTCACAGCGCTAGGGACCTGGGTTGGATTCCCGGCTCGGGTCACTGTCTGTGCGGAGTCTGCACATTCTCCCCATGTCTGTGTGGGTTTCCTCCGATGGCTCCAGTGTCCTCCTACAGTCTGAAAGACCTGCTGGTTAGATGGATTGGCCATGGTAAATTCTCTCTTAGTGTCCAAAGGTGTCTAGGTTGTGGGATTAACAGGATAAAAACTTGGGGTTATGGGACAGGACCTCGGTAAGATTATTATCAGATAGTCAGTACAGGTTTGATGGGCTGAAAGGGCTCCTTCTGTACTTAAGGAATTCTATGACATGTCTGTTCAACATCAATGGGATGAAGGGAGAGGGTCGAGAGCTTCAGGTTTTTAGGTGTCCAGATCACCAACACCCTGTCCTGATCCCCCCCCACGCTGACACTATAGTTAAGAAAGCCCCACCAACACCTCCACTTTCTCAGGAGACTAAGGAAATTTGGCATGTCCGCTACGACTCTCACCAACTTTTACAGATGCCCCATAGAAAGCATTCTTTCTGGTTGGATCACAGCTCGGTCTGGGCTCCTGCTCTGCCCAAGACCACAAGGAGCTACAAAAGGGTGGTGAATGTAGCCCCAATCCATCACACAAACCAGCCTCCCATCCATTGACTCTGTCTACACTTCCCGCTGCCTTGGGAAAAGCAGCCAGTATAATTAAGGACCCCACACACCCCGGACATTCTCTCTTCCACCTTCTTCCGTCGGGAAAAAGATACAAAACTCTGAGGTCCCGTACCGACCGACTCAAGAACAGCTTCTTCCCTGCTGCTGTCAGACTTTTGAATGGACCTACCTCGCATTAAGCTGATTTTTCTCTACACCCTCGCTGTGACTGTAACACTACATTCTGCACCCTCTCCTTTCCTTCTCTATGAATGGTATGCTTTGTCTGTATAGTGCACAGGAAACAATACTTTTCACTGTATCCCAACACATGATGACAATAATAAATCAAATCAACATTTTGCCTTCAATTATTCCTCTTCTGTTCAGCTTCTTGACGGCAACTGCAACCCAAGGCCCCTAAGTTCATCAGTTCATAAGATACAGGAGCAGAATTAGACCATTCGGCCCATCGAGTCCGCTCCGCCATTCGATCATGGCTGATATGCTCCTTATCCCCATTCTCCTGCCTTCTCCCCATAACCCTTCACCCCATTCCCAACTAAAAATCTGTCTAACTCCTCCTTAAACGTACTGACAGTCCCGGCACCCACCGCACTTTGGGACAGTGAATTCCACAGATTCACAGCCCTTTGGGAGAAGGAGTTTCTCCCCCAAATTTGCTGCCCCTTTTCCTCAGACTGTGACCCCTCGTCCTAGAATGTCCCACAAGAGGAAGCATCCGTTCCACGCCCACTTTATCCAGACCTTTTATCATCTTGGAAACCTCAATTTGATCCCCCCTCAATCTTGTAAATTCCAGAGAGTCTCGACCGAAACTGTCCTGCCCTCCTTCACTCCCACCTCAACACCTGGTTCCAGCCTGGAGGTGACCTGCGATGTTTTTTCCAGGGATGGGAATACCTGGAGATAAGGTGATAAGAACATAAGAAATAGGAGCAGGAGTAGGCCAACTAGCCCTTCGAGCCTGCCCCGCCATTCAATAAGATCATGGCTGATCTGTCGTGACTCAGTTCCACATTCCCGCCCTCTCCCCATAACCCTTAATCCCCTCTCTTATCAAAAACCCATCAACCCGCGTCTTAAAAATATTTAGCGAGGCAGCCTCCACCACTTCAACGGGCAGAGAATTCCAGAGATTCACCACCCTTTGAGTGAAGAAGTTCCTCCTCAACTCCGTTCTAAACCGCCTCCCCTTTATCTTGAGGCTGTGTCCCCTAGTCCTACTGTCCTTTCTGAGCGGGAAGAGTCTCTCCACCTCTATCCTATCCATCCCATTCATCATCTTATACGTCTCTATAAGATCCCTCCTCATCCTTCTAAACTCTGAGTACAGACCCAGTCTATTTAGTCTCTCTTCATAGTCCAACCCCCTCAACTCCGGTATCAGCCTAGTAAACCTCCTCTGCACTCCCTCCAAGGCCAAAATATCTTTGCGCAGGTGCGGCGCCCAAAACTGCACACAGTACTCCAGTTGCGGCCTCACCAATGCCCTATACAGTTGCAGCAAGACCTCCCTACTTTTATATTCAATCCCCCTCGCTATGAAGGCCAGCATCCCATTCGCCTTCCTGACCACCTGCTGCACCTGCAGGCTGGGTTTTTGCGACTCATGCACAAGGACCCCGAGGTCCCTCTGCACCGTCGCCTGCTGCAGTTTTTCACCCTTTAAATAGTAATCCCTTCTACTGTTATTCCTGCCAAAGTGGAGAACCTCACACTTGCTAACGTTATACTCCATCTGTAGTTTGGAAGCTGGTGATGTTTACTGGAGTGGCGAGCTGCAGCGAATCAGCATCAAGTGCTGACAGAGGCTTGTCTTTAGATCAGCTGAGATGTCAGGGATTGTGAAATGAGTTTGGGACGGTGAGATTGAGTTACATCATCACATCGCAGCTCAGCTGAAGCCACACCGATTGAAGAGCTGAGCTACACCCAGTCTTCATTCACAGACAAGCGGACGGTCACTTTCCCAGTATGGAGCTCAGGAGTTTCCTCATCACCATCGCTGCAGTGACAGCAGCAACAAGGGCAACTATTGGTGAGTATATCGTAGGGGCGACACTGCGGAGAGGGCCAGGACGAGGCCATTCAGCCCCTCTCAAGCCTGTTCTGTTATTTAATAAGGTCACAATTGATCTGGGACCCAGATTTGTCCCAGAGAGAGATCAAGGCTGGGATTGTCGTCCTGATGGGAAAGAAGGAGATTTAATCCAGGTGCTCACAATCATCAAACCTTTCCATCAAACAGATCAGAGAAACCAGGAGGCTCGGTAACCAGAGGAGGAGGGCAGGAGGGTGAGGGTCCGGGGGCAGGAGGCTCAGTAACCAGAGGAGGAGAGCAGGAGGGTGAGGGTCCGGGGGCAGGAGGCTCAGTAACCAGAGGAGGAGAGCAGGAGGGTGAGGGTCCGGGGGGTGCGGGAGGCTCGGTAACCAGGGGAGGAGGGCGGGGGGGGGGTGGTGAGGGTCCGGGGGGTGTGGGAGGAGGACAGATCAAGGAGCCGTGGGGAGATGAGAAGATTTTTTGAGATGTTTTGCTGTCAGTTTTGTTACGTTTTATAAAAGTATGGTTAGGCTCAGTCACACGGAGTACTGTGTGCAGTTCTGGTCTCCACATTACAGGATGGATGTGGAGGCTTTGGAGAGGGTGAAGAAGAGGTTTACCAGAACGCTGCCTGGATTAGAGAGTCTGGACTATAAGGAGAGGCGCTGGACAAACTAGGGTCGTTTTCTCTGAAGACGGAGAGGCTGAGGGGGGGGGGGAGGGGGGGGGGGGGCGGGGGGGCCTGATAATGAGAGGCACAGACAGGGGAACAGTCAGAATCTTTCTCCCCAGGGTGGAAGGGTCAATTACACAGGGGGTGGGGGTGGGGGGCACAGCTTCAAGGTGAGAGGGGGGTAGTTTAAGGGAGATGTACGGGGGGGGAGGGGGGAGTTTTTCACACAGAGAGTGGTGGGTGTCTGGAACTCACTGCCGGGGTGGGGGGGGAGGGGGTGGGGAGGGGTGGAGGGGGGGATTGGGGGGGGCGGTGGGGAGGGGGTTGGGGGGGGGGTGGGGAGGGGTGGAGGGGGGGAGGGGGGGGTGGGGAGGGGTGGAGGGGGGGGGTTGGGGGGGAGGGGAGGGGTGGTGGGGGGAGCAGGCACAATAACAACATTGAAGAGACATCTAGATGGGGACAGGGATAGGGAGGGAGTGGAGGGATACGGACTGAGTAAGGACAGAAGGTTTTCCTGAGTTTGGTCAGGAATGACGATGAACAGCACCGGTTCGGAGGGACTGGGCTGTACTGATTTCCTGTGTGTTTTGGGTTTTGGTGGTGGGCAGTCGGATGGAGTGGAAATGGAAGGATTTGATGCCTTGATGTTGACCCTGCTGTTTTCTGACTGTGTAGAGTTTAAAAGTGTATCAGAGAGACTGTACTACAGTCACACTGAGGATGAAGAGACCAACGGACGCATCTTCACAGCAAATACCTTTCCATTCCTCTACTATGACTATAAGAAGCAGATGTTTGTGATAAACGGCCAGGAGACAGACGGAATCCAGGAGCTGGGGCAGGAACGGGTGACCCACTTAAAGGAGGAGGCGACTGGGATCCAGGCAGCAATGCAAGGCATTGCCAAGGACATGGCGAGACTGACCAATGGCTCCAGCGTCATCAAAAGTGAGCCCCAGCTTCCAACATGTCTCAACTGCTGCTGGTCCCAGGGATAATGTCCCACCTCACTGTCAGAGAGGGACAACACTGCTCCCCAGGGGAGCGCTGCACTGTGGGAGGGTCAGTGCTGAGGGAGCGCCGCACTGTGGGAGGGTCAGTGCTGAGGGAGCACCGCACTGTGGGAGGGTCGGTGCTGAGGGAGCGCCGCACTGTGGGAGGGTCAGTGCCGAGGGAGCGCCGCACTGTGGGAGGGTCGGTGCTGAGGGAGCGCCGCACTGTGGGAGGGTCAGTGCCGAGGGAGCGCCGCACTGTGGGAGGGTCGGTGCCGAGGGAGCGCCGCACTGTGGGAGGGTCAGTGCTGAGGGAGCACCGCACTGTGGGAGGGTCGGTGCTGAGGGAGCGCCGCACTGTGGGAGGGTCAGTGCCGAGGGAGCGCCACACTGTGGGAGGGTCGGTGCTGAGGGAGCGCCGCACTGTGGGAGGGTCAGTGCCGAGGGAGCGCCGCACTGTGGGAGGGTCGGTGCCGAGGGAGCGCCGCACTGTGGGAGGGTCAGTGCCGAGGGAGCGCCACACTGTGGGAGGGTCAGTGCCGAGGGAGCGCCGCACTGTGGGAGGGTCGGTGCCGAGGGAGTGCCGCACTGTGGGAGGGTCGGTGCCGAGGGAGCGCCGCACTGTGGGAGGGTCGGTGCCGAGGGAGCGCCACACTGTGGGAGGGTCAGTGCCGAGGGAGCGCCGCACTGTGGGAGGGTCGGTGCCGAGGGAGCGCCGCACTGTGGGAGGGTCGGTGCCGAGGGAGCACCGCACTGTGGGAGGGTCGGTGCTGAGGGAGCGCCGCACTGTGGGAGGGTCGGTGCAGAGGGAGCGCCGCACTGTGGGAGGGTCGGTGCCGAGGGAGCGCCGCACTGTGGGAGGGTCGGTGCCGAGGGAGCGCCGCACTGTGGGAGGGTCGGTGCCGAGGGAGCGCCGCACTGCAGGAGGGTCGGTGCCGAGGGAGCACCGCACTGTGGGAGGGTCGGTGCCGAGGGAGCGCCGCACTGTGGGAGGGTCGGTGCCGAGGGAATAAATAAGCAAGTTGTGAGAGTTATTTTGTTGTTATTTGAATGACAGAAAAGCCGGTTGTACACATCTACACCGAGGAAGATTACACCACACATTACCCAAACACCCTGTACTGTTACACCGAGAAATTCTACCCTTTTGAGATTGAGGTCACCTTCCTGGCCAATGGGAGGCCGATGTCTGGGTTGGTCAATTCGTCACAGTTAGTGGTTGAGTCCGACTGGACATTTAGCATCTTAAAATACATCCAGATCGATCCACAGGATGGAGACCGTTACAGCTGCCAAGTGAATCATACCAGCCTGGATAAACCCCTAATTCGTTCAATAGGTATGTGAGATTGGATCTGATTTATTATTGTCACCATGTATTAACGTACAGTGAAAAGTATTGTTTCCTGTGCACTATACAGACAAAGCATACCGTTCATAGAGAAGGAAAGGAGAGGGTGCAGAATGTAGTGTTACAGTCACAGCGAGGGTGTAGAGAAAGATCAACTTAATGCGAGGTAGGTCCATTCAAAAGTCTGACAGCAGCAGGGAAGAAGCTGTTCTTGAGTCGGTCGGTACGGGACCTCAGACTTTTGTATCTTTTTCCTGATGGAAGAAGGTGGAAGAGAGAATGTCCGGGGTGTGTGGGGTCCTTAATTATACCGGCTGCTTTTCCCCGAGGCAGCGGGAAGTGTAGACAGAGTCAATGGATGGGAGGCTGGTTTGTGTGATGGATTGGGGGCTACATTCACCACCCTTTTGTAGTTCCTTGTGGTCTTGGGCAGAGCAGGAGCCCAGACCGAGCTGTGATACAACCAGAAAGAATGCTTTCTATGGGGCATCTGTAAAAGTTGGTGAGAGTCGTAGCGGACATGCCAAATTTCCTTAGTCTCCTGAGAAAGTAGAGGCGTTGGTGGGGCTTTCTTAACTATCGTGTTGGACACCTGGAAACTTGAAGCTCTCGACATTATTTAGTGACTGATGCTGACACAGACAGACATTGAAGGTGCTGCTGTTTGGATATTTTCTACAGATCCACCTTCTCCAGGGCCACGCACTGGGATCATCGTTTGTGTTGTTGGAGTTATTACTGGAGTTATCGGCTTGTTAATTGGTCTGTATCTGCTGATTACAGTCTGCAGCAGGTGAGATCCTTCTCTTTATCGCCACTGTCTTCATTGTCACAAACACCAAATGCTTTGAATTCTGTTGAGATTTATCCAATCACAGCTTCAACTTCTTTCTCAATTTGTTCACAGACTGGGGCAGTCACGTTCCAGGCAGCCACACAAAGAATAAGATGTGATACGGGGATGGAAATATCTCTGATTAATGTTAGTGTGAGTAATCTCACTGATAATCTCCTCACTTTAACCTCCACGTTACTGTCAGAATCACAGGGGAACAGCTTTATTCATTTTATTATTGTCACAAGTAGGCTTACATTAACACTGCAGTGAAGTTACTGTGAAAGTCCCCTGGTCACCACACTCTGGTGCCTGTTCAGTTACACTGAGGGAGAATTTAGCACAGCCAATGCACCCTAACCAGCAGGTCTTTCAGACTGTGGGAGGAAACCGGAGCACCCGGAGGAAACCCACACAGACACGGGGAGGATGTGCAGACTTTGGTTTCCTCCTACACTGCAAAGATGTGCAGGTTAGGGGGATTGGCCGTGGGAAATTGTCCCTTAGTGTGAGGGGGATTAGTAGGGTAAATACATGAGATAATGGCAACAGGGACTGGGTGGGATTGTTGCCGGTGCAGAGGGCTGAATGGCCTCCTGTGGGAATTCTGTGATGGATTTCCCAGCCGTGCTCGATTCTAACAAGTGTCACCAAGGACCAGCGTTAAGCAGATTGGAAATACTTCCACTGCAGTTTGAGATTTGATCTCACAAATACTTTTCCCATCATTGACTCTAGGTTAGAGATCACTGGGAGACGAGGAACCTCCATCTTCACCTGCTGGATGTTTCTGGATGTTCGCGTTTCACAGAAGATCACATCAAATCTACATCAAGGGTGTTTATGGAATCTGGTGAATTGTAGATGAGATAACACAACTCTGGAAATCCTGACAGAATCTTATTAAAAATAAGGAATAAAGAGGATTGGACTGGCTGTGATTTCTTGGACAATGTGGGAAAGCTGACGTGATAAATAACGGTGGAATTAGCAGATGGCACCAAGCTCTCCCTGTCCCATCACCCCATTCAAATCCTCTATTTAAAACCACAAAACCATCAAATATAGGAGCAAAATTAGACCATTCGGCCCACCCAGTCTGTCATTCAATCATAGATAAGTTTCTCAATCCCATTCTCCCGCCTTTTCCCCATAACCTTTGATCCCCTTACTGATACAAAGAACAAAGAACAACCCAGCCCGGGAAACAGGCCCTTCGGCCCAACGAGCCCGCACCGCCATCTTAACAATGTGCTTTCCCTCCTCCACCCTTGACCCATGTCTGTGTTTATGGTACCCCCCCCATTGGAAACCAGATTCAGGGGAGAATAGTGTAGGGTCGATCTGGTAAAACCAATCAGCCTAAGAGCACATCTTTGGGGTGTGGGAGGAAACCGGGGCACCCGGAGGAAACCCACACAACCACGGGGAGAATGCGCAAACTCCCACAGACACAGGCCCAAATCCATGTATCTGCACAGCTAGCAGTGATAGTCACTGAGCTGTTGCGGTGCCTGTCTGCTGGTCCAGGATTAAGCACACACAACGACACAAAGTACTAGGCCACTCTTGAAACCTCCAAGAGCAGCCCACGCACGACCCACCGTGTGCATGCCCCTCGTTTGACAACAAGGTGGACCGACACCTGTGGATTAAAAGAGACAAAAACATTAACATGTAATACTACATTTTCAGTGTCGTCCCGAGGCTCTGACCCTTTTTAATACCGTTTACTATAACCCTCCATCCCTGTTTCTCTCATGTGTCTATCTAAGTAAACCTTAAACAAGTCCAGCGTGCCTGCCTCCACCACCTTACTTGGTAACGCGTTCCATACCCCCACGACCCTCTGCATGAAAAACCTTCCTCTAGTATCCAAATTATACTCCTCCCCCCTCACCCTTAGATCGTGACCTCTCGTAATAGTTGTCCCCAATCTAGGGAAAAGCCTGCCACTGTTGACTCTATATATTCCCTTCATTATTTTATACACCTCTATCAGATCCCCCCTTAATCTCCGTCTTTCTAAGGAGAAGAGCCCCAGTTTTTCCAACCTTTCCTCGTAACTCAGTCCTTCCATGCCAGGCAACATCCTGGTAAACCTCCTCTGCACCCTCCCCTGGGTCTCCACGTCCTTCCGGTAGTAAGGTGACCAGAACTGGACTCCAAATGCGGCCTAAATGCGGTTCTGTACAACTGAAGCATTAGACAACAGCTCTTATACTCTATACCCCTTCCTATAAAGGCTAGCATTCCGTAAGCTTTCTTCACAACCTTCTCTACCTGTGTTGACACCTTCAGAGACTTGTGCACCTGCACTCCCAGGTCCCTCTGTATTTCTGTACTCTTAATCGGTCTACCTTTTATCATGTAACTCCTCCCTGCATTATTCCTTCCAAAGTGCATCACCTCGCATTTGTCAGGATTAAATTCCATCTGCCATCTATCTGCCCAATATACCAACCTATCTATATCCTGCTGTGTCACCTGACAGTCTTCCTCAGTATCTGCCAATCCTGCCATCTTGGTGTCATCTGCAAACTTGCTGATCCCACCACGTACGCCCTCTTCCAAGTCGTTTATACATACTACAAAGAGGAGAGGTCCCAGTACTGAGCCCTGCGGCACACCACTGGTGACAGACCTCCAGCTAGAAAAGGACCCTTCCACTACTACTCTCTGTCTCCTGTTACCTAGCCAGTTCTCAATCCACCTAGCTATCTGTCCTTGTATCCCATGCGCCTTAACCTTTTCTACCAGCCTACCATGAGGGACTTTGTCAAACGCCTTACTGAAATCCATATAGATGACATCAACGGCTCTCCCATCGTCAACCGTTTTTGTCACCTCCTCAAAAAATTCTACCAGATTCGTAAGGCAAGATTTCCTCTTAACAAAGCCATGCTGCGTATCCCTAATCAGATCGCAGCACTCTGAATGCGTATACATCCTATCCCTAAGAATTTTTTCAACAACTTTCCTACCAGTGACGTCAAACTCACCGGCCTATAATTTCCAGGGTTATCCCTACTACCTTTTTTAAACAGTGGTACCGCATTTGCTACCCTCCAGTCCTCTGGGACCTCACCTGTGTCCAAAGAAGAGACAAAGATTTGCGTCAGAGGCCCAGCAATTTCATCTTTCACCTCCCTAAGCAGCCTGGGATAAATACCATCAGGCCCCGGAGATTTATCCGTTTTTATGCTCCCTGAAAGCCCTAACACTTCCTCCCTCGTAATAGATATTTCCCTCAAATGATCTACAGCTCCCTCCAAGACATTACACGACACCAAACCCCTCTCCTTCGTGAATACTGAAGGCAAAGTATTCATTCAGGATCTCCCCTATTCCCTCCGACTCTCTGCACAGTTCCCCTCCTTTATCCCTAAGAGGACCTATTTTCCCTCTAACCACCCTCTTGTTCCTAATATAAGAGTAAAATGCCTTTGGATTTTCCTTAATCCTATCCGCCAAAGCAATTTCATGCCCCCTTTTTGCCCTTCTCACTCCCCTTTTGAGCTCCCTCCTGCTCTCTCTATATTCCTCCAGCACTCTCTCTGTTCCCAGTTGCTTAGACCTAACATATGGCTCTCTTCTTCCTGACCAAGTCCTCAATATCCCCTGTAATCCACAGCTCTCTAATCCTACCTTTCCCATCCTTCCTCTCTACCGACACATGTCTTTCCTGCAACATTTTCAGTTTTCCCTTGAAAGCCTCCCACTTGCCGATCATGGACTTACCCACAAACAACCTCTCCCGATCAGTGTCCTTCAGCTCCTTCCTAATCCGGCTATAACCTATCTATCTGTTAAACACACTTAATGATCCGGCCTCCACAGCTTTCCGTGGCAATGAATTCCGTAGATTCACCACCCTCTGGCTGAAGAAATTCCTCCTCATCTCAGTTCTAAAGGGTCGCCCTTTCACTCCGAGGCTGTGCCCTTGGGTTCTAATCTCTCCGACTAATGGAAACATAAGAACATAAGAAATAGGAGCAGGAGTAGGCCATCTAGCCCTTCGAGCCTGCCCCGCCATTCAATAAGATCATGGCTGATCTGTCGTGGCTCAGTTCCACTTTCCCGCCCTCTCCCCATAACCCTTAATCCCCTCTCTTATCAAAAACCCATCAACCCGCGTCTTAAAAATATTTAGCGAGGCAGCCTCCACCACTTCAACGGGCAGAGAATTCCAGAGATTCACCACCCTTTGAGTGAAGAAGTTCCTCCTCAACTCCGTTCTAAACCACCCCCCCTTTATCTTGAGGCTGTGCCCCCTAGTCCTACTGTCCTTTCTGAGCGGGAAGAGTCTCTCCACCTCTATCCTATCCATCCCATTCATCATCTTATACGTCTCAATGAGATCTCCCCTCATTCTTCTAAACTCTAACAAGTACAAGCCTAGTTTATTCAGCCCCTCCTCATAGTTCAACCCCCTCAACTCCGGTATCAGCCTAGTAAACCTCCTCTGCACTCCCTCCAAGGCCAAAATATCCTTGCGCAGGTGCGGCGACCAAAACTGCACACAGTACTCCAGCTGCGGCCTCACCAATGCCCTATACAGCTGCAGCAAGACCTCCCTACTTTTATATTCAATCCCCCTCGCTATGAAGGCCAGCATCCCATTCGCCTTCCTGACCACCTGCTGCACCTGCAGGCTGGGTTTTTGCGACTCATGCACAAGGACCCCGAGGTCCCTCTGCACCGTCGCCTGCTGCAGTTTTTCGCCACGTAAGTAATAGTCCTTCCTACCATTCTTCCTACCAAAGTGGACCACCTCACACTTGCCAACATTAAATTCCATTTGCCATTTTCCTGGCCCATTCGCCCAGCCTATCTAGATCCTTCTGCAGACTCTCCACACCCTCCGCGCAATTTGCCTTTCCCCCAATCTTGGTGTCATCAGCAAATTTCGACACCCTGCACTCGGTTCCCTCCTCCAGATCATCTATATAAATGGTAAATAGCTGAGGCCCCAGCACCGACCCCTGGGGCACCCCACTAGTCACCAACCGCCAATCCGAATAGCACCCATTGACCCCCACTCTCTGCCTCCTATTTGACAACCAATCCTCTATCCACGCTAACACCCTACCCCCAACTCCATGCCCCCTGACCTTCTGCAATAACCTCTTGTGGCACCTTATCACACGCCTTCTGAAAATCAAGAAACACCACATCCACCGGCTCTCCTCTATCCACCGCCCTAGACACATCCTCATAGAACTCCAATAAATTCGTCAGACACGACTTCCCCTTAACGAAACCGTGCTGCGTCTGCTCTGTCAAACAATTCTCCTCAAGATGCCTCGCTATTTTCTCCTTGATGACGGATTCTAACATTTTACCTACAACAGACGTTAAACTAACCGGCCTATAATTCCCTGCCTTTTGTCTGCCACCCTTCTTAAACAACGGCGTAACATTAGCCATTTTCCAATCTTCCGGCACTTCCCCGGAATCCAGCGACGTCTGGAAAATAACCACCAAGGCATCCACTATCACCTCCGCCATTTCTTTCAGAACCCTTGGATGCATTCCATCCGGTCCTGGGGACTTGTCCACAATCAGCCCCTCCAGTCTGTCGAGCACCGCCTCTCTAGTAACAGTAATGTCATTCAGGCCCTCCAGTCCTACCACCTTTCCATCGCTAACATCCGGCAAATTATTCACGTCCTCCTCCATGAAGACCGAAACAAAAAAGTTATTCAAGACCTCAGCCATATCCCCATCCCCTACCACTAAGTCCCCCCTCTCATCCTCTAAGGGTCCAGCGTTCACCCTAGTCAGCCTCTTCCTTTTTATATATTTATAAAAACTCTTGCTATCCTTTTTTATATTAAGCGCTAGCCCAGCTTCATAGTTTATCCTACCCTTCTTTATCAACTTCTTTGTCATTCTTTGTTGACATTTAAACCTCTCCCAATCCTCTTCTCGCCCACTGCTCTTAGCTACTCTAAACGCATCCGCTTTTAATTTAACACTTTCCTTTACCTCCTTCGTTATCCACGGCTGATTATCTCTCCTCCTACTACTTCTTCCCCACGAGGAAACATCTTCCCCATGTCCACTCTATCCAGGCCTCGCAATATCCTGTAAGTTTCATTGAGATCCCACCTCATCCTTCTAAACTCCAGGGACCCAGAGTCCTCAAACACTCCTCAAACATCAAGTTTTTCATTCCTGGGATCATTCTCTGGGAAATCCTGTCATTGCTGTATTAAACTTGTTAGGCTGCATTTGGAGTATTGTGTGCAGTTCTGGTCACCACACTACCAGAAGGATGGGTAAGTTTTGGAGAGAAGGTAAAGAAGGTTCACCAGGATGTTGTCTGGTCTCGAGGGTATTGGGTATGAGGAGAGGCTGAATAAACTAGGATTGTTTTCACTGGAAAGACGGAGGCTGAGGGGGGACCTGGTCTACAAAATGATGAGAGGCACAGACAGGGTGGATAGTCAGAGGCTTTTCCCCCAGGGTGGAAGTGTCAGTTATACAGGCAGGGGCACAGGTTCAAGGTGAGAGGGGGAGAGTTTAAGGGAGATGTGCGGGGGGAAGTTTCTCACACAGAGAGTGGTGGGTGCCTGGAACGCGCTGCCAGAGGAGGGGGTGGAAGCAGGAACATTAACAACATTTAAGGGGCATCTGGATGGGGACATGGATAGGGAGGGAATAGAGGGATACGGACTGAGTAAGGGCAGGAGGTTTATTTTAGATGAATTCAGGCATCAGGATCAGCACGGGCCTGGAGGGGCTGGATTGTTCTTTGTTCCGGGAACGGACAGGCCATGAATCAGGTCAGTGCAAGTCTGGGATCACTCCCTAGTTAGAAGGTCCTGATTCTCAGGATTTTTGCAGGATTTGGGAACTATCTGGGAGTACGACATAACCAATGGATTGGATATTAACCCAGAGCCCAACCCGTGTCTTCATTTATTCAGAGCAAGAATTGCGGGAAGCAGAGAGGGGAGGACTTGCACCCAGTTCAGAGGGTCTGGAGTACAGCTAACATTAATGAGGTGGTGACAAAGGGAGAACTCACCTTTATTAATCGGGGTTTAGGTTACAAAAACAGGGAAGTCCTGTTGGAGTTGGATAGAACTTTGGAGAAATGGTGCAGAAAAGGAACCGAGGCCGGCGTGGATTAGCCAATGATCATCTGGGGAGGCTTGAAGGGCAGAACGACCTTCTCCTGGTTTTATTACGTGAGAGTGTTCACAGTCTGCTTTACAAAGGAGGAAACATTTTCCAGGAAGAGAACATGAGTCAACTCATTTGCAGATGACAGTAAGATTGGCCGGGTGGTTAACAGTGAGATGGAATGTCTTGGGTAACAAGATGATACAGACGGAATGGTCAAACGGGCAGATGGAATTTAACCATGAAAAATGTGAGGTGATACACTTTGGAAGGAGTAATTTGATAAGGAAGAACTCAACGAATGGTAGGACACTAGGAAGTTCTGTGGAACAAAGGGATCTTGGTGTGTTTGTCCACAGATCTCGGAAAGCAGAATGGCGTGTTAGTCGGGTAGTGAAAAGTGCACGTGGGACACTCACCTTTATCAATCCAGGCACAGATTACAAAAGCAGAGAGGTCATGTTGGAGTTGTATCGAACTTTGGTGAGGCCACAGCTGGAACACTGTGTGCAGTTCTGGTCACCACATTACCAGAAGGATGTGATTGCACTGGAGGGGGTGCAGAGGAGAGTCACCTGGGACGGGATGGAACATTTAACTTATGAAGAGAGGTTGGATAAGCTTGGGTTGTTTTCATTGGAGCAGAGAAGATTGAGGGGCTACCTGATTGAGGTGTACAAGATTATTAGGGACTCGGACAGAGTGGATAAGGAGCAGCTGTTCCCCTTAGTTGAAGGGTCAGTCACGAGGGGGACACAGGTTCAAGGTGAGGGGCAGGAGGTTTAGGGGGATGTGAGGAAAAGCTTTTTACCCAGGGGGTGGTGAGGGTCTGGAACGTGCTGCCTTGGGAGGGGGGGGTGGAGACGGGGTGCCTCACATCCTTTAAAAAGTATCTGGAGGAGCACTTGGCACATCATCACATTCAGGGCAATGGGCCCAGGGCTGGAAGGTGGGGTTAGGTGGGAGATCAGGTGTTTCCAATGTGACAGTGCAGACTCGATGGCCCGAAGGGCCTCTCCTGTGCTGTGAGATTCTGTGATTCTCTGATTAAGGGATGCGTTGATGGTGATTTACTTCAATTTCCGAGATTCTGGAATGTTCCAGATGAACGGGAAGGCAGCAAACGTGACAGCAGGATTTGACAAAGGTAGAAGGGAGTAACAGGATTTTGTTACCTTTTCTCAGTACCCCGTCCCACGCTGGTCTCGCCTGTCATCTCCCATCCGGGCTAATAGACCCACCCCAAATCCCAACCCAATCTCCATCAATCCCCAGTCTCTCTCAGAAGAACATAAGAAATAGGAGCAGGAGTAGGCCATCTAGCCCTTCGAGCCTGCCCCGCCATTCAATAAGATCATGGCTGATCTGTTGTGGCTCAGTTCCACATTCCCGCCCTCTCCCCATAACCCTTAATCCCCTCTCTTATCAAAAACCCATCAACCCGCGTCTTAAAAATATTTAGCGAGGCAGCCTCCACCACTTCAACGGGCAGAGAATTCCAGAGATTCACCACCCTTTGAGTGAAGAAGTTCCTCCTCAACTCCGTTCTAAACCGTCCCCCCTTTATCTTGAGGCTGTGCCCCCTAGTCCTACTGTCCTTTCTAAGCGGGAAGAGTCTCTCCACCTCTATCCTATCCATCCCATTCATCATCTTATACGTCTCAATGAGATCTCCCCTCATTCTTCTAAACTCTAACGAGTACAAGCCCAGTTTATTCAGCCTCTCCTCGTAGCTCAACCCCCTCAACTCCGGCATCAGCCTAGTAAACCTCCTCTGCACTCCCTCCAGGGCCAAAATATCCTTGCGCAGGTGCGGCGCCCAAAACTGCACACAGTACTCCAGCTGCGGCCTCACCAATGCCCTATACAGCTGCAAACTCTGCTGTCACAGTGTTGAAATTCTCCATGGTAAGCTGATAGCTTCCTTCTGAGCCTCCTCTGATTTTATTCATTCCTGGGGCACAGGCATCGCTGGCATTTATTGCCCATCCCTAGTTGCTCTTGAGAAGGTGGTGGTAAGCTACTTTCTTGAATCGCTGCAGTCCACATGCTGTGGGTTGACCCACGATGCCATTAGGGGGGGAATTCCAGGATTTTGACCCAGTGACTGTGAAGGAACGGCGATATATTTCCAAGTCAGGATGGTGAGTGGGTTTGGATCTTGCAGGCAGTGTTGTTCCCCAGGTATCTACTGCCCTTGTCCTTCTAGATGGAAATGGCCATTGGATTGGAAGGTGCTGTCTAAGGATCTTTGGTGAATTATTGCAGTGTATTTTGTCGCTGCTGAACATTGGTGGTGGAGGGATTGAATGTTTGTAGATGTGGTGCCAATCAAGTGGGCTGCTGTGTCTTGGATGGTGTTGAGCTTCTTGAGTGTTGTTGGAGCTGCCCCCATCCAGGAAAGTGGAGAGTATTCCATCACACTCCTGACTTGTGCTTTATAGATGACGGACAGGCTCTGGGGAGTCAGGAGGTGAGTTACTCTCCACAGTATTCCTAGTCTCTGACCTGCTCTTGTAGCCACTGTGTTTATGTGGTGAGACCAGCTGAGTTTCTCGTCAATGGTAACCCCCAGGATGTTGACAGTGGGGGATTTAGTGATGGTAACCCCCAGGATGTTGATAGTGGGGGGGATTCAGTGATGGTAACCCCCAGGATGTTGATAGTGGGGGGGATTCAGTGATGGTAACCCCCAGGATGTTGACAGTGGGGGATTCAGTGATGGTAACCCCCAGGATGTTGATAGTGGGGGGATTCAGTGATGGTAACCCCCAGGATGTTGATAGTGGGGGGGATTCAGTGATGGTAACCCCCAGGATGTTGATAGTGGGGGGGATTCAGTGATGGTAACCCCCAGGATGTTGATAGTGGGGGGATTCAGTGATGGTAACCCCCAGGATGTTGACAGTGGGGGGATTCAGTGATGGTAACCCCCAGGATGTTGATAGTGGGGGGGATTCAGTGATGGTAACCCCCAGGATGTTGATAGTGGGGGGGATTCAGTGATGGTAACCCCCAGGATGTTGATAGTGGGGGGATTCAGTGATGGTAACCCCCAGGATGTTGACAGTGGGGGATTCAGTGATGGTAACCCCCAGGATGTTGACAGTGGGGGGATTCAGTGATGGTAACCCCCAGGATGTTGATAGTGGGGGGGATTCAGTGATGGTAACCCCCAGGATGTTGATAGTGGGGGGGATTCAGTGATGGTGACACCACTGAACATCATGGTGTGATGGTTGAAGTGTCTCTTATTGGAGATGGTCGTTGCCTGGCACTGTGTGGGGTGAATGTTACTGCCGATTGTCAGCCTGAGCCTGGATATTGTCCGGATCTCACTGCGTTTGGACACGGACTGCTTCAGTATCTGAGGAGTTGGAAAATGCCGGAAATACTCAGCAACGTTAGTGTGGACAGAGAAAATGGACAGAGTCTTGTGGAGGTGACGGTGGGTCTGGTCACTTGTTCTCTCACCCTGTCACTGGGTTCAAACCAGTAATGGTGACATGAGGCCCGTCGCTGGTTATTAACTAATCCGGGTTCCTGCCCAATGAACCATCTCCACCCCCCCACATCCCCCCAGGGCCCCGTGGGGGAGGGCACAGGATTCTGTCCTTCCACAGGAACTGATCTGCTGCTGATTTCACAACAAATCCCGTTCCTCCCCCTGCCCTTCAGTCAAGCTGAGCTGATGGAACGTGCTTTGTTGCTTTGACGGAGGGGTTTTTGAAGGCAAATCGTTTTACAAGCTGTGGAAAGTCCCTCTGAGCAGCAGAAGAATGTTGTTGGAAATCACTTACCAGGAGCAGGTAAATCCTGTTTGATTTGGTCTACTTTGTGTTACGAAACTGTCAGTGGAACTCTCCTGATTCCATTGCCTGAGTTTGTTGGTGATCAGGAGTGAGTGACAGCATGTTATCGAATCCCAGAGCAATACAGCAGGGAAACAGGCCCTTCAGCCCCACTGCTCCATGCTGTCCCTCCAGCTAGTCCCAATTCCCCGTGTTTGGTCTGTACCCCTCTAACCCTTTCCCATCCATGTACTTATCCAAATGCTTTTTAAATGTTGTTATTGAACCTGCCTCAACCACTTTCTCTGGCAGCCCATTCCATATCCGCACCACCCTCTGTGTGAAGAGGTCACCCCTCGTATCCCTTTGAAATCTTTCCCCTCTCACCTTTAACCACTGCCCTCTAGTTTTCCATTCCCCTTCCCTGGGAAAAAGACTCTGTGCGTTCATCCTATCTCTGTCCCTCGTGAGTTAATCCACCTCAGTAATGTCACCCCTCATTCTCCTACACTGCAAGGAATAAAGTTTATCTTATTTATTTAAAGTTTATTTATTTATTAATGTCGCAAGTCAGCTTACCTTAACACTGCAATGAAGTTACTGTGAAAATCCCCCAGTCACCACACTCCTGTTTGGGTTACACTGAGGGAGAATTTAGCACGGCCAATGCACGCTAACCAGCACGTCTTTCAGACTGTGGGAGGAAACCAGAGGAAACCCACACAGACACAGGGAGAATGTGCAGACTCCACACAGACAGTGACCCAAGGCTGGTATGGAACCCGGGACCCTGGCACTGTGAGGCAGCAGTGCTAACCCACTGTGTCACCGTGGCCCCGGGAATCGAACCCGGGTCCCTGGCGCTGTGGGACAGCAGTGCTAACCCACTGTGTCACCGTGCCCCCGGGAATCGAACCCGGGTCCCTGGCGCTGTGGGACAGCAGTGCTAACCCACTGTGTCACCGTGTCCCCCGGGGAATCGAACCCGGGTCCCTGGCACTGTGAGGCCGCAGTGCTAACCACTGTGTCACCGTGCCCCCGGGAATCGAACCCGGGTCCCTGGCGCTGTGAGGCAGCAGTGCTAACCCACTGTGTCACCGTGCCCCCCCGGGAATCAAACCCGGGTCCCTGGCGCTGTGAGACAGCAGTGTTAACCCACTGTGTCACCGTGCCCCCCCGGGAATCGAACCCGGGTCCCTGGCGCTGTGAGGCAGCAGTGCTAACCCACTGTGTCACCGTGCCCCCGGGAATCGAACCCGGGTCCCTGGCGCTGTGAGGCAGCAGTGCTAACCCACTGTGTCACCGTGCCCCCCGGGTATCGAACCCGGGTCCCTGGCGCTGTGAGGCAGCAGTGCTAACCCACTGTGTCACCGTGCCCCCCGGGTATCGAACCCGGGTCCCTGGCACTGTGAGACAGCAGTGCTAACCCACTGTGTCACCGTGCCCCCCGGGAATCGAACCCGGGTCCCTGGCGCTGTGAGACAGCAGTGTTAACCCACTGTGTCACCATGCCCCCCCCCGGGGAATCGAACCCGGGTCCCTGGCGCTGTGAGGCAGCAGTGCTAACCCGCTGTGTCACCGTGCCCCCGGGAATCGAACCCGGGTCCCTGGCTCTGTGAGACAGCAGTGTTAACCCACTGTGTCACCGTGCCCCCGGGAATCGAACCCGGGTCCCTGGCGCTGTGAGACAGCAGTGTTAACCCACTGTGTCACCGTGCCCCCAGGAATCGAACCCGGGTCCCTGGCGCTGTGAGACAGCAGTGTTAACCCACTGTGTCACCGTGCCCCCGGGAATCGAACCCGGGTCCCTGGCGCTGTGAGACAGCAGTGTTAACCCACTGTGTCACCGTGCCCCCGGGAATCGAACCCGGGTCCCTGGCGCTGTGAGACAGCAGTGTTAACCCACTGTGTCACCGTGCCCCCGGGAATCGAACCCGGGTCCCTGGCGCTGTGAGGCAGCAGTGCTAACCCACTGTGTCACCGTGCCCCCGAGAATCGAACCCGGGTCCCTGACGCTCTGAGACAGCAGTGCTAACCCACAGTGTCACCGTGCCCCCGGGTAATCGAACCCGGGTCTGTGGTGCTGTGAGACAGCAGTGCTAACCCACTGTGTCACCGTGCCCCCGGGAATCGAACCCGGGTCCCTGGCACTGTGAGACAGCAGTGCTAACCCACTGTGTCACCGTGCCCCCCCGGGGAATCGAACCCGGGTCCCTGGCGCTGTGAGGCAGCAGCGCTAACCCACTGTGTCACCGTGCCCCCCCGGGGAATCGAACCCGGGTCCCTGGCGCTGTGAGGCAGTAGTGCTAACCCACTGTGTCACCGTGTCCCCGGGGAATCGAACCCGGGTCCCTGGCACTGTGAGACAGCAGTGCTAACCCACTGTGTCACCGTGCCCCCCCGGGGAATCGAACCCGGGTCCCTGGCGCTGTGAGACAGCAGCGCTAACCCACTGTGTCACCGTGCCCCCGGGAATCGAACCCGGGTCCCTGGCACTGTGAGACAGCAGTGTTAACCCACTGTGTCACCGTGCCCCCGGGGAATCGAACCCGGGTCCCTGGCGCTGTGAGGCAGCAGTGTTAACCCACTGTGTCACCGTGCCCCCCCCCGGGGAATCGAACCCGGCTCCCTGGCACTGTGAGGCAGCAGTGCTAACCCACTGTGTCACCGTGCCCCCGGGGAATCGAACCCGGCTCCCTGGCACTGTGAGGCAGCAGTGCTAACCCACTGTGTCACCGTGCCCCCGGGGAATCGAACCCGGGTCCGTGGTGCTGTGAGACAGCAGTGCTAACCCACTGTGTCACCGTGCCCCCGGGAATCGAACCCGGGTCCCTGGCGCTGTGGGGCAGCAGCGCTAACCCACTGTGTCACCGTGCCCCCGGGGAATCGAACCCGGGTCCGTGGTGCTGTGAGACAGCAGTGCTAACCCACTGTGTCACCGTGCCCCCGGGAATCGAACCCGGGTCCCTGGCGCTGTGGGGCAGCAATGCTAACCCACTGTACCGTGATAAGCAGTGAATGGGAAAGCATTGATTCTGTAAATGCCTGACTTCCAAAAGCAAAGCTCAACTCTGAGAGTGGCTTCTGAGGTTGGACACGCTTAGACAAGATGTGTGTGTAATTGAAGAGACAAGCGGATTTCTAATCCCGTGAATTTTGTTTCCTTCTGGAGATGAGCTGACCCTGATTCCACATTACAATGAGAATACCTGCAGGAAATGTGTCGTTATTAATCTCCACTTTCACAAACAGGGATTCCCAAATCAGATACATGTGAGTTATAAGGAGAGGCTGGATAGACTGGGACTTTCTTCTCTGGAGTGTAGGAGGCTGAGGGGTGATCTGATAGAGGTCTATAAAATAATGAGGGGCACAGATCAGCGAGATAGTCAATATCTTTTCCCAAAGGTAGGGGAGTCTAAAACTAGAGGGCACAGGTTTAAGGTGAGAGGGGAGAGATACAAAAGGATCCAGAGGGACAATTCGTTTTCACACAGAGGGTGGTGAGTGTCTGGAACAAGCTGCCAGAAGTAGAGGCAGGTACAATTTTATCTTTTAAAAAGCATTTAGACAGTTACATGGGTACGATGGGTACAGAGGGATATGGGCCAAATCTGGGCAATTGGGATTAGCTTAGGGGTTTGAAAAAAGGAAATGAGAGGGTGCCGAATGTAGTGTTACAGTCATAGCAGGCTGTAGAGAAAGATCGGCTTAATGTGAGGTAGGTCCATTCAAAAGTCTGACAGCAGCAGTTTTTGAGTTGGTTGAGGACACTGACCCTGGGGAACTCCTGCAGTGATGTCCTGGAGCTGAGATGACTGACCCTTCAAACACCACAACCATCTTCCTGTGTACCAGGTATGACTCCCACCAGCGCAGAGTTTCCCCTGGTATTTACTGATCCCAGTTTGGCTGTGTCTCCTTGATGCCACGCTCAGTCGAATGTGGCCTTAGAGACATAGAGGTTTACAGCATAGAAACAGGCTCTTTGGCCCAACTTGTCCATGCCCCTTTTTCTTTTCAATCCCCTAAATTAATCCCAATTCCCTGCATGTGGCCCATATCCCTCTATACCCATCATACCCATGTAACTATCTCAATGCTTTTAAAAGATAAAATTGTACCCGCCTCTACTACTGCCTCTTGTTCCAGATACAAGCTTGGCCTTGATCTCAGGGGCTGTCCCTCTCTCACCTCCCCTCCGGAATTCCGCTCCTTTGTCCGTGTTGGAATCGAGGCTGGAATGAGGTCAGGAGCTGAGTGACCCTGGAAAAACCCAAACTGGGCGCCTGTGACCATCTCCAACAGGGAAGAGTTTAGAAGCTCAACACAACGGCACAGTGGGTTATCGCTGCTGCCTCACAGGGTCAGGGACCTGGGTTCGATTCCCGGCTCGGGTCACTGTCTGTGTGGAGTCTGCACATTCTCCCTGTGTCTGCGTGGGTTTCCTCCGGGTGCTCCGGTTTCCTCCCACAGTCTGAAAGATGTGCGGGTTAGGGTGCATTGGCCGTGCTAAATTCCCCCTTAATGTCAGGGGGACTGGCTAGGGTAAATGTATGGGGTTACGGGGATAAGACCTGGGTGGGATTGTGGTCAGTGCAGACTCGATGGGCTGAATAGCCTCCTTCTGCTCTGTAGGGATTCTATGATTCTCTAAGCTGTGAGCTCTGGTTTGAAGAATTCTCCAGATTCCTGTCCCAGCCGATTACGACACCCGAGATCAGAGTGACACCAGTTTATAATCTGACCCCTGATCCAGGCTGTCACTTTTAGGAGAGATGGGGATTTTGTTTCTATTTTGAGCTCCTGTTTTTCTGGTATTTCCTGTTTATTTTTCAGGTGAAGGGGGTAACCTCGAAAGCTAGTGAGTTTACTACCAAATAAACCTGTTGGACTTTAACCTGGTGTTGTCAGACATTTTACTGTGTTTACCCCAGTCCAACGCCGGCACATCCACATCAGATTTTCTTTGCTCCACTTCCTCACTGAGAGCTGGTTTTGCTCAGGTGTTTCCCCAGAATCTGTGACACACAGGAGCAGGAACGTGGGAAAGGTAGCAGTTAAGGAAAATACCTGAGATGAGGCAGGAGCATTGACAAACAGCACTGATTAATTTACAAAACATCCAGAGACGGCACGAGAAAAAACACAGAGATTCACAAACTGTTTTCTGGTAGAAACCTCCTCCAATCTGATCAGAACTGCCTCCACTCTCCATGATGTGGAGATGCCGGCGTTGGACTGGGGTAAACACAGTGAGAAGTCTCTCAACATCAGGTTAAAGTCCAACGGGTTTATTTGGAAGCAAAAGCCACTAGCTTTTGGAATTTGTACTGTCCTGTCTGGAGACAATACATATCTCTTTGACCTGTGCTTAACCCTCTCTCCACTCACATTGTCTGTATCTTTAAGACTTGATTACCTGTAAAGACTCGCATTCCAACCATTATTCTGTAAATTGAGTTTGTGTTTTTATATGCCCTGTTTGTGAACACAACTCCCACTCACCTTAGAACATAGAACATCACAGCGCAGAACAGGCCCTTCGGCCCACGATGTTGCGCCGACCAGTTAAAAAACAATGACCCTCTAACCTAAACCAATCCCTTTCCATCCATAAACCTATCCACGGACCTCTTAAACGCCCCCAAACTAGGCGCATTTACAACTGCAGCAGGCAGGGCATTCCAATCCCTTACCACCCTCTGGGTAAAGAACCTACCCCTGACATCCGTCCTATAACTACCACCCCTTAATTTAAAGCTATGCCCCCTCGTGCTAGCTTTCTCCATCCGAGGAAAAAGGCTATCACTGTCCACCCTATCTAAACCTCTAATCATCTTATATGTTTCAATAAGATCCCCTCTTAGCTGCCTTCTTTCTAACGAAAACAACCCCAAATCCCTCAGTCTCTCCTCATAGGACCTCCCCTCCATACCAGGCAACATCCTGGTAAACCTCCTCTGCACCCTCTCCAAAGCCTCCACATCCTTCCTATAATGTGGGGACCAGAACTGCACACAATACTCCAAGTGTGGCCGCACCAGAGTTTTGTACAGTTGCAACATGACGCTGCGGCTCCTAAATTCAATCCCCCTACCAATAAACGCCAAGACACCGTATGCCTTCCTAACAACCTTATCTACTTGATTCCCAACTTTCAGGGATCTATGTACACATACACCTAGATCCCTCTGTTCATCCACACTATTCAGAGTCCTACCGTTAGCCCTATACTCTACACATCTGTTATTCCTGCCAAAGTGAATTACCTCACACTTTTCCACATTAAACTCCATCTGCCACCTCTCGGCCCAGCTCTGCAACTTGTCCAAGTCACCCTGTAAACTATGACACCCTTCCTCACTATCTACCACACCTCCGACTTTGGTGTCATCAGCAAATTTACTAATCCACCCAACTATACCCTCATCCAGATCATTTATAAAAATTACAAACAGCAGTGGCCCCAAAACAGATCCCTGAGGCACACCACTCGTAACTGAACTCCATGACGAATACTTTCCATCAACCACCACCCTCTGTCTCCTATCTGCTAGCCAATTCCTGATCCAATTAACTAAATCACCCCCAATCCCATACATCTGCATTTTCTGCAGAAGCCTTCCATGGTGAACCTTATCAAACGCCTTACTAAAATCCATATATACCACGTCAACTGCCTTACCCCCATCCACCTCTTTGGTCACTTTCTCAAAAAACTCAATAAGGTTAGTAAGGCACGACCTACCCTCCACAAAACCATGCTGACTATCTCCAATCAATTCATTACTGTCTAAATAACTATAAATCCTATCCCTAATAATTTTTTCTCATACTTTGCCCACAACAGAAGTAAGACTCACCGGTCTATAATTCCCGGGAAAGTCTCTATTCCCCTTCTTAAACAATGGGACAACATTCGCTATCCTCCAGTCTTCTGGCACTATACCTGTGACCAACGACGACCTGAAGATCAGAGCCAGAGGCTCTGCAATCGCCTCTCTTGCCTCCCAGAGAATCCTAGGGTAAATCCCGTCCGGCCCAGGGGACTTATCTATTTTCAAACCCTCAAGAATATCTAGCACATCCTCCTTATCTACTTCAATACTATCCAGTTTACAACCCTGTAACCCAGTGTTCTCCACAGCTACATTTACGTCTCCCTGCGTGAATACCGACGAGAAATATTTGTTCAGTGCCTGTCCAATCTCTTCCGGCTCCACACATAACTTCCCACTGCTGTCTCTGACTGGCCTTAATCTTGCCCTAACCAATCTTCTATTCTTAACATATCTAAAGAAAGCTTTAGGATTCTCCTTAATCCTATCAGCCAAAGTCTTCTCGTGTCCTCTTTTAGCTCTTCTTAACTCACTCTTCAGCTCCCTCCTGGCTAATCTATAGCTTTCCAGTGCACTACCTGAGCCCTCAAGTCTCATCCTGACATAAGCCTCCTTTTTCCTTTTAACCAGTGAATCAACTTTTTTAGTGCACCACGGTTCCCTTACTCAACCATTTCCTCCTTGCCTGACAGGGACATACTTATCAAGGACTCGCAGTACCTGTTCCTTGAATAAACTCCACATTTCGGATGTTCCCAGCCC
Organism: Carcharhinus amblyrhynchos; assembly: GCF_965287045.1. Classification (NCBI taxonomy): domain Eukaryota; kingdom Metazoa; phylum Chordata; class Chondrichthyes; order Carcharhiniformes; family Carcharhinidae; genus Carcharhinus; species Carcharhinus amblyrhynchos. The sequence continues at coordinate 782,706 of NW_027649830.1, read as the reverse complement.
CTGTAGTTTCCTAGTCCAACCTATGCTTCCTAATTCTCTCCTAATAGCCTCATAATTACCCTTCACCCAGCTACAACTACTGCCCCTAGATTCATGCCTATCCCTTTCCATCACTAAGGTGAACGTAACCGAATTGTGGTCACTATCACCGAAATGCACACCAACTTCCAAGTCTAGCACCTGGTCTGGCTCATTTCCCAGCACCAAATCCAATATAGCCTCACCTCTAGTTGGCCTATCTACATACTGAGTCAAAAAACCTTCCTGCACACTTTGAACAAAAACTGACCCCTCTAACGAGCTAGAGCTATAGCAATTCCAATCAATATTAGTAAAGTTAAAGTCCCCCATAATAATTACCCTATTACTTTCACTCCTAACCAGGATCGTCTCTGCAATCCTTTCCTCAACCTCTCTAGAACTTTTAGGAGGTCTATAAAAGACTCCCAACAGGGTGACCTCTCCTCTCGTATTTCTAATCTCCGCCCATACTACCTTAACAGACAAGTCCTCATCAAACTTCCTCTCTGACACTGTGATACAATCCTTGACTAATAATGCTATCCCTCCCCCCCTTCTACCTCCTTCTCTACTCCTACTGAAGCATTTGAACCCCGGAACCTGCAACATCCATTCCTGACCCTGCTCTATCCATGTCTCTGAAATGGCCACAACATCGAAGTCCCAGGTACTGATCCACGCTGCAAGTTCATCCACTTTATTGCGAATACTCCTGGCATTAAAGTATACGCATTTCAAACCCTGCTCCGCTTCACCCCCATGATGCCGTGCATTGCAGTCCCCATCTGTGCCCCCCTCACTTTCACCCCTGCTACTCAAGACCCCACCCCCCCTCTGAATCAGTTTAAACCCCCCTGCATAGCCTTAGCAAATTTTCCCCCAAGATATTGGTTCCCCTCTGATTCAGGTGTAGACCATCACTCCTGTAGAGGTCCCACCTTCCCCAGAATGAGCCCCAATTGCTCAAGAACCTGAACCCCTCCCTCCTGCACCATCCCCTCAGCCACGAGTTCAAACTTTCCCTCTCCCTATTCCTCTCTAAACTATCCCGTGGCACAGGCAAGAGTCCCGAGATAACCACCCTGTCCGACTTGGCCTTTAGTTTCCACCCCAACTCCATAAATTTCTGCTTAATATCCCCTTCCCTTAACCTCCCTATGTCATGCGTCCCCACATGAACTATGACTTGGGGTTGATCCCCCTCACCCTTAAGAGTCCTAAACACCCTCTCTGAGACATCCTGGACCCCAGCCCCTGGGACGCAACACACCAGCCCTGAGTCCCTACCATTACCTCTGACTCTCCTATCCGTCCCCCTAACTGTGGAGTCCCCAGTCACTAGGCCCAATCTTTTACATCCCCTATCCACCTGAGCCTTCACACTAGGCTCACCCCCAGAGACCTGCTCCCTTCGGTTATCCCCAGTTGATTCTTCCTCAACTGTAGCCTCCAGGACAGGAAACCTATTTTGGAGGGGAACAGCCCCAGGGGATTGTCCCCCACTTGCTTCTTTCCCCTCCTCCTGGCAGTGACCCAAGACTCATTTTTAGGAGTGACTATCTCTTGTAACTCCTATCGATGTCCTCCTCCGCCTCCCGAATTATCCCGAGTTCCTCCAATTCCAGCTCCAAGGGGCAGCGTTCCTAAAGCTCGTAGCTTTTGCTTCCAAATAAACCTGTTGGACTTTAACCTGCTGTTGTCAGACTTGTAACGGTGTCCACTCGTGGTCTCAGAGGATACCTCCACAGATTTGACAATAAAAGTTTATCGAAATAAGGTTTCCAGACAACGGTTTGGAAATAAACTCCCTCCCAGAACAAGCTGTGGGAGGGTCGGTGCCGAGGGAGCGCCGCACTGTGGGAGGGTCGGTGCCGAGGGAGCGCCGCACTGTGGGAGGGTCAGTGCTGAGGGAGCGCCGCACTGTGGGAGGGTCGGTGCTGAGGGAGCGCCGCACTGTGGGAGGGTCAGTGCTGAGGGAGCGCCGCACTGTGGGAGGGTCAGTGCTGAGGGAGCCCCGCACTGTGGGAGTGTCAGTGCTGAGGGAGTCCTGCACTGTGGGAGGGTCAGTGCTGAGGGAGTGCCGCACTGTGGGAGGGTCAGTGCTGAGGGAGCGCCGCACTGTGGGAGGGTCAGTGCTGAGGGAGCGCCGCACTGTGGGAGGGTCAGTGCTGAGGGAGCGCCGCACTGTGGGAGGGTCAGTGCCAAGGGAGCGCCGCACTGTGGGAGGGTCGGTGCCGAGGGAGCGCCGCACTGTGGGAGGGTCGGTGCCGAGGGAGCGCCGCACTGTGGGAGGGTCGGTGCCGAGGGAGGGCCGCACTGTGGGAGGGTCGGTGCCGAGGGAGCGCCGCACTGTGGGAGGGTCAGTGCTGAGGGAGCGCCGCACTGTGGGAGGGTCAGTGCTGAGGGAGCGCCGCACTGTGGGAGGGTCAGTGCCAAGGGAGCGCCGCACTGTGGGAGGGTCGGTGCCGAGGGAGCGCCGCACTGTGGGAGGGTCGGTGCCGAGGGAGCGCCGCACTGTGGGAGGGTCGGTGCCGAGGGAGGGCCGCACTGTGGGAGGGTCGGTGCCGAGGAAGCGCCGCACTGTGGGAGGGTCGGTGCCGAGGGAGCGCTGCACTGTGGGAGGGTCGGTGCCGAGGGAGCGCCGCACTGTGGGAGGGTCAGTGCTGAGGGAGCGCCGCACTGTGGGAGGGTCAGTGCCGAGGGAGCGCCGCACTGTGGGAGGGTCAGTGCCAAGGGAGCGCCGCACTGTGGGAGGGTCGGTGCCGAGGGAGCGCCGCACTGTGGGAGGGTCGGTGCCGAGGGAGCGCCGCACTGTGGGAGGGTCGGTGCTGAGGGAGCGCCGCACTGTGGGAGGGTCAGTGCTGAGGGAGCGCCGCACTGTGGGAGGGTCGGTGCCGAGGGAGCGCCGCACTGTGGGAGGGTCAGTGCTGAGGGAGCGCCGCACTGTGGGAGGGTCAGTGCTGAGGGAGCGCCGCACTGTGGGAGGGTCGGTGCCGAGGGAGCGCCGCACTGTGGGAGGGTCGGTGCTGAGGGAGCGCCGCACTGTGGGAGGGTCAGTGCTGAGGGAGCGCCGCACTGTGGGAGGGTCGGTGCTGAGGGAGCGCCGCACTGTGGGAGGGTCGGTGCTGAGGGAGCACCGCACTGTGGGAGGGTCAGTGCCGAGGGAGCGCCGCACTGTGGGAGGGTCAGTGCCGAGGGAGCGCCGCACTGTGGGAGGGTCGGTGCCGAGGGACCCTCCCACAGTGCGGCACTCCCTCAGCACTGACCCTCTGACAGAGACCGAGTCAGATTTAAATCCAGAATCTTGTGACTATGATGAATGATTGGGGAATGTTGAGGTGCGTTGGATGATGTTGACTGTGAGAATCTATTCACTGTCCGGAACAGTTGGACTCGAGGCTACAGCTTGTTCTGGGAGGGAGTTTATTTCCAAACCGTTGTCTGGAAACCTTATTTCGATAAACTTTTATTGTCAAATCTGTGGAGGTATCCTCTGAGACCACGAGTGGACACCGTTACAAGTCTGACAACAGCAGGTTAAAGTCCAACAGGTTTATTTGGAAGCAAAAGCTACGAGCTTTAGGAACGCTGCCCCTTGGAGCTGGAATTGGAGGAACTCGGGATAATTCGGGAGGCGGAGGAGGACATCGATAGGAGTTACAAGGAGATAGTCACTCCTAAAAATGAGTCTTGGGTCACTGCCAGGAGGAGGGGAAAGAAGCAAGTGGGGGATCAATCCCCTGGGGCTGTTCCCCTCCAAAATAGGTTTCCTGTCCTGGAGGCTACAGTTGAGGAAGAATCAACTGGGGATAACCAAAGGGAGCAGGTCTCTGGGGGTGAGCCTAGTGTGAAGGCTCAGGTGGATAGGGGATGTAAAAGATTGGGCCTAGTGACTGGGGACTCCACAGTTAGGGGGACGGATAGGAGAGTCAGAGGTAATGGTAGGGACTCAGGGCTGGTGTGTTGCGTCCCAGGGGCTGGGGTCCAGGATGTCTCAGAGAGGGTGTTTAGGACTCTTAAGGGTGAGGGAGATCAACCCCAAGTCATAGTTCATGTGGGGACGCATGACATAGGGAGGTTAAGGGAAGGGGATATTAAGCAGAAATTTATGGAGTTGGGGTGGAAACTTAAGGCCAAGTCGGACAGGGTGGTTATCTCGGGACTCTTGCCTGTGCCACGGGATAGTTTAGAGAGGAATAGGGAGAGGGAAAGTTTGAACTTGTGGCTGAGAGGATGGTGCAGGAGGGAGGGGTTCAGGTTCTTGAGCAATTGGGGCTCATTCTGGGGAAGGTGGGACCTCTACAGGAGTGATGGTCTACACCTGAATCAGAGGGGAACCAATATCTTGGGGGGAAAATTTGCTAAGGCTATGCAGGGGGGTTTAAACTGATTCAGAGGGGGGGGTGGGATCCTGAGTAGAGGGGGTGAAAGTGAGGGGGGCACAGATGGGGACTGCAATGCACGGCATTGTGGGGGTGGGGCGGAGCAGGGTTTGAAATGCGTATACTTTAATGCCAGGAGTATTCGCAATAAAGTGGATGAACTTGCAGCGTGGATCAGTACCTGGGACTTCGATGTTGTGGCCATTTCAGAGACATGGATAGAGCAGGGGCAGGAATGGATGTTGCAGGTTCCGGGGTTCAAATGCTTCAGTCGGAGTAGAGAAGGAGGTAGAAGGGGGGGAGGGATAGCATTATTAGTCAAGGATTGTATCACGGTGTCAGAGAGGAAGTTTGATGAGGACTTGTCTGTTAAGGTAGTATGGGCGGAGATTAGAAATAGGAGAGGAGAGGTCACCCTGTTGGGAGTCTTTTATAGACCTCCAAAAAGTTCTAGAGAGGTTGAGGAAAGGATTGCAGAGACGATCCTGGTTAGGAGTGAAAGTAATAGGGTAATTATTATGGGGGACTTTAACTTTACTAATATTGATTGGAATTGCTATAGCTCTAGCTCATTAGAGGGGTCAGTTTTTGTACAAAGTGTGCAGGAAGGTTTTTTGACTCAGTATGTAGATAGGCCAACTAGAGGTGAGGCTATATTGGATTTGGTGCTGGGAAATGAGCCAGACCAGGTGCTAGACTTGGAAGTTGGTGTGCATTTTGGTGATAGTGACCACAATTCGGTTACGTTCACCTTAGTGATGGAAAGGGATAGGCATGAACCTCGGGTCAGTAGTTTTAGCTGGGGGAAGGGTAATTATGAGGCTATTAGGAGAGAATTAGGGAGCATAGGTTGGACTAGGAAACTACAGGGGCTGGGAACATCCGAAATGTGGAGTTTATTCAAGGAACAGCCACTGCGAGTCCTTGATAAGTATGTCCCTGTCAGGCAAGGAGGAAATGGTTGAGTAAGGGAACCGTGGTGCACTAAAAAAGTTGATTCACTGGTTAAAAGGAAAAAGGAGGCTTATGTCAGGATGAGACTTGAGGGCTCAGGTAGTGCACTGGAAAGCTATAGATTAGCCAGGAGGGAGCTGAAGAGTGAGTTAAGAAGAGCTAAAAGAGGACACGAGAAGACTTTGGCTGATAGGATTAAGGAGAATCCTAAAGCTTTCTTTAGATATGTTAAGAATAGAAGATTGGTTAGGGCAAGATTAAGGCCAGTCAGAGACAGCAGTGGGAAGTTATGTGTGGAGCCGGAAGAGATTGGACAGGCACTGAACAAATATTTCTCGTCGGTATTCACGCAGGGAGACGTAAATGTAGCTGTGGAGAACACTGGGTTACAGGGTTGTAAACTGGATAGTATTGAAGTAGATAAGGAGGATGTGCTAGATATTCTTGAGGGTTTGAAAATAGATAAGTCCCCTGGGCCGGACGGGATTTACCCTAGGATTCTCTGGGAGGCAAGAGAGGCGATTGCAGAGCCTCTGGCTCTGATCTTCAGGTCGTCGTTGGTCACAGGTATAGTGCCAGAAGACTGGAGGATAGCGAATGTTGTCCCATTGTTTAAGAAGGGGAATAGAGACTTCCCTGGGAATTATAGACCGGTGAGTCTTACTTCTGTTGTGGGCAAAGTATGAGAAAAAATTATTAGGTATAGGATTTATAGTTATTTGGAGAGTAATGAGTTGATTGGAGACAGTCAGCACGGTTTTGTGAAGGGTAGGTCGTGCCTTACTAACCTTATTGAGTTTTTTGAGAAAGTGACCAAAGAGGTGGATGGGGGTAAGGCAGTTGACGTGGTGTATATGGATTTTAGTAAGGCGTTTGATAAGGTTCACCATGGAAGGCTTCTGCAGAAAATGCAGATGTATGGGATTGGGGGTGATTTAGTTAATTGGATCAGGAATTGGCTAGCGGATAGGAGACAGAGGGTGGTGGTTGATGGAAAGTATTCGTCATGGAGTTCAGTTACGAGTGGTGTGCCTCAGGGATCTGTTTTGGGGCCACTGCTGTTTGTAATTTTTATAAATGATCTGGATGAGGGTATAGAAGGATGGATTAGTAAATTTGCTGATGACACCAAAGTCGGAGGTGTGGTAGATAGTGAGGAAGGGTGTCATAGTTTACAGGGTGACTTGGACAAGTTGCAGAGCTGGGCCGAGAGGTGGCAGATGGAGTTTAATGTGGAAAAGTGTGAGGTAATTCACTTTGGTAGGAATAACAGATGTGTAGAGTATAGGGCTAACGGTAGGACTCTGAATAGTGTGGATGAACAGAGGGATCTAGGTGTATGTGTACATAGATCCCTGAAAGTTGGGAATCAAGTAGATGGGGTTGTTAGGAAGGCATACGGTGTCTTGGCGTTTATTGGTAGGGGGATTGAATTTAGGAGTCGCAGCGTCATGTTGCAACTGTACAAAACTCTGGTGCGGCCGCACTTGGAGTACTGTGTGCAGTTCTGGTCCCCACATTATAGGAAGGATGTGAAGGCTTTGGAGAGGGTGCAGAGGAGGTTTACCAGGATGTTGCCTGGTATGGAGGGGAGGTCCTATGAGGAGAGACTGAGGGATTTGGGGTTGTTTTCGCTAGAAAGAAGGCGGCTGCGAGGGGACCTTATTGAAACATATAAGATGATTAGAGGTTTAGATAGGGTGGACAGTGATAGCCTTTTTCCTCGGATGGAGAAAGCTAGCACGAGGGGGCATGGCTTTAAATTAAGGGGTGGTAGTTATAGGACGGATGTCAGGGGTAGGTTCTTTACCCAGAGGGTGGTAAGGGATTGGAATGCCCTGCCTGCTGCAGTTGTAAATGCGCCTAGTTTGGGGGCGTTTAAGAGATCCGTGGATAGGTTTATGGATGGAAAGGGATTGGTTTAGGTTAGTGGGTCATTGTTTTTTAACTGGTCGGCGCAACATCGTGGGCCGAAGGGCCTGTTCTGCGCTGTGATGTTCTATGTTCTAAGGTAAGTGGGAGTTGTGTTCACAAACAGGGCATATAAAAACACAAACTCAATTTACAGAATAATGGTTGGAATGCGAGTCTTTACAGGTAATCAAGTCTTAAAGATACAGACAATGTGAGTGGAGAGAGGGTTAAGCACAGGTCAAAGAGATATGTATTGTCTCCAGACAGGACAGTACAAATTCCAAAAGCTAGTGGCTTTTGCTTCCAAATAAACCCGTTGGACTTTAACCTGATGTTGAGAGACTTCTCACTGTGTTTACCCCAGTCCAACGCCGGCATCTCCACATCATGGAGAGTGGAGGCAGTTCTGATCAGATTGGAGGAGGTTTCTACCAGAAAACAGTTTGTGAATCTCTGTGTTTTTTCTCGTGCCGTCTCTGGATGTTTTGTAAATTAATCAGTGCTGTTTGTCAATGCTCCTGCCTCATCTCAGGTATTTTCCTTAACTGCTACCTTTCCCACGTTCCTGCTCCTGTGTGTCACAGATTCTGGGGAAACACCTGAGCAAAACCAGCTCTCAGTGAGGAAGTGGAGCAAAGAAAATCTGATGTGGATGTGCCGGCGTTGGACTGGGGTAAACACAGTAAAATGTCTGACAACACCAGGTTAAAGTCCAACAGGTTTATTTGGTAGTAAACTCACTAGCTTTCGAGGTTACCCCCTTCACCTGAAAAATAAACAGGAAATACCAGAAAAACAGGAGCTCAAAATAGAAACAAAATCCCCATCTCTCCTAAAAGTGACAGCCTGGATCAGGGGTCAGATTATAAACTGGTGTCACTCTGATCTCGGGTGTCGTAATCGGCTGGGACAGGAATCTGGAGAATTCTTCAAACCAGAGCTCACAGCTTAGAGAATCATAGAATCCCTACAGAGCAGAAGGAGGCTATTCAGCCCATCGAGTCTGCACTGACCACAATCCCACCCAGGTCTTATCCCCGTAACCCCATACATTTACCCTAGCCAGTCCCCCTGACATTAAGGGGGAATTTAGCACGGCCAATGCACCCTAACCCGCACATCTTTCAGACTGTGGGAGGAAACCGGAGCACCCGGAGGAAACCCACGCAGACACAGGGAGAATGTGCAGACTCCACACAGACAGTGACCCGAGCCGGGAATCGAACCCAGGTCCCTGACCCTGTGAGGCAGCAGCGATAACCCACTGTGCCGTTGTGTTGAGCTTCTAAACTCTTCCCTGTTGGAGATGGTCACAGGCGCCCAGTTTGGGTTTTTCCAGGGTCACTCAGCTCCTGACCTCATTCCAGCCTCGATTCCAACACGGACAAAGGAGCGGAATTCCGGAGGGGAGGTGAGAGAGGGACAGCCCCTGAGATCAAGGCCAAGCTTGTATCTGGAACAAGAGGCAGTAGTAGAGGCGGGTACAATTTTATCTTTTAAAAGCATTGAGATAGTTACATGGGTATGATGGGTATAGAGGGATATGGGCCACATGCAGGGAATTGGGATTAATTTAGGGGATTGAAAAGAAAAAGGGGCATGGACAAGTTGGGCCAAAGAGCCTGTTTCTATGCTGTAAACCTCTATGTCTCTAAGGCCACATTCGACTGAGCGTGGCATCAAGGAGACACAGCCAAACTGGGATCAGTAAATACCAGGGGAAACTCTGCGCTGGTGGGAGTCATACCTGGTACACAGGAAGATGGTTGTGGTGTTTGAAGGGTCAGTCATCTCAGCTCCAGGACATCACTGCAGGAGTTCCCCAGGGTCAGTGTCCTCAACCAACTCAAAAACTGCTGCTGTCAGACTTTTGAATGGACCTACCTCACATTAAGCCGATCTTTCTCTACAGCCTGCTATGACTGTAACACTACATTCGGCACCCTCTCATTTCCTTTTTTCAAACCCCTAAGATAATCCCAATTGCCCAGATTTGGCCCATATCCCTCTGTACCCATCGTACCCATGTAACTGTCTAAATGCTTTTTAAAAGATAAAATTGTACCTGCCTCTACTTCTGGCAGCTTGTTCCAGACACTCACCACCCTCTGTGTGAAAACGAATCGTCCCTCTGGATCCTTTTGTATCTCTCCCCTCTCACCTTAAACCTGTGCCCTCTAGTTTTAGACTCCCCTACCTTTGGGAAAAGATATTGACTATCTCGCTGATCTGTGCCCCTCATTATTTTATAGACCTCTATCAGATCACCCCTCAGCCTCCTACACTCCAGAGAAGAAAGTCCCAGTCTATCCAGCCTCTCCTTATAACTCACATGTATCTGATTTGGGAATCCCTGTTTGTGAAAGTGGAGATTAATAACGACACATTTCCTGCAGGTATTCTCATTGTAATGTGGAATCAGGGTCAGCTCATCTCCAGAAGGAAACAAAATTCACGGGATTAGAAATCCGCTTGTCTCTTCAATTACACACACATCTTGTCTAAGCGTGTCCAACCTCAGAAGCCACTCTCAGAGTTGAGCTTTGCTTTTGGAAGTCAGGCATTTACAGAATCAATGCTTTCCCATTCACTGCTTATCACGGTACAGTGGGTTAACACTGCTGTCTCACAGTGCCAGGGACCCGGGTTCGATTCCCCGGGGGGGGGGCACGGTGACACAGTGGGTTAGCACTGCTGTCTCACAGCACCACGGACCCGGGTTCGATTCCCCGGGGGGGCACGGTGACACAGTGGGTTAGCACTGCTGCCTCACAGTGCCAGGGACCCGGGTTCGATTCCCCGGGGGGGCACGGTGACACAGTGGGTTAGCACTGCTGCCTCACAGCGCCAGGGACCCGGGTTCCATACCAGCCTTGGGTCACTGTCTGTGTGGAGTCTGCACATTCTCCCTGTGTCTGTGTGGGTTTCCTCTGGTTTCCTCCCACAGTCTGAAAGACGTGCTGGTTAGCGTGCATTGGCCGTGCTAAATTCTCCCTCAGTGTAACCCAAACAGGAGTGTGGTGACTGGGGGATTTTCACAGTAACTTCATTGCAGTGTTAAGGTAAGCTGACTTGCGACATTAATAAATAAATAAACTTTAAATAAATAAGATAAACTTTATTCCTTGCAGTGTAGGAGAATGAGGGGTGACATTACTGAGGCGGATTAACTCACGAGGGACAGAGATAGGATGAACGCACAGAGTCTTTTTCCCAGGGAAGGGGAATGGAAAACTAGAGGGCAGTGGTTAAAGGTGAGAGGGGAAAGATTTCAAAGGGATACGAGGGGTGACCTCTTCACACAGAGGGTGGTGCGGATATGGAATGGGCTGCCAGAGAAAGTGGTTGAGGCAGGTTCAATAACAACATTTAAAAAGCATTTGGATAAGTACATGGATGGGAAAGGGTTAGAGGGGTACAGACCAAACACGGGGAATTGGGACTAGCTGGAGGGACAGCATGGAGCAGTGGGGCTGAAGGGCCTGTTTCCCTGCTGTATTGCTCTGGGATTCGATAACATGCTGTCACTCACTCCTGATCACCAACAAACTCAGGCAATGGAATCAGGAGAGTTCCACTGACAGTTTCGTAACACAAAGTAGACCAAATCAAACAGGATTTACCTGCTCCTGGTAAGTGATTTCCAACAACATTCTTCTGCTGCTCAGAGGGACTTTCCACAGCTTGTAAAACGATTTGCCTTCAAAAACCCCTCCGTCAAAGCAACAAAGCACGTTCCATCAGCTCAGCTTGACTGAAGGGCAGGGGGAGGAACGGGATTTGTTGTGAAATCAGCAGCAGATCAGTTCCTGTGGAAGGACAGAATCCTGTGCCCTCCCCCACGGGGCCCTGGGGGGATGTGGGGGGGTGGAGATGGTTCATTGGGCAGGAACCCGGATTAGTTAATAACCAGCGACGGGCCTCATGTCACCATTACTGGTTTGAACCCAGTGACAGGGTGAGAGAACAAGTGACCAGACCCACCGTCACCTCCACAAGACTCTGTCCATTTTCTCTGTCCACACTAACGTTGCTGAGTATTTCCGGCATTTTCCAACTCCTCAGATACTGAAGCAGTCCGTGTCCAAACGCAGTGAGATCCGGACAATATCCAGGCTCAGGCTGACAATCGGCAGTAACATTCACCCCACACAGTGCCAGGCAACGACCATCTCCAATAAGAGACACTTCAACCATCACACCATGATGTTCAGTGGTGTCACCATCACTGAATCCCCCCCACTATCAACATCCTGGGGGTTACCATCACTGAATCCCCCCCACTATCAACATCCTGGGGGTTACCATCACTGAATCCCCCCACTGTCAACATCCTGGGGGTTACCATCACTGAATCCCCCACTGTCAACATCCTGGGGGTTACCATCACTGAATCCCCCCACTATCAACATCCTGGGGGTTACCATCACTGAATCCCCCCCACTATCAACATCCTGGGGGTTACCATCACTGAATCCCCCCCACTATCAACATCCTGGGGGTTACCATCACCGAATCCCCCCCACTATCAACATCCTGGGGGTTACCATCACTGAATCCCCCCCACTATCATCATCCTGGGGGTTACCATCACTGAATCCCCCCACTATCAACATCCTGGGGGTTACCATCACTGAATCCCCCACTGTCAACATCCTGGGGGTTACCATCACTGAATCCCCCCACTATCAACATCCTGGGGGTTACTATCACTGAATCCCCCCCACTATCAACATCCTGGGGGTTACCATCACTGAATCCCCCCACTATCAACATCCTGGGGGTTACCATCACTGAATCCCCCCACTATCAACATCCTGGGGGTTACCATCACTGAATCCCCCCACTATCAACATCCTGGGGGTTACCATCACTGAATCCCCCACTATCAACATCCTGGGGGTTACCATCACTGAATCCCCCCCACTATCAACATCCTGGGGGTTACCATCACCGAATCCCCCCACTGTCAACATCCTGGGGGTTACCAAAACTGAATCCCCCACTGTCAACATCCTGGGGGTTACCATCACTGAATCCCCCACTATCAACATCCTGGGGGTTACCATCACTGAATCCCACCACTATCAACATCCTGGGGGTTAGCATCACTGAATCCCCCCACTATCAACATCCTGGGGGTTACCATCACTGAATCCCCCACTATCAACATCCTGGGGGTTACCATCACTGAATCCCCCCACTATCAACATCCTGGGGGTTACCATCACTGAATCCCCCCACTATCAACATCCTGGGGGTTACCATCACTGAATCCCCCCACTGTCAACATCCTGGGGGTTACCATCACTGAATCCCCCCCACTATCAACATCCTGGGGGTTACCATCACTGAATCCCCCCCACTATCAACATCCTGGGGGTTACCATCACTGAATCCCCCCCACTATCAACATCCTGGGGGTTACCATCACTGAATCCCCCCCACTATCAACATCCTGGGGGTTACCATCACTGAATCCCCCCACTATCAACATCCTGGGGGTTACCATCACTGAATCCCCCCCACTATCAACATCCTGGGGGTTACCATCACTGAATCCCCCACTGTCAACATCCTGGGGGTTACCATCACTGAATCCCCCCCACTATCAACATCCTGGGGGTTACCATCACTGAATCCCCCCACTATCAACATCCTGGGGGTTACCATCACTGAATCCCCCCACTATCAACATCCTGGGGGTTACCATTGACGAGAAACTCAGCTGGTCTCACCACATAAACACAGTGGCTACAAGAGCAGGTCAGAGACTAGGAATACTGCAGCGACTAACTCACCTCCTGACTCCCCAGAGCCTGTCCGTCATCTATAAAGCACAAGTCAGGAGTGTGATGGAATACTCTCCACTTTCCTGGATGGGGGCAGCTCCAACAACACTCAAGAAGCTCAACACCATCCAAGACACAGCAGCCCACTTGATTGGCACCACATCTACAAACATTCAATCCCTCCACCACCAATGTTCAGCAGCGACAAAATACACTGCAATAATTCACCAAAGATCCTTAGACAGCACCTTCCAATCCAATGGCCATTTCCATCTAGAAGGACAAGGGCAGTAGATACCTGGGGAACAGCACCGCCTGGAGGTTCCCCTCCGAGTCACTCACCATCCCGACTGGGAAATATATCGCCATTGAGAGTTCAGCCACTTCATCTCAACGATTATATTAATGAGAAGATTTCAGACTGTGATTGGTGTTGGAAGCCTCACTGTCAAAGAGCAAAGAACAACACAGCACAGGAAACAGGCCCTTCGGCCCCAGTGAGCTATCATACACGGGGAAATGTATTCTCCATTCCAGCAGCAAGCTCATCTAAAAAACAATTTGTCCTTAAAAATGTCGTTCCTTCACAGTCACTGGGTCAAAATCCCAGAATTCCCTCCCTAACGACATTGTGGATCAACCCACAGCACGTGGACTGCAGCGATTCAAGAAAGTAGCTCACCCCCACCTCCTCAAGGACAGCCAGGGTCAGGATGTCCAGCGTCAGGATGGATTTTCAGCACTCTGTCCTCCGTCCAGCGCCACCCCTGAGCTGGGCGTTGATTTGTCTTCCCTTCTTGGATCTAAATAAATCAGCTCAGATATACTACAAACAGTGGGAAGTGACAGCTGTAACAACCAGGAGAGGAGAGACTGAATAAACTAGGCTTGTACTCGTTAGAGTTTAGAAGAATGAGGGGAGATCTCATTGAGACGTATAAGATGATGAATGGGATGGATAGGATAGAGGTGGAGAGACTCTTCCCACTCAAAAAAGACAGTAGGACTAGGGGGCACAGCCTCAAGATAAAAGGGGGGGGGTTTAGAACGGAGTTGAGGAGGAACTTCTTCACTCAAAGGGTGGTGAATCTCTGGAATTCTCTGCCCGTTGAAGTGGTGGAGGCTGCCTCGCTAAATATTTTTAAGACGCGGGTTGATGGGTTTTTGATAAGAGAGGGGATTAAGGGTTATGGAGAGAGAGCGGGAAAGTGGAACTGAGCCACAACAGATCAGCCATGATCTTATTGAATGGCGGGGCAGGCTCGAAGGGCTAGATGGCCTACTCCTGCTCCTATTTCTTATGTTCTTATGTTAACCTGTTTTTATTATATATAGTTGCTGTTGTGATGAGCTGCAGTGTTCGAGTCACATTAACAAGTCTGAGAGGGTCAGTCTGCTCACGGCCGCAGTGGAGAGTGGTTGAATTTTTTGTTCTTGTTTCAAGCCCCTAAAAAAATGCCAAAAAGAAAGATTATATTTAACCATGAATGGGCTTAAGAATGTGGATTTGTTGCTAAGAGCAGGAAAGATGATTTTCATGTTTTTTTATTCACTGTGTGATGTGGAGATTAAGGGGAAAAGTTGAATGATGAACTACCACAGATAAAATGATCACTTGCACTGCTGGTATCATTGGTAACATTTTTCTTCCCAGCTCAATCAACACAAGATAATAAACGGCAGACCTGTGGAAAGTGCATCTTTCTGTGAAGGAGCAATATTCAAAGGGTTAATTGTGGAGAAAAAGTTGACAAAGAAACATAGAGTGACTCATGGATAGGGAAAGATGTAACATGTGGGAAAATTAAAACAAAAGTTCTGTGTGAAAGTATTTTGCATTGTTTTCTGTACGAAAGAATGTGGAGTTTATGAAAGAATGTGGCAAAGAGTTTCCCAATACTTCTGAGATACTTCCACTGTGAGAAGGGAGTGTGTTAGTTGACTTTTACATCAGATACTGATTAAACCAGGCAGGTCAGGTCTGGATCTGAACAAAGTATCTGCACACACTGCTGATAGTGTACGCGTAAACTGGACAGTGTTTATCAAAAACTAAAAATGGCTCTAAAGAGCATTATTGCTGCAAACTGTCTGGCCCAGATTTTGTACAATTCAACAAGAATCACTACAGGAAAACTAGAGTTGATGTTGAAAATATTGTGCTGAAAATGTACAACCATCTGAGCTAAAAGAACAGAAGAGTTAATGGAATCCTGTCAATTGGTGGATGTTGATCATTGTAATCTGTTACAACTTGTTGTGAGTAGATGGCTCTCTCTTTTGCCATCTATTGACAGAATACTTAAGTGCTGGGAAGTCCTAAAAGGTTATTTTCAGAGTCTAAACATGGATCATGGAACCTTACAGCCCAGTACAGGCCCTTTGGCCCTCAATGTTGTGCCAACCTGTGAAACAAATCTAAAGCCCATCTAACCTACACTATTCCAATATCATCCATATGTTTATCCAATCACCATTTAATTGATCAAAATGTTGGCGAGTCCACTACTGTTGCAGGCAGGGCACCCTTACTACTCTCTGAGTAAAGAACCTACCTCTGACATCTGTCCTATATCTATCACCCCTCAATTTAAAGCTATGTCCCCTCATGCTGGCCATCTCCATCTGAGGAAAAAGGCCCTCACTATCCACCCCATCTAATCCTCTGATCATCTTGCATGCCTCTATTAAGTCACCTCTTATCCTTCTCTCTAACAAAAACAGCCTCAAGTCCCTCAACCTTTCCTCATAAGACCTCCCCACCATCCCAGGCAACATTCTGGTAAACCTCCTCTGCACCCTTTCTAATGCTTCCACATCCTTCCTCTAATGCTGCGACCAGAACTGTACGCAATACTCCAAGTGCGGCCGCACCAGAGTTTTGTACAGCTGTAACATGACCTCACGGCTCCAAAATTCAATCCCTCTAACAATAAAAGCTAACACAATGTACGCCTTCTTAACAACCCTATCAACCTGGGTACCAACTTTCAGGGATCTATGCACATGTACCCCGAGATCTCTCTGCTCATCCACACGACCAAACTCACCATTAGCCCAGTACTCTGCAATCCTGTTACTCTTACCAAAGTGAATCACTTCATTTTTCCACATGAAACTCCATTTGCCACCTCTCAGCTCTGCAGCTTATCTATGTCCCTCTAATCTGCATCATCCATCCTCACTGTCCACAACTCCTCCGACTTTAGTGTCATCCACAAATTTACTAACCCATCCTTCTACACCCTCATCCAGGTCATTTATAAAAATGACAAACAGCAGTGGCCCCAAAACAGATCCCTGCGGTACCTACACCACTAGTAACTGAACTCCAGGATGAACATTTCCCATCAACCAGCACCCTCTGTCTTCTTACAGCTAGCCAATTCCTGATCCAAACTGCTAAATCACCCTCAATCCCTTGCCTCCATATCTTCTGCAATAGCTTACTGTGGGGAACCTTATCAAACACTTTGCTAAAATCCATATACACCACATCAACTGCTTTACCCATATCCACCTCTTTGGTCACCTTCTCAAAATCACTCAATTAGGTTTGTGAGGCACGACCTACCCTTCACAAAACCGTGTTGACTGTCCGTACTCAAATTATTTCTTTCTAGATGATTATAAATCCTATCTCTTATAATCCTTTCCAAAACTTTGCCCACCACAGAAATAAGGCTCACTGGTCTATAATTCCCAGGGTTGTCTCTACTCCCCTTCTTGAACAAGGGGACAACATTTGCTATCCTCCAGTCTTCTGGCACTATTCCTGTAGACAGTGACAACCTAAAGATCAAAGCCAAAGGCTCTGCAATCTCCTCCCTAGTCTCCCAGAGAATCCTAGGGTAAATCCCATCCGGCCCAGGGGACTTATCTATTTTCAAACTTTCCAGAATTGCTAACACCTCCTCCTTATGAACTTCAATCCCGTCTATCCTAATAGCCTGTATCTCAGTATTCTCCTCCATAACATTGTCTTTTTCCTGTGTGAATACTGGGTGAGGAGGAGTGCCCCCCTGGGTGCTGGGTGGGGAGGAGTGCCCCCCTGGGTACTGGGTGAGGAGGAGTGCCCCCCTGGGTACTGGGTGGGGAGGAGTGCCCCCCTGGGTGCTGGGTGGGGAGGAGTGCCCCCCTGGGTACTGGGTGAGGAGGAGTGCCCCCCTGGGTGCTGGGTGGGGAGGAGTGCCCCCCTGGGTACTGGGTGAGGAGGAGTGCCCCCCTGGGTACTGGGTGGGGAGGAGTGCCCCCCTGGGTGCTGGGTGGGGAGGAGTGCCCCCCTGGGTGCTGGGTGAGGAGGAGTGCCCCCCTGGGTACTGTGCCAGTGCTTTAGGGAATTCCTGTGAATTGTCAGAGATCTATTTCTCCTTCCTCAGACACTCTCTGAAATTGTACTCAGACACTATTGGAGCAAAAGAAGCCAAATCATTCAGCATAATTTCAGTATTGAAACTAACGGCTGAAGTGAAAAGTGAAGCTGTGAGCAGGGTGAAGTTACTCTGACTTTGCAGTAAACACCAAACTTAGGCAGTTTATCCCTGGAGTGTCTCAGAAATGTGGAGCTGACGTTATTGCTGTGGGTGAGTCACAAAGCTCTGAAGTGACAGGTTTAATTCTCTGAAAACGTTCATAACAAAATTGAGCTTTACAAGTGTCATACCTTCTGGAGTATTCTGTGATGCTGTCAAGGCTTGTAACCTTTAAGGTATTGACATGGATGAGTTATATGAGGAGTGTGGGATTGTGGAGGCAATTCTCAGTACTCCTGAGATGGTAGATAGCCACAGTGAAGAACATAAGAAATAGGATCAGGAGGAGGCCATCCAGCCCCTCGAGCCTGCCCCGCAAGAACATTATCTCAAGCAAGTAAATGTGAGGTCCCTTTGACACACCTGGAGAAGGTGAGTGTTTATCTGTATTCCAAGCAGTGATGTTGACACAGGACGGGTTCAATGGTGCTCTCAGCTTGAGAAACAGTCTTTAAATGGACTCAGTCAGAGATCCAAATACGTAACAACTTCTCAGAAGAGCACCCAGCCGAAAACTCCTGGAGATGGCAAGTAAATACAAGAAATAGGCATCCATAGCTGACAGATCACTGTAAACCAAGCTGGGCTTTAGTTTGTGAACTAAGTTAATCTGCTCAATGAGATCACCATTGAACAAACTCGTTCTGTGTCAGCATCCCTGCTTGGATAAACACTCACCTTCTCCAGGTGTGTAAAAGAGACCTCACATTTACTCAACAGGAGTTAAAATAAAGATTCATTTATTTCAGTTCTTTGGATGGTGTAAATGTATGTGTGTAATACACAGAATGATGAACCAATGAATGGGAAAAGGGGCCATGGCTGAAAATCACTGATTAATGATGAAATAGTTAGGTTTTTGCTGGATTTATACAGGCAAAAAAAAGTATCATGTTAGAATTTTTACTTAATAAAATAACTAAAGTGATCATTTGTTTGCATTTGGTGCAATATGGTTTAAATTTTATTTAAAAAATACTTTTTTGGAAACGAACTGTATATATATAGTATATATATAAAACCTATCACCACACATGCAATGTCCTTTTTGGAAATTTGGAAATGGTCACACTAAGTGTGAGTGAACCAGCAGGGAGAGGAGTACACAGAGTGAGAGAGAGTGAAACTGGTTAACCTGGAACCCCATGGACCAAAGACTAAAGACCAAAAGTTAAGGGTTAAAAGAAACAAGCAGGAAGTCAGCTTTGTGTGTGTGTGCCTGAGAGCAGTCAGAGTCTCGGGTGTGTTAAGAGGAAGATTCAAAAAGAGAGGGAGAGAGAAATGCAAACTGCCTGTTTAAGAAGGAGTGAGTGAGGTTAGAAGGGTTGGTGCCCCCTCGTGTGGTGGAGTAGGGTATGGCAGATGATTTAATTATAGGTTGGACCCAAGCAAACAAATGATTCTAATTGCGTTTCTGTGTGAGTTCAATAATTTACTTTTACTGAGAGTTGACGATAGTGAGATGAATGCAGGGTCAAAATAAATTCTAAATTCCTTAATCTTGCCAATGATCAATGGCTGTGGTCTTTACCAATATGTGGAGATGCCGGTGTTGGACGAGGGTAAACACAGTCTCACATCACCAGGTTAAAGTCCAACCAGTTTATTTGTGAAAAAGCCACTAGCTTTTGGAATGCTGCTCCGTGACTTACCCGATGAAGGAGCAGCGCTCCGAAAGCTAGTGGCTTTTTCACAAATAAACTGGTTGGACTTTAACCTGGTGTTGTGAGACTTCTTACTGACATTATCAAGAACAGGAATCTGACAGAGATTTGAACACTGCAATTTTTGGGAAGATATTTGCACCAATCATAAAAGGCGTTACATTCTGTAAGGAGAGTTAACTATTTCAGCAAACAGTTGATTTGATTTTGTATTTTTCCGAGAATAGGAAACAAAGCAATGGCAGAGGAACTGAACAGTTATTTTACATCAGTCTCTGTGGTGGGAGACACCAGAGAGATGTCAGAGCTCCAGGAGAATCAGGGGGAACAGGTGGGTGTAGTGACCATCACTGAGGAGAAGGTTCTGAGGAAACTGAAAGGTCTGAAGGTGGATAAATCACCTGGACCGGATGGACTACACCCCAGGGTTCGAAAAGAGATAGCTGAGAAAATTGTGGAGGAATTGGTAATCTTTCACTGGAGGCAGGGAAGGTACCAGGGGACTGGAAAGTAGCAAATGTAACACACTATTTAAGAAGGGAGGGAGGCAGCAGACGGGAAATTATAGGCCGGTGAGCCTAATTTCAGTCAAAGGCAAGGTATTAAAGATGAGATTGCGGAGTACTTGGAAATGTGTGATAAAGTGACTTTTGAGAAAGTGACCAAAGAGGTGGATAGGGGTAAGGCAGTGGACGTGGTGTATATGGATTTTAGTAAGGCGTTTGATAAGGTTCACCATGGAAGGCTTCTGCAGAAAATGCAGATGTATGGGATTGGGGGTGATTTAGGTAATTGGATCAGGAATTGGCTAGCAGATAGGAGACAGAGGGTGGTGGTTGATGGTAAATATTCATCATGGAGTTCGGATTCGAGCGGTGTGCCTCAGGGATCTGTTTTGGGGTCACTGCTGTTTGTAATTTTTATTAATGATCTGGATGAGGGTAAAGTTGGGTGGATTAGTAAGTTTGCTGATGACACCAAAGTCGGAGGTGTGGTAGATTGTGATGAAGGGTGTCATAGTTTGCAGGAAGACTTAGACAGGTTGCAGAGCTGGGCCGAGAGGTGGCGGATGGAGTTTAATGCGGAGAAGTGTGAGGTAATTCACTTTGGTAGGAATAACAGATGTGTCGAGTATAGGGCTAACGGGAGGACTTTGAATAGTGTGGATGAACAGAGGGATCTAGGTGTATGTGTACATAGATCCCTGAAAGTTGGGAGTCAAGTAGATAAGGTTGTTAGGAAGGCATACAGTGTCTTGGCATTTATTGGTAGGGGGATTGAATTTAGGAGTCGCAGCGTCATGTTGCAACTGTACACAACTCTGGTGCGGCCACACTTGGAGTATTGTGTGCAGTTCTGGTCCCCACATTACAGGAAGGACATGGAGGCTTTGGAGAGGGTGCAGAGGAGGTTTACCAGGATGTTGCCTGGTATGGAGGGGAGGTCCTATGAGGAGAGGCTGAGGGATTTGGGGTTGTTTTCGCTGGAAAGAAGGCGGCTAAGAGGGGATCTTATTGAAACATATAAGATGATTAGAGGTTTAGATAGGGTGGATAGTAATAGCCTTTTTCCTCTGATGGAGAAATCTAGCACGAGGGGGCATGGCTTTAAATTAAGGGGTGGTAGTTATAGGACGGATGTCAGGGGTAGGTTCTTTACCCAGAGGGTGGTGAGGGATTGGAATGCCCTGCCTGCTGCAGTTGTAAATGCGCCTAGTTTGGGGGCGTTTAAGAGATCCGTGGATAGGTTTATGGACGAAAAGGGATTGGTTTAGGTTAGTGGGTCATTGTTTTGTAACTGGTCGGCGCAACATCGTGGGCCGAAGGGCCTGTTCTGCGCTGTAATGTTCTATGTTCTATGTTCTAAGTAGGACTGAGTCAGCACGACTTTGTCAAGGGGAGGTCATGTCTGACAAATCTTTAGAGTTCTTTGAGGAAATAACAAGAATGTTAGATAAACGAGAACTAATGGACGTAATTTATTTAGATTTCCAGAAGGCCTTTGACAAGGTGCCACATAGGAGACTGTTAACTCAGTTAAGTGCCCATAGCGTTGAGGGTAAGATCCTGGCATGGATAGAGGATTGGCTGACTGGCAGAAAGCAGAGAGTGGGGATAAAGGGTCTTTTCAGGATGGCAGCAGGAGAGGTTGAATAGACTGAGACTTTTTTCTCTGGGGCGTAGGAGGTTCAGGGGTGACCTTATAGAGGTCTATAAAATAATGAGGGGCATAGACAAGGTAGATAGTCAAAGGTAGGGGACTCTAAAACTAGAAGGCATAGATTTGAGGTGAGAGGGGAGAGATACAAAAGTGTCCAGAGGGGCAATCTTTTCACACAGAGGCTGGTGAGTGTCTGGAACAAGCTGCCAGAGGTAGTAGTAGAGGCGGGTACAATTTTATCTTTTAAAAAGCATTGAGATAGTTGCATGGGTATGTTGGGTATAGAGGGATATGGGCCAAATGTGGGCAATTGGGATTAGTTTTGGGATTTTGAAAAAAAGGGCAACATGGTCAAGTTGGGCCGAAGGGCCTGTTTCCATGCTGTAAACCTCTATGGCTAGTGGTGTGCCTCAGAAGTCAGTGCTGGGACCAAAGCTTTTCACAATTTACATTAACGATTTGGAGGAAGGAACTGAAGGCACTGTTGCTAAGTTTGCAGATGATACAAAGATATGTAGAGCGACAGGTAGCATTGAGTAAGTGGGGAGCTACAGAAGAATTTGGATAGGTTAGGAGAGTGGGCAAAGAAGTGGCAGCTGGAATACAATGTGTAAAAGTGTGGGGTTATGTACTTTGGGAAGGGGAATGGATTATTTTGTAAATGGAGAAATGCTTCGGAAATCAGAAGCACAAAGGGACTTGGAAGTCAGAATTCTCTTAAGGTTAACGTGCAGGTTCAGTCGGCAGTTGGGAAAGCAAATGCAACGTTAGCATTCTTATCGAGGGGGCTAGAATACAAGGGTAGGGATGTACTTCTGAGGCTGTATAAGGCTCTGGTCAGACCCCGTTTGAAGTATTGTGAACAGTTTTGGGCCCTATATCTCAGGAAGGATATGCTGGCCTTGGAAAGGGTCCAGAGGAGGTTCACAAGAATGATCTCTAGATTGAAGAGTTGTCATATGAGGAACGGTTGAGGACTCTGGGTCTGTACTTGATGGAGTTTAGAAGGATGAGGGGGAATCTTATTGAAACTTACAGAATATTGTGAGGCCCTGGATAGAGTGGACGTGGAGAGGATGTTTCCACTAGTGGGAGAAACTAGAACCAGAGGACATAATCTCAGGCTAAAAGGACGATTCTTTAAATCAGAAATGAGGAGGAATTTCTTCAGCCAGAAAGTGGTGACTGTGTGGAACTCTTTGCCACAGAAGGCTGTGAGGGCCAGATCACTGAGTATTTTTAAGACGGAGATAGATAGGTTCTTGATTAATAAGGGGGGCAGGAGAATGGGCATGAGAAAAATATCAGCCATGTTTGAATGGGGAGCAGACTCGATGGGCTGAATGGCCTCTTTCTGCTCCTATGTCTTATGGTCTTATCGTCTAATAATTAAACATGCAAATTTTAAGCTTAAACTGGTGAGATTGTCTGTAAGTTTAAAAGTTTTAATTGAGTAGGGATGCTTAAAAGTGATTATGATAAATCTTGCTTTGGATTAATCCAGATTAAGCTTTTTGTTAAATTTGGAGATATATTTCTGATAAAAATTGACAATGAAGAGATAATGGGATAGAATTATTCCAGAGTTTGACGTGATAATGTCATGATGTCCATCTGAGAAATCTTAACTCTGCCCCTGGTGAAATTCGCAGAGAATGATCCCACTCTGTCCCAGACAGGACGGCTCTGTGTGTTATCATAGCAGCTGTGAGACATTCAAGAACTTATTTATAGATGTTCAACATAATAGAAAATATAAATAGTATTTTAGAAAATAAAACACAGTTTAGGTGATAGCTGTGGATGAACAGAATTTTTTTAAGCGATGAGGTAGACACTAATAGACATTTAAAAACTCAGAACCGAGTTTCCTGAGTTTGGGATAATTCTGACATCAGCAAATTTGATGGAAGCAAGTTTTCTTAAAATGATGTTATTTCAGATAAAGAACAAGCAATAAAATCAAATGGAAAAGTTTGAATTTTGTTTCAAGGATGTTGTTATGTTCTCGAATTCAGTGAAAAAAAATGGAAGTTCCAGAGGCGCGGATCAGGTTATATTTGAACAAAAACCTCTCACTGCTGAGACAAACATTAAAGGCTTTTTCATTACTGGAGGAATTTTGTGGGAAGTTATGTAAAACTCGCAAATCTCTTTCTGAGAGAAAAGCAGTGATCAGCAGAGGGAAAATTCTGCAGGAGGACTGACTGCACAGGGAATAAAACATGAATCTGTTACTGAATTAAACAAAGAAGCAAGCCAAGGAGTACAAGGGCAGCACGGTAGCACAGTGGTTAGCACTGCTGCTTCTCAGCTCCAGGGGCCTGGGTTCGCTTCCCGACTCGGGTCACTGTCTGTGTGGAGTTTGCACATTCTCCTCGTGTCTGCGTGGGTTTCCTCCGGGTGCTCTGGTTTCCTCCCACGGTCCAAATATGTGTGGGTTAGGTTGATTGGCCATGCTGAGAAATTGCCCTTTAGTGTCTAGGGATGCGTAGGTTAGAGGGATTAGTGGGTATGATATGGAGGGATATGGGGGTAGGATTGTGATCAGTGCAGACTCGATGGGCCAAAGGGCCTTTTTCTGTACTGGAGGGTTCTATGATTCTATGAGTAATTAGACAGGGTCTGAAGGAGTTGAGGAATAAGGGGAGAGAAAAGTCAGAGTGTTTGTAAATACAGGAGGGGTCACTGCACCCACAGGGGCCTCACACACCATCTCTACATCAGGACTATCACCCACAGGGGATGACAACGTGTTTTAAATTTATTTAAAGAAAGATTTAATCCAGTTTTGACTAGAACCATTGAAATAGATTTCCCGATAGGAAATAATTATCGGGAAATCACAAATCGGCCTTTGAGAGCAGAAGGCAAGGCTATAAATTTAAGGATGTCCCCAGCA
The DNA here is from genome assembly GCF_965287045.1 of Carcharhinus amblyrhynchos. Classification (NCBI taxonomy): domain Eukaryota; kingdom Metazoa; phylum Chordata; class Chondrichthyes; order Carcharhiniformes; family Carcharhinidae; genus Carcharhinus; species Carcharhinus amblyrhynchos. Next base: position 758,385 of record NW_027649830.1, on the reverse strand, counting down.
CAGGTTCTGGTAAAGTGCACAGTCTGGGAGCGATGGGACACTCTCTCCGTGAGGCTCCAGCAGGGAGGATAGCAGTAAATGTTTTATCTGTGGGACATAGGGCTGGATCATGTTAAAAAGCAGGGCACTGGAGCGGAATCAATGCTGTAATTTTCAGTAAAGTGGTTTTCGTCTAAAAAGGATTAAAAGCAATTTACAGCAAATCCTGAAACCAAAAGAGAAAACGCTGGAAAATCTCAGCGGGTCTGGCAGCGTCTGGAAGGAGAGAAAAGAGCTGATGTTTCGAGTTCAGATGACCCTTTATCAAAGCTTTGTAAAAAGGGTCATCTGGACTCGAAACATCAGCTCTTTTCTCTCCTTCCAGATGCTGCCAGACCCGCTGAGATTTTTCCAGTATTTTCTCTTTGGGTATAGAAAGGATTACAGACCCAAGGGAGAGGGAAACAGGGACCGGATCCCAGATGGAGAAGGATCTGAGACTCCGATAACCTCCTGAGGCTCTGTCCTGAGCTTCAGCCAGCACCGCAGTCCTCACAGACACCAACTCACAGCACAGCCGATCAGTTAAAGAAGTGGGACAGAAGTTTGGCCGGGCCATTACTGGGGTGCAGGGAAAGACATACCCTTTAATAATTGGACACCAGATTGCTCAATGAGTTGAAGCATTCTCGTGTAAAGATGCCACAGTAAAAACAGAAAATGAGGTAACTCCCAGATACAGAATTCCTCTTCAGTTAGATTCTGATCAAGGAACTCATTTCACAAGAACAGTTTTGAAAGAAGTCTGTCCAATGTTGGGAGTAAGGCAGAGGTTTCACACACCATGTCACCCCCAGGGTTCAGGGAGAGGATGAATCAAACACTGGAGAAGGAAATAACTGGGCCTTGCTGCAATTTTGCTGCATCAGAGTCACTCAGGCTCCTGGAACAGGATTATCCCCGGCTGAGCTGATGACAGGGAGAATGATGCACTTCCCAGAGGAAGCAATCACAGGAAGAGGAGAATGAGAAATATTCCAGCGTATGAGGGATTTAATAGACCATCTGAAATTTCTCCAAAAGCAGGTAATCATTCAACAGCAGCACCGAGACTGGACTAAACTGGCTGGAGAAAATATTCCTAAATTGTCTACACCAGGTGATAAGGTAATGGTGAAAGTACAAAAAGGGATTAGGAACTCACTGGGTACGAACTCTTGCTGTTGTGGTTACAGATCAGACATGTATCCGTGGATAGGTTTATGGACGAAAAGGGATTGGTTTAGGTTAGTGGGTCTTTTTTTTTAACTGGTCAGCGCAACATCGTGGGCCGAAGGGCCTGTTCTGCGCTGTAATGTTCTATGTTCTATGTGTCCTGATTAGTGAGACCTGCAGCACATGGTGGAGATAAGATTCAGTTAAAACTTCATCCCAGTGAGAAAACCCAAGACATCGAAGCTGATGCAGTGACTGAATAACTTATTATACTAGAAGAAGTAGAGAGAATCTGATTAAAGCCACACGGTGCTCTGGATTGTATTACAGATTATCTGCTGGTGAAGTTATCTGAAGCTCTACACCAACAACAACAATCACTAAATATTGACTTGCACATGGCCCAGTGCAGAAGCAAGTCAAGTCAAGAGCAGGTACAAAGTGTGGCGTGGTAATTATCCAACTTTTTATTTGACTTTGACCAACTCTTGTGTCTGATCGTAAAACAGAAGTTGCAGAGACAGTCAGAATGAATGCACGTGTTTATATCGTTTTAATATTTAAGGTACAGATGCTGGCTGAAATGAAACCAAAATCTGGGGTGGTTCATCAGCTCCTGGAGAGAGACATGTAAACACTTCTCTATTTATGGCACACACACATATACAAAGATGACTAACTGGTCAAAGTGCTGTGTGTGTTCACATATTCCTATCTATTCGGGAAGAGGAATTCCTTTCTCCCTGACCTGGTCAGGGGTGATAATGGCAGATCAGATATCTCAGGAGAGTAGACAACCTGGTCATCACGTATCAGGAGAGATGTGGAGAGAGTTCCACAGCAGCAGGAAATGTGCAGGGAAGGCTGGTTATAAGAAAGATACACAATCGTCTATAATCAAAAGAAATCTTCTCCTGGTCTGATATTAAACCCTGAAACCAAAGGGAGAATCTGAAAGATCCCCGGAAGAATTTCAAGGTGAGTGATTGCTGGGTCAGGACAGCTGGATCTACCTGAGTCCAGCCAATTGTATGTGTAGTGATTGGCTCAGAGTGCTGCATCTTTATACCAGAAAACATTTAATCTAACTGCTCACATCAGAAAAGATGTGGAGAAACTTAACGTTATTGTCCAGCTGGGGTGAATGGCCATCAGGATGTCTGGATACTGTGGGAACATCAATCCCACAAGGAACTGCAATACTTTTCATGGTGATCTTGACATTGATGATACTCATCAATGTAATCAAGTGTGTCTTTACAAGACAGTCCAAGTCCACAGAAGGGAGAGCACCAGTGATGGCAGTGGAGCAAGGAAGGATACAAAGGGACCAGTCATCCTCCAGGACATAGGAACAAGTATTGGGATACTTCTGTTTAGTAGCCTTATCCTGGACTAGCCAAGAGCCAAAAGCAGGGGCTAAAGGAGGAGTATAAAACACCATAAAAGGCCCTCATTTTGAATTTACTATAATAAGTAAACTAGATTAAGATGAAGATTACAAGGTGCCTTATATATAGAATAAGGATTTTCCATATGCCTAATGCAATATATGCAAAGATATTGTCTTTATAATTACAAGTTAATCAAATAGAACCTTAGAACATTACAGCACAGAAACAGGCCTTCTGCCCCTTCTTGTCTGTGCCAAGCCATTTTTAGCCTAGTCCCACTGACCTGCACTTGGACCATATCCCTCCACACCCCTCTCATCCATGAACCCGTCCAAGTTTTTCTTAAATGTTAAAAGTGACCCCGCATTTACCACTTTATCCGGCAGCTCATTCCACACTCCCACCACTCTCTGTGTGAAGAACCCCTCCCTATTATTCCCTTTAAACTTTTCTCCTTTCACCCTTAACCCATGCCCTCTGTTTTTTTTCCCCTAGCCTCAGTGGAAAAAGCCTGCTTGCATTCACTCTATCTATACCCATCATAATTTTATACACCTCTATCAAATCTTCCCTCATTCTTCTATGCTCCAGGGAATAAAGTCCTAATCTATTCAATCTCTCTGCAACTCAGCTTCTCAAGTCCCGGCAACATCCTTGTAAACCTTCTCTGCACTCTTTCAACCTTATTAATATCCTTCCTGTAATTCGGTGACCAAAACTGCGCACAATACTCTAAATTCAGCCTCACCAATGTCTTATACAACCTCATCATTACATTCCAACTCTGATGCTCAATACTTTGATTTCTAAAGGCCAATGTTCCAAAAGCCCTCTTTACGACCCTATCTACCTGTGACGCCACTTTGAGGGAATTATGTATCTGTATTCCCAGATCCCTCTGTTGTACTACACTCTTCAGTGTCCTACCATTTACCTTGTATGTTCTACCTTGGTTTGTCCTTCCAGAGTGCAATACTTCACACATCGGCATTAAACTCCATTTGCCATTTTTCAGCCCATTTTTCTAGCTGGTCCAAATCCCTCTGCAAGCTTTGAGAACCTTCCTCAGTGTCCACTCCACCTCCAATCTTTGTATCATCAGCAAATTTGCTGATCCAATTTACCACATTATCATCCAGATCATTGATATAGATGACAAACAACAATCCCAGCACTGACCCCTGCGGCACACCACTAGTCACAGGCCTCCACTCAGAGAAGCAATTCTCCACTAGCACTCTCTGGTTTCTTCCATTGAGCCAGTGTCTAATCCAATTTACTACCTCTCCATGTATACCTATCGACTGAACCTTCCTAACTAACCTCCCATGAGGGACCTTGTTGTTGTTGAATTTGTTGGTGTTTTTCATTGTTGAGGTCGTTGTTGAATTTGATGTTTGCAGTGTTGAGGTTGTTGATGGTGTTATTCCAGTGTTTGGGTTGTTGTTGGATTTGTTGGTATATTCACTGTCGAGGTTGCAGTTCAATTTGTCATGTTTTCACTGTTAGTGTTGATATTGAAGGCGTGTTTTTCAATGGTGAGGTTGTTGTTGAATTTGTTGGTGTTTTTCAGTGCTGAGGTTGTTGTTGAATTTGTTGGTGTTTTCAATGTTGAGGTTGTTGTTGAATTTTTTTGGGTTTTTTTAATGCTGAGGTTGTTGTTGAATTTGTTGGGTTTTTTTCAATGCTGAGTTGTTGTTCAATATGTTGGTGTTTTTCAGTGTTGAGGTTGTTGTTGAATATGTTGGTATTTTCAATGTTGAGGTTGTTGAATGTGTTGGTGTTTTCAGTTTTGAGGCTGTTGTTGAACGTGTTGATGTTTTCAGTGTGAGGTTATTGTTGAATTTGTTGGTGCTTTTCAAAGTTGAGGTAGTTGAATTTGTTGGTGTTTTTCAGTGTCCAGGTTGTTGTTGAATTTGCTGGTGTTTTTCAGTGTCCAGGTTGTTGTTGCATTTGTTGGTGTTTTTCAGTGTCTAGGTTGTTGTTGAATATGTTGGTGTTTACAACGTTGAGGTTGTTGTTGAATTTGTTGGCATTTTTCAATGCTGAAGTTGTTCTTGAATATGTTGGTGTTTTTCAGTGTTGAGGTTGTTGAATTTGTTGGTATTTTCAGTGTTGAGGTTGTTGTTGGATTTGTTGGTGTTTACAATGTTGAGGTTGTTGTTGATGAATTTGTTGGTTTTTTTTCAATGCTGAGTTGTTGTTGAATTTGATGTTTTTCAGTGTTGAGGTTGTTGTTGAATATGTTGGTATTTTCAATGTTGAGGTTGTTGTTGAATGTGTTGATGTTTTCAGCGTGAGGTTATCGTTGAATTTGTTGGTGCTTTTCAATGTTGAGGTTGTTGAATTTGTTGGTGTTTTTCAGTGTTGAGGTCATTGTTGCATTTGTTGGTGTTTTTCAGTGTCCAGGTTGTTGTTGCATTTGTTGGTGTTTACAGTGTTGAGGTTGTTGTTGAATATGTTGGTGTTTACAATGTTGAGGTTGTTGTTGAATATGTTGGTGTTTACAATGTTGAGGTTGTTGTTGAATATGTTGGTGTTTACAATGTTGAGGTTGTTGTTGAATATGTTGGTGTTTACAATGTTGAGGTTGTTGTTGAATATGTTGGTGTTTACAATGTTGAGGTTGTTGTTGAATTTGTTGGTGTTTTCAGTGTTGAGGTTATTGTTGGATTTGTTGGAGGTTTTCAGTGTTGAGGCTGTTGAATTTGTTAATGTTTTTCACACTCATCGATCTCCCTCTGCTGACTCTGCGTACGACACTTTCACTCAGGCAATATGGTGACACAGTGGTTGGCACTGGGACTGGTTACGGTAAATATGCAGGGTTGTGCTCTGGGTGGGATCATGTTCGGTGCAGACTCAATGGGCTGACTGTCCGCCTGCACTATAGAACAGTACAGCAGAGGACAGGCCCTTCAGCCCCTCAATGTTGAGCGGAGCTTTGTCCAAAACCAATATCTAGCTATCCCACTCCCTATCATTCTGGTGTGCTCCATGTGCCTATCCAATAACCGCTTGAAGGTTCCTGAAGTGTCCGACTCCACTATCACAGCAGGCAGTGTATTCCACACCCCAACCACTCTCTGATTAAAGAACCTACCTCGGACATCCCTATATCTCCCACCATCAACCTTATAGTTATGGCACCCTCGTAACAGCTACATCCACCCGAGGAAATAGTCTCTAAACGTCCACTCTATCAATCCCTCTCATCTTATAAACCTCTATTAAGTCGCCTCATCCTCCTCCGTTGTAAAGAGGAAAACTCTAGTTCCCTCAACCTTTCCTCATAAGACCTACCCTCCAAACCAGGCAGCATCCTGGTAAATCTCCTCTGCACTCTCTCCAATGCTTCCACATCCTTCTTATAGTGAGGTGACCAGAACTGAACACAATATTCCAAATGTGGTCTCACCAAAGTCCTGTACAGTTGCAGCATAACCCCACAGCTCTTAAACTCAAACCCCTGTTAATAAACACTAACACACTATGAGCCTTCTTCACGGCTCTATCCACTTGAATGGCAACCTTCAGAGATCTGTGGATATGAACTCCAAGATCTCTCTGTTCCTCCACATTCCTCAGAACCCTGTAATCTCCATTCAAGTTTGTCCTATCAAAATGAATCACCTCGCACTTATCAGGATTAAACTCCATCTGCCACTTTTCAGCCCAGCTCTGCATCCTATCAATGTCTCTCTGCAGCCTACAAGAGCCCTCCACCTCATCCACCACTCCACCAATCTTGGTGTCATCAGCAAATTTACTAACCCACTCTTCAGCCCCCTGTTCCAAGTCATTGATAAAAATCACAAATAGCAGAGGACCCAGCACTGATCTCTGTGGTACACCGCTGGTAACTGGCCTCCAGTCTGAAAATTTTCCATTCACTACCACCCTCTGTCTCCTATGAGACAGCCAGTTACTTATCCAATCTGTTAAATTTCTGACACCTCCTTGCTCTCTTCATGAGCCCCCTATAGGGAACTTTACTAAAATCCATGTATATAACATCCACTGCTCTACCTTCACCTACACAGTTACTTCCTCATTTAAATTTCCAAGGCAAGACTTACCCTTCACAAATTTGTGCTATCCCGGATTAAACTGCAAGTTTCCATATGTTCTACTCACTAATTTCCCCTGGCTGGACTTTCTCTATATCATACTTACTCACACTCACCAATCTCCCCCTGCTGATCAGCCATGATCAAAATGAATTGCAGAGCAGTCTCAAAGAGCTGAATGTCCTACTCCTGCTTCGAGTTTCTATGTAACGTGACTGTTTTCACAGAGGTCACAGATCTAGTAAACCAGGGTGCACACATTGGAAAGGGTAACGAGTGACAAATAAAAGGCATTCCGGATTCTTGCAAGTGGATAAATCCTCAAGTCCAGTTGAAATGTTTGGTGGGTTCACAGAGGGGCAAAGGGGATGTCCGATAGTTGGCACTTTCACCGCCGTTCCACCCCATTTCCCCGCCGAGTCTGCCCTCTGACTGGCAACAGGACAGATACAGACGACACATCGCAAGCAGACTGCCAGCTGCATACCCACTCCAGCCACTGCATCCATGGGAAGGGATTGAGATGGTGCAGAAGAGTATGGCGAGGACGTGAAAGAGACACTGGTCTTGGGGTCAGCAAGAAGAGAGAAGGGAGATTTAGTTGAGTATATGACGTGACTATGCCTTTAAGAAATGCATTTTTAGCATGTTCTTTGCAGTGACAAACAGACCTTTTTTTTGTTATTGGCCCCAAGCTGTCCGAGTTGATGTCCTTTTGAGTTTTATTTTAAATCTGGGCCTAATGCAATGTTCTTGAATGTTATGACCTTTTTTGAATTGTTGGGGGAAAATGATTGACAGGTCAGTGGGAGTGTTTTTCCCAACATGGAAAATCCAAGAGTTACTTTCAGAGAAAATCCAAGAGTTTTCAGAAAATCCAGGAGTTACTGGTTTGGACACCAGGCTGAAAACAGTGTCTATGTTTCTCTCAACAATATTGGAAATCCTGCCGGCTAGTCAGAAGCTATTTGGACTGCAGACTGGAAGTGGTCTCTCTCACCTCTCTGGTGTGAAGATTTTTCTGTTGGACGTTTGTTCACCAGAAGCTTTAGCCAGCAGTTCATGTGAGTGCCTCAACATGTGGCAGGATCTCCAGGACGGGGGTGTCGAGAGTTTCAATTCTTCATCCAAAGGACTAATTCACAGTAGGTGTTGGAAAGCTGCAAGATCCAGCATCATGTGAGCATACTTACGTCCTGTGCTAAGCCTGAAACGAAAGCGTTTGTAGGGGTGTTGGAATAGTATTTTTAGTTGTTAATGTATACACAATATCACGGATGGTTTTTTTGTTTGTAATTGGTAAAAGTTATTGCTAATTTTCTTTCTATGTGTTAACTGTGTTCTTGCAAAATACCTTGCAATTTCTGACCTGGTTTGTTACAAGCGTCTATAATCACAAGCGCTTGAAATTGTGGTAAAATACTTCACCCAGAGGGTGCCGGGAATCTGGGATTTGCTGTTTGAAAGGGTGGCTGAGACAGAACACAAGGTCACTGCTTTTAAAAAGTACCTGAACGTGCACTTGCAAGTGCCAGAACCTGCAGGACTACGCAGAGGTGGAAAGGGGGGAGATTAGGCTTATAGCCAGTGCAGACACATGGGATAGTGTGGCCTCCCACCTGTGCCACACATTTCTACCCCGTCACTTTGCCATCTCTCAGCAGCCTCTCGACATCCTCCAGCACAGAACAACAGACTAAAAACATTTTTCAAACTAAACCTTTAATGAATCTTCTTTGTATAGTTTTTTCTCCTTTGTTCAAAGCACTAATGGGGCAGAACAGAAACCCCCTCCCTCCCTCCTCACCCTCCCCTCTCGCACATTTGGATATCAAGACAGGCAAAAAAAGGACAGAGGCCGCATTGGAAATTGGGAGATGGGTAGCAGAGGGTTCCTCATTTCTCTCCCTCCTTTTTTCTTTAAAACATTCAAATGTTGAAGTGAATCAAACCAGCTTTTTTTATTTATTCCAGAATTTTCCAAAAAATCTAAACGAATAAATATGAAAAAAAAGCATGAACTTGGCTAATGACTTTTTTGCACATATTTTACATCTTTAAGCTTCCTTCCTCCCCCCCTCGTATGTTGCCCCCCTCCCTCCCCACTCTGCCCCTTCCCCCCTGTCGTGTCACAATTTGTTTAATTTGTCTAGTGCCTGGTGTGTGTTTTGACATCTGATTGAAAGAGGGATGGGGGGCTGCGGAGGGGATCCAGTTAAAAGCTAAGGCCTTGCCATGATTCACAGATATAACCCTCGACCTTTCGCCGGGGAAGTCTCTCCATGCTCCAATGCTGAACAGGGTGGGTGGGGCAAGGCGGGGTGGGGGAGGGTGGAGGAGGCATCTGTGGATCAAAACTTTTCTCATATTTATTTACATCTTCAATATTTGCAACGGATTTAGAGATTCCGAAACAGGAAAAGAAACGAGACGAACAGCAGAGTGGGGGAAAAAAAACGTGAGGTCGGAACAAGTGGTTTCCATAACTGAGCGAGCAACACTGGAGCCAATTATTTCCACAATGGAATTCTCTGTCATTTGTTTCTTTAAAAAAAATCTTTTATCCGCCTCCAATGTGCAAGTTAAGACAACCTAAGGATAGTGCGTGCGCAGACATTTGTGTGCACACATACATATTCACACACACACAAAATGATACAACCTAACAGATGGATGGAGGAGGATGGGGAGGGGCAAATGTGGGGAACGGAGTGGGGGGAATGAAAGAAAACCATTTTTTTCTCCAAAGTCAGTATTAATTCTTTCCCCTTGTGCGAAGCTCTCACTCTGTGAACACCCTCAGCGCAGACAGTGCCTTTCCGTAACACATTTTCTCTTTTAAAGCAAGTCTACTAGGTCAGTCCGAGGAGAGCCAAGTTATGCACATTTTACAGTCTCGGTTCTTTGAAAATAAAATCCTCCCCTTTTGTGTGCCGCCGCTGCCTTTCGCTTCTCAATATTCTTCCCGACCGTCCGCCCGTTCCTTCCTTCCTTTCCATCCTTGGTTTTGTGCAGCTTCAGGCAAGTCCAAATCCTTCCGAGCACTCCTGTATGGCGAGTAGCAACATGTGGCGCAGCTTCTCATAGCTCTCGTACGCTGGGAGATCCAGCTGGTTAAAGCTGAAGAGGTTTAAGGAAAGAATTTTCAAACAGAGGCGGTGAGGTTTATTTCACAATTCAAATTTTAACCAGCGACTCTGGAGAGATTTGAACCTGGAACTCCAGAGCTACTGATCTAGGTTTGCAGTTTACCAGTTTGGTGACTGATACCATTAGGCTACAGGAGGAGCCCATCCAGGCTGGGAATGGGGAAGGTGCTGGGGAGGTGAAATCTAAACCAGACAGTGGGTGAAATTTACAGGGCATCAGGTTGGAACACTCTTCATTAATGGCAACTGATGATCCATCAATTCTCAGTTTTAAAAAATGCACGTGGTTAATTTTGTTAACTTGAGATATTAAAGGATGTGGGACAAATGTGGTGGGGAATACTGGGAGCTGTGTCTCACTGACTTTTCTCAAGGCGCTGAGTAGCTCCCTCTGCTCCTATGTCTGTCTCTCGTGTGAACACAGCATCAACATAGCTTCACACCATGGTTAAGACAAGGCAGAAGATAAACAAGGAAGATCTTGCCTTCCTCCAGCACCTCAGGACATTCCAACATGCTTCACAGCCAAGGCTGGCCCATTGTAGATACATGCCAAAGACAGCAACCAATTTGCACAAAGCAAGATCCCTGAGAACGATCAGATCTGGTTTTGTTTTTCTAAATTAAAGTGGGAGGGTTCCCACCTGGGTTCTCATCCGCCCCCAGCCTGGGTTTTAAAGTCTCATTCCCCCCACCCAGAGGTGAATCCTCACCAAGTGTGAGCCGACGGCAGCCTGTCGGTCGAACGATCGTCCCGGTGAATCTGGAACTTCTGGATGCCGTTCATTCCTTCTAGAGCCGCAAAGCCCTGGAGAGGGACCTTGGAGGTGCCGGTTACAAACTGTAGGAACTTGGCTCGGTCAGCCTGATCGAAGGAGCGCAGTGCCCGCCAGAACCACTGGATCTGTGGGGGTGGAACACACAGGAGAGACAAGAAACACATTTAATAGGATCGTGCACAGGGGGCAAGGGTAGCGGGGGATATTTGCCCAATTTCCTATTGCTCTGTCTCTGCCCCGAGGCGTCAAGAGAGGGGAAAGAGGCAACTAACACCCACTGCCACCGGAGGGACGATTCCCAGTGACTACATCTGCCCCAAGGGACTCCTGGAGGATCCAAAATACCCTGTCGCTCTCTGTAACTATATCAGTCACATTCCTGCTCACCACTTATAATCTCCCAATACAAACAAAAAGTACATATATAACACCAGCAGTAAAATACATACACACGACGGAAGGCCAAGGGCTAGGAGGAGGTTTATTAGATTTATCCCTGGAAAGAGCAGGTTGTTATATGAGGAAAGGTTGGACAGACTGGGCTTGTTTTCACTGGAGTTTAGAAATGAGAGTTTGAAAATTTGAGGCTGCCCTTTTAGGACAGAGAATCATGGAGGGTTTTACAAGCATGGAAACAGGCCCTCAAACGCAACTTGCCCACGCCACCCTTTTTTCAGCCCAAACTACTCCCCACTGCCCGCATTTGGCCCATATCCCTCAAAACCCATCTTACCCAAGTAACTACCTAAACGCTTTTTAAAGGACAAAATTGTACCTGCCTCTACTACTACCTCTGGCAGCTTGTTACAAAGGCTCACCACCCTCTGGACCCTTTTGATTCTCTCCCCCTCACCTCAAACCAGTGCCCTCTAGTTTTAGACTCCCCTACCTTTGGGAAAAGATATTGACTATCTAGCTGATCTATACCCCTCATTATTTTATAGAACGTTACAGCACAGCACAGGCCCTTTGGCCCTCAATGCTGTGCTGAGCTTTGTCCAAAACCAAGATCAGTCTATCCCACTCCCTATCATTCTGGTGTGCTCCATGTGCCTATCCAATAACCGCTTGAAAGTTCCTAAAGTGTCCGACTCCACTATCACAGCAGGCAGTGCATTCCACACTCCAACCACACTCTGAGTGAAGAATCTACCTCGGACATCCCTCCTATATCACCCACCATGAACCTTATAGTTATGCCTCCTAGTAACAGCTACATCCACTGAGGAAATAGTCTCTGCACGTCCACTCTATCAATCCCCCCTCATCATCTTATAAACCTCTATTAAGTTATCTCTCATCCTCCTCCGCTCCAAAGAGAAAAGCCCCAGCTCCCTCAACCTTTCCTCATAAGACCTACCCTCCAAACCAGGCAGCATCCTGGTAAATCTCCTCTGCACTCTCTCCAATGCTTCCACATCCTTCTTATAGTGAGGTGACCAGAACTGAACACAATATTCCAAATGCGGTCTCACCAACATCTGGTATAGTTGCAGCATAACCCCATGGCTCTTAAACTCAAACCCCCTGTTAATAAACACTAACACACTATGAGCCTTCTTCACGGCTCTATCCACTTGAGTGGCAACCTTCAGAGATCTGTGGATATGAACCCCAAGATCTCTCTGTTCCTCCACATTCTTCAGAACCCTGCCGTTGACCCTGTAATCTGCATTTATGTTTGTCCTACCAAAATGAATCATCTCACACTTATCAGGGTTAAATTCCATCTGTCACTTTTCAGCCCAGCTCTGCATCCTATTAATGTCTCTCTGCAGCCTACAAGAGCCCTTCACCTCATCCACTATTGCACCAATCTTGGTGTCATCAGTAAATTTACTAACCCACTCTTCAGCCCCCTCTTCCAAGTCATTGATAAAAATCACAAATAGCAGAGGACCCAGCACTGATCTCTGTGGTACACCGCTGGTAACTGGCCTCCAGTCTGAAAATTTTCCCTCCACCACCACGCTCTGTCTTCTGTGAGACAGCCAGTTACTTTCTTCATGAGCCTACCATGGGGAACCTTATCAAACGCCTTACTAAAATCCATGTGAATGACATCAACTGCTCTATCTTCATCTACACACTTAGTTACCTCCTCAAAGAATTCAATCAAATTTGTGAGGCAAGACTTACCCCTCACGAAACCATGCTGTCTATCCCAGTTTAAGCTGCATCTTTCCAAATGGTTATAATTCCTATCCCTCAGGACCTTTTCCATTAACTTACTGACCATCGGAGTAAGACTAACTGGCTTATAATTACCAGGGTCATTCCTACTTCCTTCCTTGAAGAGAGGAACAACATTCACCACTCTCCAATCCTCTGGCACTATCCTCATGGACAGTGAGGACACAAAGATCAAAGCCAAAAGCTCCACAATCTCATGCCTTGCCTTCCAAAGAATCCTAGGATGTATCCCATCTGGTCCAGGGTATTTGGCGACCCTCAGGTTTTTCAGAATTGCTAACACATCTTCCTTCAGAACATTTACCTCATCCATCCTATCAGTCTGTATCACACTCTCATCTTCAAAAACACAGCCCCTCTCCTTAGTGAACACTGAAGTATTCATTCAACGCCTCACCTATCTTTTCTGACTCCATGCACAAGTTCCCACTACTATCCTTGACCGGCCCTAACCTCACCCTGGTCATTCTTTTATTTCTCACATAAGAGTAAAAAGCCTTGGGGTTTTCCTTTATCTGACCCGCCAAGGGCTTCTCATGCCCCCTCCTAGCTCTCCTAAGCCCTCTTTTTAAACTCATTCCTTGCTACCTTGTAACCCTCAAGCAACCCAACTGAACCTTATTTTTTCAGCCTTACATACGCTTACTTTTCCTCTTGACAAGACATTCAACCTCTTTTGTGAAACCATGGTTCTCTCACTCGGCCATTTCCTCCCTGCCTGACAGGGACATATCATCCCCAAATCTCCTACGCTCCAGGGAAAAAAGTCCCAGTCTATTCAGCCTCTACTTATAACTCAATCCATCAAGTCCCATTAGCATCCTAGGAAATCTTTTCTGCACTCTTTCTAGTTTAATAATATTATTTCTATAATAGGGTGACCAGAAATGTACACAGTATTCCAAGTGTGGCCTTACCAATGTCTTGTACAACTTCAACAAGACGTCCCAACTCCTGTATTCAATGTTCTGACCGATGAAACCAAGCATGCTGAATGCCTTCTTCACCACACTGTCTGTGATCCCTTCATTACCCAACAATCTTCCATCATTCACCCTCTCATAACCTCTTCCCGTTTCCCCCTTGTCGGCTCTAGAGAAGAAACGTCCCATTTTTGGTGCTTTGACTGAATCACAACCTCTCAGTCCTGTTACATCATCCCTGTTCACCTTCACTGCAGCTCAGCCATGGTTTTGCACATGGCAAGCTGCAAGTGACAAAAACACATTCAGAGGAGTTTCATTTAGCTAAAGAGGAAGATTCAAAGGGACAATCTAAAAATTAAACAGGCTGAGACTTGGAAAAAGAAATGAATTGGGATATTTTGACGCATTGACAAATCTATTGAGATATTTGGAAGCGAAGGGCAGCCACTGCCAATAACACAGATAGATCAAGATGACTCCTCTATGTCCCACCTGTATGGAGTTAACCTGATACTTGTGGTATTCAGTGTTTGCTTTCAAGTCATCGATGTCGATGGTTGGTAAACCAGAAATAAGCAGCTCCAACTCCTGCTCTGTAAAGATTGAGATTAACCGTTTCGGGATAATCTCGTAGAATCCTTCCAAAAAGGCGGCCAGTTGTTTCCGGATTGCACCTTTCCCAAGAAATGAGAGAGAGAGAGAGAGAGGAAAGAAATGGTCAATCTGGCTTGAGATAAAGGCTTGCCGTCACCACCAGCCCATCATGGTCCAAATGCAGAGTATTTATTGACGTTTGGCCCCAGTCACCTCCTCATGCCCAGTGTGGGGAACAAAGCTTCTCTGTTACTCACCAGTCATCTTCATTTGACACACCAGATGCACATATTCCTTCTTGTTCTCTTCCGTCACGACAATGTGAGCACCGTTCGCCTTCAGTTCCCGTACCTCACACACTCCAAACTCTTGTACCTGCAATCACATTCACAAATTTGCCGTGAAAGATTTCATCCGTCTTTGAGGAAAGCTCGACTTAGCTCCAGACCCAACCCCCGCCCGCCTCCCCCACAAACTGCTGCAGGCCGGAAGGTGCAGCCACATTCAAATGGCATAGTGTGCAGAATATTTACAAGCTCGCGACTACCACAACAGATTACTCTCCAGACTCAGCAGTCTGGGTGGGATATGGAAGGGTGCAGGGAGCGACGGGGAGAGTGGGATTAGACTGGGTGGGATATTAAAGGGTGAGGGGAGTGAGGGGGGAGAGTGGGATTAGACTGGGTGGGATATTAAAGGGTGCGGGGAGTGAGGGGGAGAGTGGAATTAGACTGGGTGGGATATTAAAGGGTGTGGGGAGTGAGGGGGAGAGTGGGATTAGACTGGGTGGGATATTAAAGGGTGCGGGCGGTGAGGGGGAGAGTGGAATTAGACTGGGTGGGATATTAAAGGGTGCGGGGAGTGAGGGGGAGAGTGGAATTAGACTGGGTGGGATATTAAAGGGTGCGGGGAGTGAGGGGGAGAGTGGGATTAGACTGGGTGGGATATTAAAGGGTGCGGGGAGTGAGGGGGAGAGTGGGATTAGACTGGGTGGGATATTAAAGGGTGTGGGGAGTGAGGGGGGGGGAGGTGGATATTGAAGGGTGCGGGGAGTGAGGGGAAGGGCTGGGTGGGATATTGAAGGGTGCAGGCAGCGAGGGGAGAGTTGGAGGGATATTAATACCTCTGTACTGAAGGTGAGCTCATAACCCAGTGTAGAAACGTCATTTTCTAGCAGGTAAACCAGCCCTTGGTAAAAATGATAATCTTCACTCTCCATGTCTGTGTACCTGTAAGAGTCAGTAAGAAGTCTCATAACACCAGGTTAAAGTCCAATAAGTTTATTTGGTAGCAAACGCCTGTAAGAGAAACAAAGTTTACTTCCAGTTACTTCAAGTAAAAGAACACACACTCTCACGCTGCGCTCCTTGCTGTGCATCAGATGAAGCAGGACTAGGCCACTTGGCCCTCCAACTTGCACCCACATCACGGCTGATCTGACCGTGGCCTTAGTGACATCCCCCCAGTGGCTGGGATAATCTCTCTCCTGGACCAGAACAGGTTAGCTGCTCAGGACTGTTGCTTTGAGAGAGCTCACGTAGGTTGCTGCATCATCCCTACAACACTCTGAATGTACTTCACTTCTGGACATCCCGAGACCATGAGAAAAGTGAATCAAAAGCAGGCCTACCTGACTGATTTGCCAAGGATGTGTTTGTAGAAGGAGCGGGTAAAGTAGCACTCCAGCAAGCGGTTATCATATACCGCCTTTGCCACAATGCGGCCCACAAACTTGAAATAGCTGAGGTGGTTGGGGTTACAGTGCGACGAGGGGTTGATGGTGTATGTGACTCGGTCACCTGGTGAAGTCCTGAACAGTGCATACATGGGGTTGAACATTTCCCTGGAGATAATCATGTACCACTCGCGGAGCAGGCCTCCCGCATCCTGTCCCTCCTCCCCTTCAAACACAATGTACCTGCAAAACAAGACAGCCACGGTTAGATACAGAGACATGGGGAGTGGGACCCAGTGTGGATCAGCCTGCCTTCATCACCAACCCCTTCCCAACATCACCAAAACTGCATTCAGCAGGGGGAGGATGGAGGTGGACAAAGGAGCAGAGGAGGAGAAGTGGGTACCGCACACACATACACACAGAAGGGGGGGGGGACGGAAAGACACAAACTCAAACAAGGAGCGCGTGTGGGCTAAGGGGCTGGAGGGGGGGGCAGTCAGGGAGTGGAGGGGAGGAGGAGGAGGGAGGGAGGGAGGTCAGTCAGGGAAACGAGAGAGGGCGGGCTCGGAGGGAGGGGGGAGGGAGGGCGGGCTCGGAGGGAGGGGGGAGGGAGGGCGGGCTCGGAGGGAGGGGGGAGGGAGGGCGGGCTCGGAGGGAGGGGGGAGGGAGGGCGGGCTCGGAGGGAGGGGGGAGGGAGGGCGGGCTCGGAGGGAGGGGGGAGGGAGGGCGGGCTCGGAGGGAGGGGGGAGGGAGGGCGGGCTCGGAGGGAGGGGGGAGGGAGGGCGGGCTCGGAGGGAGGGGGGAGGGAGGGCGGGCTCGGAGGGAGGGGGGAGGGAGGGCGGGCTCGGAGGGAGGGCGGGCTCGGAGGGAGGGGGGAGGGAGGGCGGGCTCGGAGGGAGGGAGGGCGGGCTCGGGAGGGAGGGGGGAGGGAGGGCGGGCTCGGAGGGAGGGGGGAGGGAGGGCGGGCTCGGAGGGAGGGGGGAGGGAGGGCGGGCTCGGAGGGAGGGGGGAGGGAGGGCGGGCTCGGAGGGAGGGGGGAGGGAGGGCGGGCTCGGAGGGAGGGGGGAGGGAGGGCGGGCTCGGAGGGAGGGGGGAGGGAGGGCGGGCTCGGAGGGAGGGGGGAGGGAGGGCGGGCTGGGAGGGAGGGCGGGCTCGGAGGGAGGGGGGAGGGAGGGCGGGCTCGGAGGGAGGGGGGAGGGAGGGCGGGCTCGGAGGGAGGGGGGAGGGAGGGCGGGCTCGGAGGGAGGGGGGAGGGAGGGCGGGCTCGGAGGGAGGGGGGAGGGAGGGCGGGCTCGGAGGGAGGGGGGAGGGAGGGCGGGCTCGGAGGGAGGGGGGAGGGAGGGCGGGCTCGGAGGGAGGGGGGAGGGAGGGCGGGCTCGGAGGGAGGGGGGAGGGAGGGCGGGCTCGGAGGGAGGGGGGAGGGAGGGCGGGCTCGGAGGGAGGGGGGAGGGAGGGCGGGCTCGGAGGGAGGGGGGAGGGAGGGGGGGGGGGAGGGAGGGAGGGCTGGGAGGGAGGGGGGGAGGGAGGGAGGGCGGGGAGGGAGGGAGGGCTGGGAGGGAGGGGGGGGAGGGAGGGAGGGCTGGGAGGGAGGGGGGGGAGGGAGGGAGGGCTGGGAGGGAGGGGGGGGAGGGAGGGAGGGCTGGGGGGGAGGGAGGGAGGGCTGGGGGGGAGGGAGGGAGGGCTGGGAGGGAGGGGGGGGAGGGAGGGAGGGCTGGGAGGGAGTGGGGGAGGGAGGGCGGGCTGGGAGGGAGTGGGGGAGGGAGAGGGGGGAGGGAGAGGGGGGGAGGGAGGGAGGGCTGGGAGGGAGTGGGGGAGGGAGGGCGGGCTGGGAGGGAGGGCGGGCTGGGAGCGGGGGGGGGGAGGGAGGGCGGGCTCAGAGGGAGGGAGGGAGGGAGGGCGGGCGGGCTCAGAGGGAGGGAGGGCGGGCGGGCTCAGAGGGAGGGAGGGCGGGCGGGCTCAGAGGGAGGGAGGGCGGGCTCAGAGCGAGGGAGGGAGGGAGGGCTCAGAGGGAGGGAGGGAGGGAGGGAGGGCTCAGAGGGAGGAAGGGAGGGCGGGCTCAGAGGAAGGGAGGGCGGGCTCAGAGGAAGGGAGGGCGGGCTCAGAGGAAGGGAGGGCGGGCTCAGAGGAAGGGAGGGCGGGCTCAGAGGAAGGGAGGGCGGGCTCAGAGGAAGGGAGGGCGGGCTCAGAGGAAGGGGGGGGGAGGGGGAGGGGAGTGAGGGGGGCTGTGAAGGAGGGGGGAGGGAGGGGGGCTGTGAGGGAGGGGTGGAGTGAGGGAGGGGGGGAGGGGGGTGGAGTGAGGGAGGGGGGTGGAGTGAGGGAGGGGGGTGGAGTGAGGGAGGGGGTGGAGTGAGGGAGGGGGGTGGAGTGAGGGAGGGGGGTGGAGTGAGGGAGGGGGGTGGAGTGAGGGAGGGGGTGGAGTGAGGGAGGGGGGTGGAGTGAGGGAGGGGGGTGGAGTGAGGGAGGGGGGTGGAGTGAGGGAGGGGGGTGGAGTGAGGGAGGGGGGTGGAGTGAGGGAGGGGGGTGGAGTGAGGGAGGGGGGTGGAGTGAGGGAGGGGGGTGGAGTGAGGGAGGGGGGTGGAGTGAGGGAGGGGGTGGAGTGAGGGAGGGAGGGGGGGAGGGAGGGAGGGCTCAGAGGGAGGGGGGAGGAGGGCCAGAAGGAGGGAGTGGGGAGGTGGTGGCAAGCGGGAAGGGGGAGCAGAGGGCGTGGCGAGTGTGGAGCAGGGGGCGGGCAGAGGGGAGGGGGGCAGAGGAAGAGAGAGAGGGGTTGCTGGGGAGGGGGGGGTTGAAAGGGAAGTGGGCAGGTCAGAAGGAGGAGGGACGGCCAGAGTACGGGGTGGGCAGAGGGAGGGGGATGGCTATTGGGATTGGGGTGAGGAGTCCTTGCTACCTCTTTCAAACCCACCCTGGGGTAAATGGATACACCCCACTGAGTGCAACATCTCCCACTGGAATTCAGTGGTACAGAGCAGTGTGCTCTTTCCCAGCCCCTCAGCCTTCCCTGGAGCCAAGGAGCTCAGTCTGGTTAGTGGGTGGATAAAGCTCACATCAGGAGTTGAGATCTGTTCACAGCAGGAACTGTGAATGGATTAACTCACTGGGAAGAGAGTCTTCAGCTTTGACCACCTCCAACAGCAGCAGCAATGTTAACAGCTGCTCTGTTAAGTTCGATACATGGCCCCTGCCAAACAGCCACCAAAGCTCCAGTTTATCTGACAGTTTCTTGCTCTGCAAGGAGAAAGATTTATAAAAAGCTGCCAGCTGAAGGGATTGTGTCCTTACAGCCTGTTCTTCATCTCCTCAGGGGATTTCCTGTGCAGCTCCCGGTACGAGTCCTCAAAGACGTGGTCCCTCCGCACGTGTACCGCTAAATCCTCCTTGCGGATGCCTTCGTCTAAACGCTCCAACTCCTGACGGAAGTACCTGGGCCAAAGAAAGCAGGGCAGGCAGATCAGCAAATGGGTGACAATCTACCTGTGGTGGGGCTAGTGCTGTGTGGATCTGAGGGGAACTCAAACCAGGTTCAGGAGCCCAACATTCAAACTGGGAGAGAGAGAGAAAGCACAGATACCCTCCTCCATCCGTAGCACTCCAGAAGCATTGGGGCCCAGGTCCTGACAACACCAATACTAACTGGGTATTACAGTGGTTAGTGCTGCTGCTTCACAGCACCAGGGCCCAGGCTCAACTCCAGACTGGGTCACTGTGTGGAGTTTGCACATTCTCCTTGTGTCCGTGTGGGTTTCCTCTGGGTGCTCCAGTTTCCCCCCCACACTCCAAAGATGTGCAGGTTAGGTGGATTGGCCATGCTACATTCCAAGATGTGTAGGTTAGGGGGCTTAGCAATGTAAATATGTGGGGTTACTAGGTAATGCAAGGGATGGACCTGGGTAAGATACTCGGTAGGAGAGTCGGTACAGACTCGATGGGATGAACGGCCTCTGTCTGCGCATAGGGAATTTACAAATAATTAGACACAGGGAGTATTAACGAGCCAGGGCCCACTACCAGGCGATGGTCGTCTAATAGGACTTCCCCCAACTGTTGTCAGTGAACAAATTGCAACCCAAATACAGGAAAAGGCAGTTCACTGGAAATCTGTTCCCACCTCAGGTTCGGTCAGCTTGTCCCTTCTGCAGTTTTGGACGTCTCCAACTTCCCCCAGATCTGCCTGAGCCCAGTGACAGTGGGTTAGGATGGGGAGAACTGCAGCCCCTCCAGCACCCCCTGAATCTTACCCAGATGGTCAGAACTCAGGCAAATCTGCAGAAGGTAGGCACTAGCATGACTGCCGACACCCGCTGACACTGCCCAGCTCACCAGCCCTCCCCCTTTTCCAGTGATGCTCTTCAGCTTAAGGGGAGTACTGAGGACCCTGGCCGATGTCTCTTTCTCTTACACCCTGTGGCAACACCGCAATCTCTCCCCCCTCCTGGCCAAGGCAACATCTTAGTTGCCCGCAGGGTTGAGTGCATGGGCAAAGCTCGGGTAACTTGTGAGCACAACCGTTGGTCAGGTATAGCTGTGCCCAGAATCCCATCCCAACGTCGGAAGTTTGAATCTGACCTCAGACAGTCCAGCAATTCAGAATCAGCTGAAATAAATAAATACACTATTTTCAGATGTAAACCATGGTGAAACTATCAGATTGCTGTTTAAAAAATATAACCCAACTGACTCACAAATACCCCATAGAGACAGAAACCTGGCATCCTTACCCCATGCCACAGAAACACGTAGAAACAGAGAAAAGAGGAGCAGAAGGAGGCCATTTGGCTCTTCGAGCCTGCTCCACCATTCAACATGATCAAGGCTGACCATCTAACTCTATATCCTGATCCCATCCACCCCCCCACCACATCCCTTGATAGCTTTAGCCCCCAGAGATATATCTAACTCCCCCTTGAAAGTACACAATGTTTTGGCCTCAACTGCTTTTTGTGGTAGTGAAATCCACAGGCTGACCACTCTCTGGGTGAAGACATTTCTCCTCATCTCTGTCCTAAATGGGTTACCCTGTATCCTCAGGCTGTGACCCTTGGTTCTAGACTTCTCCACCATCAGGAACATCCTTCATACATCTCCCTATCTAGTCCTGTTAGGTTTCTATGAGATTCCCCTAATTTTTCCAAATTCCAGCAAATTCAATCCTAACCAACTCAATCCCTCATACGTCAGTCCCACCATCCTAGGAATCAGCCTGGTAAACCTTTGCTGTGCTCCCTCTATAGCAAGGACATCCTTCCTCAGATAAGGAGACCAAAACTGTACACAATACTCCAGGTGTGGCCTCACAAACGTCCTGTACAATTGCAGTAAAACGTCCCTATCCCTGCACTCAAATCCTCTCACTATGAAGGTCAACCTAGCCTTTTCCTTCTTTACTGCCTGCTGTACCTGCACAATTACTGTCACCGACTGCTGTATGAGGACACCCCGGTCTCATTTATTACTACATGTTTGACTCTGAACATACCCCTTCAAGTGGTCCCTATGAGTCCCTCGGTGTACTAGCACCACATCCCTGTTGGAAAGAGAATATAAAAGGTGGGCAATAAATGCAGCGTTGCCCACATCCAGGGAATGAATTAGGAATTTCAAACAAAGGGCGCAGGGCACCAATGAAATGGGGTTTCAGAGTATCCGAATCAACAGGGATGGCACCCCTCGACTGAGCTTCAGTGGGGTGAGACAAGCAGAAAGGCCTCTGCCAAAAGGTTCAATGGTTAAAGGGCGACAAAATTGAAGCCCCGTGGCCAACCAGAGGTTTTTCCAGGCATCCATCCCCGAGTTTGCTTTCACAGGAGCAAAGTGTCAGAAGTCAAGTGCTCGCCGAGAACCTACTTGCGTTTGACATCAAAGTCGAGGATCCGAATGTAATCCACGAGGACGGCAAAAGGGCCGTCTGCCAGGTGTGTGGTGGACTGACGCAGAATCTGGTTCAGCACCGTTCGATGGGTTTCTAAAAATACGTAAACAAGATAGGCACAGAAAGTTTAAGCAAATAACATTTCAGACCTGAATCTGAGGAATCACTTTTAAGACTGATTTTTTTATTGGAGGGAAGAAGTGATGTGAATGCACCTTCCAAGAGTGGAGACACAGCAATATTTCCCATTGTTTACATTAGGACATATGAGGGTGACATACAGAGTAAAGCTCCCTCTACACTGTCCCCCCCATCAAACACTCCCAGGACAGGTACAGCACAGGGTTAGATACAGAGTAAAGCTCACTCTACACCGTCCCCATCAAACACTCCCAGGACAGGTACAGCACGGGGTTAGATACAGAGTAAAGCTCACTCTACACCGTCCCCATCAAACACTCCCAGGACAGGTACAGCACGGGGTTAGATACAGAGTAAAGCTCACTCTACACCGTCCCCATCAAACACTCCCAGGACAGGTACAGCACGGGGTTAGATACAGAGTAAAGCTCCCTCTACACTGTCCCCCCATCAAACACTCCCAGGACAGGTACAGCACGGGGTTAGATACAGAGTAAAGCTCCCTCTACACTGTCCCCCCCCATCAAACACTCCCAGGACAGGTACAGCACGGGGTTAGATACAGAGTAAAGCTCCCTCTACACCGTCCCCATCAAACACTCCCAGGACAGGGACAGCACGGGGTTAGATACAGAGTAAAGCTCCCTCTACACTGTCCCCCCACATCAAACACTCCCAGGACAGGTACAGCATGGGGTTAGATACAGAGTAAAGCTCCCTCTACACCGTCCCCATCAAACACTCCCAGGACAGGGACAGCACGGGGTTAGATACAGAGTAAAGCTCCCTCTACACTGTCCCCCCATCAAACACTCCCAGGACAGGTACAGCATGGGGTTAGATACAGAGTAAAGCTCCCTCTACACTGTCCCTCCATCAAACACTCCCAGGACAGATACAGCACAGGGTTAGATACAGAGTAGCACTCATTTGGAAACACAGCGATGTTCTGGTCCCTTCACTTACCTGCAAAGCGTAGGAACTTCTGTGTGTCTGGAGGCAGGTTGGAGGAGATGTGCATTGATGAGGGTTCGCGGGAGAAGAATGGGTCCAAGGAGGAAGGTGTTGCTGGGGTAACAGGGGCAGGCGAGAGTGGTGGTGCCTCATCCTTGATGTGGGCCAGCTGGCTTTCCCGTGTATCTCGCACGGGTGGTTTGCTCTCCCTCTCGGTTGCGTGGACAAGGAAAAAGGCCTCAACTGCAGGCTGCAAAACTGCAGAGCGAGGGAGGTGGGGGACAGACAAGGAAGGGGAGGGGGGGGGGGGGAGAGACAAGGACGGAGAAGGGCCAAAGGTGGCAGGGAGGGCAAAAGGGGGGGACGGAGGAAGGGGGGGACAATGGGGTAGAGGGGGAAAGAGAGTAAGAGAGACTCTATCAGTACCAGAGAATGCTACTCAGACACGAGAATTTATTTTCTGACAGTGATTGATCCTTGCTATTCCCTCCTGGGGAAGCAGGAATGTAACCTGCACCCCATCCCAGCTCACCCAGGACTGCGTGTTGATCATGTGACTCCTCCAGCTCCTTCAGGCACTCGCCCAGCATGTCCCACAGCTCATCCAGGCTTAGCTGCTCACTCAGCAGCGGCAACTCAGGTAGCTTCTCTTCTTCCTTCTCCTTCTCGTTCGCTTGGCTTCCCTCTGAACCTGCCCGCGACAACCAACAGAGACAAAAGCTGTTCCAGTCACGCCATACAATTTCCAAAATCAAATCAATCAGTCTGGGCTTGGCGGGGCAGCTAGGGCCACTCAGTCACTCCAAACCTCTTTTCACACCTACCCAGTGATAGTGACTCCTGGGCAGCGGGCGACGGCTGGTCCACATCCATGGGAGACTCGTCTCTTCTGGAAGCTCCTTCTGCCGGGTTCGTCTCAGACTTTAAGTGGGAAAAAGGAAAAGAGAAAAGAAAAGCAAAAATAATAGAAGGGATCACCAGGAAGGCGTGAATGAGATCTCGTTGGGGGAAGCAGTATGGTTTGCTGCTAGTTTGGGCTCAATGTTTAACACAGAGCTGGGGATCAGTGACCAGTGCACAGCAGAATCAGGAGGACAGTCTATCCTCATCCACTTCAAACTGACTCTCACCCCGAGACACAGAGAAACAACTTTATCAGCCTGACTTCGGGATCAAGTGACCTTCACTCCCTCATTCCAAATGCACGCCTATTCTATTCTGTGTCCAAATACAAACTCACTGCCCCATCTCTCCCTCTGAGCCACTGACTGCTGCACCTCCCCCACCCCACTATTCCCCTGCAGCAAATTCTAATTCTCCTGCTCCTCTTTCTGCTGTTTGACAGCATGTGCTTTCACACAAAGTCAGACAGTGGCACAGCCTCACCCTGCACCAAAAAGAACGTCTTGCATTCCTGCAGCAAATTTCCGTGACCCTGAACATCCCAAAGCCTGTCAGGTTCAATCGTCATAAACTAGGTAACAAGGTGGTTCAATGAGGGCCTGCATGGGATTCTTGTGGGCACAGACTCAGTGGCTGAATGGCCTCCTTTTGCCCTGTAGGGATTCTGTGATTCTGCAACATAATTCACCTTGGTGATGGAGGGGTAATTACTGTCCAGGGGAACAGAGAACATACCCTACCAACAGCCCTGCCCTACTGCCCATCTTGGAAACTCGATCCCCTGTGGAGGCTCGACGGGGGGCCCAGCTTAACATTTGAAGCTCCTTTTAGTCGTGATTTTCTTGGACTGTGAAACAGTAATCAGGGGAAAGCGCCTCTTTTTTTTTATTCATTTTGGGAGATGGGGGGGGGGGCAGCGTTTATTGCCCATCCCTAGTTGCCCTTGTATTGAGTGGTTTGCCAGGCCACTTTAGAGGGCAGTTGAGAGTCACCCACATTGCTGTGGCTCTGGAGTCACATGTAGGCCAGGCTGGGTAAGGACGGCAGATTTCCTTCCCTAAAGGAATTAGATGGGTTTTTCCAACAATCAACAATGGTTTCATGGTCACCAGTAGATTCTCAATTCCAGGTTATCTTACTGAATTCAAATTCCACCGTCTGCTGCGGCGGGATTCGAATCTGGTTCCCCAGAATATTAGCTGAATTAATACACTGGGCCATCACTCGCTCTTGCATTCAACAAAGCTCTCCCACGGTTGTACAAATGAAATGCTCAATGTAACAATGCTGATTACTAAGTTGCTGGTGTCTGTCCTCTGCTAAACTGTTGTATGACATATAAAACCCTCCCCCCTGCAGCACAGTCTGCACGTTAACCCATTCAACTAGAGTTCCACCGTCATCATTCCCCAAAAGGAACAACTGCTCACAGTTGGCTGGGTGAAGAAGAGAGGACTTGCAAAGCACGCACAATGACACCCAGCTGAGCCAGGTACAAGCAGCCAGATGCTAAAATAAATTAGAAGGGGCTGGTTAGCTGAAGATAGCGTACGCATAGCAAAACAAACTCAACAACTTAGTAACACACAGGGATTGGGCCAGGTTTCCAACCCTGAAACCTTGTGCAGTCACAAGGAAGCACCGTAAATCCCATCAACCCCAAATCTTGAGCCAGGGAAGCTGATTTACCAGAAGCTGTGCTGGCAAAAGTCATTCACCTGACGAAGGGACTAACTCCGAAAGCTAGTGAGTTACTATCAATCGGTTGGACTTAAACCTGGTGTTGTCAGACTTTTTACTGGCAAAAAGGGTACAGGGCAAAGAGAGCTCAGATCAAAGGGGAAGGGAAATCACAGCAAGTTTGTGGGATGGTTACTGCAACACGTTTGCTAATGGTGATGAGGAAGAGTACAGAGAGGGTTCGACTACACTGCAGCTTTTCCACGCTCTGTAGGATTACTTCACGCGGAGATACCCCTGGAGATTCCTCAGTGCCGCACACTATTCAGCCTGACATTGCCCGCAGCAGCCCACTAACTTGAGAGAGAGGAGGAGAGATGGGGCCAAGGTTAGTTACAAAGTAAGTGCATTGTGTGAAAGGGCAGGAACTAAATGTTGGTGTGATGTGACTGGGAGAAGGTCAGGCGTGGCAGTCATGCTCACTGTCTCCAGACTGCATATCGTCACATACCACTTGTGTGGGGCTGGGGGAGGTGTGTGTGTGTGTGTGGAAAAGGCCAGGGTGGGGGGTGGAGGGATTAGGAGGGACAGGACATGTGAGGTAGGGAGGAGAGGCCCAGCTAATATCAAATCTTTGGATCCTAGTCTATCAGATAGATGTTGCTCTCCACTACATTGCCAGATAAAAGAGGACAAGGCCAAAGGCCAGTTCACGTATATCTCTCTGACTGAGCAAAGAACTGGCCTAGGACGAGGCAGCTGATACCATGATGATGGCAGAGAGAGCTGGAGCTCTGAGGGGTTGAGACAGCACTCCCCTGGGGGTGGGGGGTCAGTAACTGGAAAAAGGTTAGTGACTAAGATACTCAACATCAAAACAGATTCAAATGTTAATCATGGAGCAGTCTGAAGGGAAACAAAAATCAAATCATGCACAACAATTAATAACGGAACTAAAGTTTGAAAGGAGAAACTAAAACCACAAGTGCCCTGCAAGCGGCACAGGCATCATGCTAACCATGGCTGATTGCTGTTGTCTTCTGGCCCGTTGGCCCTCACGTACCATTTGTATGATGGCGTCTGCCTCAGCCTCCAGCTGCCGTACAGCTGCCTGAATACTACTCGCCGAGCCCATTGTTGAGGTCCCTGAGAAATGGAGACAGAGGACGGGGGGGGAGGGAGAGAGAGAGAGGGGAAGGAAGGCAGAGAGAGAAAATGATGTGAGTTTCTCCACAAGATGGTGCCACCCTCCTGCCAAACAAAAGACCCCTTTCCCTCTCTGAGCTATTCTGCTGCTCCGGAGATTAATACTGTCACAACTGTGTAATATGAACAAGGGGCAGGAGGAAGCTATTCAGCCTCTCGAGCCTGCTCTGCCATTTGGTAAGACCATGGCTGACCTGTATTCCCCCACCTCACCCTGATCACCTGTCCTCTACCCCCCCTCCCCAACCCACTGACCAAGAATCTGCCCATCTCCCCCTTAAAAATATTCAAGGATTCAGCTTCCCCCGCCTTCTCAGGGGGAGAGTTACAGAGATCCACCACCCTTTCACAGGAAATCATTCTCACCTCCCTTATTATCCCCCCGTCCCAGTTCCAGATTCACTCCCTCCACACCCATTCTGTTATGACCCGTCAGGATGCTATGTGATGTTGTCGGTGAGTGTAGACTGAAGGTGAAACCCTATCTCTGGGCAAACACGTTCGCACACTGCTGGTGTCCCATCCAGAAAGCATCTCGAATGCACAGACACACAGTTTATAGATTTATCGCCATATGCAATGGTGCTTGTCCAATTGCAAACCACGCCCTAACCAACCCCTTCCCCTCCCAGACCCCAATGCTTGTACCTAGCCTTCCCGTCTCCTTGGCCTTCTTGTTTGCCCGCCGGGTAGCATCCCGCAGCTGGATGATGACCTGCAGGATGCGGAGGAAGAATTTCTGGGTGGAGGTCTTGGATGTCAACATCGACATGGAGGGTAACTGGAGCTCTCGGCCCCCCAGCGGCCGCTTGTGAGAGGCCACGATGACCACGTTCTCCGCAGTGTCAAACCTAGAAACCGGACATGGGGCAAAACTGCTTCATTTACAACTCCCAGAAGCTCCTT
Organism: Carcharhinus amblyrhynchos; assembly: GCF_965287045.1. Taxonomy (NCBI): domain Eukaryota; kingdom Metazoa; phylum Chordata; class Chondrichthyes; order Carcharhiniformes; family Carcharhinidae; genus Carcharhinus; species Carcharhinus amblyrhynchos. The sequence continues at coordinate 730,752 of NW_027649830.1, read as the reverse complement.
TCCCACCCCAAACCCCCACCCACCAGCCAAACCCAACCCAACCCCCACCCAACTCAACCCTGACCCCCCACCCCGACCTAACCCAACAGTGAAAAGGCCATGGTTTTGAGGCCCTCACTCGGGACCTGATGCTGTCACTGCAGTCAGCGTGCAAAGTATTAGTGGGGTGGAGGGTGGAGGGTTTGAAACGCAGGACCATGTCTATCTGTTCACGTGAGTTTAAGAAAGCAAATCTGGTGTCTTGATCGATATTTAACCCCACAAGAATGGGTGAACTATCCGTGCTTATTTTTCTTTTTTTGGGGGGGTGGGTGGGTGGGAGGGGCTTCTTGCTGCACATAAACTGGGGTTTTTGGGCACTGGTCTGCTAGTGAGCAGTAGCTACATTGCAAAGAAACATTTATTGGGCACTGAGGGGCCATGCCCAGGGCCAGGGGAGACAACAAATGCCTTGTCCTTTCGTGGCCTCACTGTGGTGTGGAAAAACAGAAGTGCATTTCTCAAATACTTTTCACAGCTTTGAGACATCCCCAAGCAATGATTTCACAAATGTGATGACCAGTTACAGAGCAAACCTGACTCCGATCAATGGGAGACTGTGGCCTAGCGAGGAATATTACAGGACTAGTAATCCCAAGGCCCAGGCAAGTCCTCTGGGACACAAGGGTTCAAATCCCCACCCCCACTGGCAGCAGGGAGTGGAATTTAAATCCAATTGATAACAATCTGGAATATAAAGCTAGTCTCTATAACGGTGACCGAATAATTACTGACTGTTTTATAAAAAGCATTCGGTTCACTAATGGCCCCTTAGGGAACAGAATCTGCTGTCCTTACTCGACACCTAACTCCAGGCCCACAGCAATGCCGATCTCGTCAGCGACTCCCATCCCATGAAAGAATAAAAGAAAAGGATGACCTACTCTGGGCCACGTCAGTGGAGGATGGTGGGGGAAGGTCCATGCAGACATTGCTAGCACCACACTCACGTCAGCCTAGGTATCTGTGTGTGCGTCGAGAGAGTGGGGCTCAAACCAACAAACTCCTGACTCAGATGGTGTGAATGATACCCACTGAGCCATGCCAGTTACCGCTGGTTCTGAGCTGGCACAGAATTATCACTTCATCAAGCCCAGCCTCTCACCAGCCCACCTGGCCCAGCTCGCTCAGGTTCAGCAGACCAACTTTTACACACCCAGCAGTGCCCAGAGTGGGGCAGGACACAAGCTTTTTGCTCAGGGTGGAGGGGGTGCAACCTTACCTGCTCTGCATCTTTCCTTTTAACTTGGTCAGCTGAGGGTGGTCGTCTGGTGTCCCTTCGGGTGACTGGCCGTCAGAGTGCGCTCTCCTCTGCTGCTCCAGGTTGTACTCCCGCAGCTCAGCTAATAAAGTACCTGCGTGCCCCGGAGGGCAAAGGAAGCAAACACAATTGCTCATTTTTTAAGAGAAGAGTTGGCCACATGTCTGATGATGAATAAATCTGCTGCTAGATCTGGGTAAGACTGGGGGCAGGAGCTCTGGTCATACAACTCCCTCAAAAGGAGCCAGCACAGGCGTCCCAGGCAGAATGACCACCTTCTGTGCTGTTTGATGCCATGATAAAGGCTGGGAGATGCACAGAGGTGTTGGAGAAAGCTGAGCAGCCTGAAGTGAGCGGTCATTCCACTATCAAAGTGTTTACTGCGATTTGCTAAAAGCTCTCATGTAGCTCAGTGTTTGAGACCTAACCCTTACTCCTCACCCCCAAGCTAACCATGTGGGCCCTTAGGCCATGTGCTGATTAGAAAATGGATTGCTCATTGGACACACAATCTTGCTCACAGTGTGCCCTGTGAACTTTATCACATTTAGACATTTGTCAGCAAAGCAATGTGGTTGACAACAAGAGGGCAGCTAATGTCTCCAGAATGATATCGGTGGTTTTGTTGGCTTCCTCAGGGAAGTGTCAAATGGAATTCATTGCAGCGAAGAGTCAGGTAACGCATTTGGGGAAGGCAAACAAAGCAAGAAAATACTCAATAAATGGGAGATATTGAGAGAGGGTAGAGGAAGAGAGAGACCTTGGAATGCATGTCCACGTGTCCCTTACAGTGGCAGGACAGCTGGATAAGGTGGGAAAGGAAGCATATGGAATGCTATCCTTTACGGGACGAGGTATAGAATAGACAAGCGGGGTGTGATGATGGAACAGGGTAAAACGATAGTCAGGCCATGGCTGGAATCGTGCGTACAGTTCTTGCTGCCACATTAAAGGAAGGACATGATCAGCTGCAAAGAGTACAGAGGAGATTCACAGAATGTTGCCAGGGCAGGAAAATGGCAGCTGGGTTGCTTTCTGTAAAACAGAGGCAGCTGAAGGGATGAACTGATAAAGGGCCGAGACAGAATAAACGGGGAAACTCTGCTTACTCTAGCAGAGAGGTCAATTTCCAGGGGGCACAGGTTTGTGGTGAGTGGTAGAATGATTAGAGGGAATATGAGGAAAAACTTCTTCACCCAGAGGGTGGTAGGTGTTTGGAATTTGCTGCCTGGTTTAGCGCTGGAGGCAGTAACCCTCAACTCATTGAGAATGTACCTGGATCTGCAGTGCCGTAATCTGCCAGGCAGTGGCCCAGGGATTAGAGAGGGTAGCTAATTTTTTAAAATACTTTTCAGCATGTGCAGGCACGATGAGCTGAATGGCCTCTGTCTGTGCTCTAACTCATGAGAAGTACGTGTTTATTAAAACACATACTTGTGGCTACAATGCTGAAGTAACCTCACACTATTCAATATTACTGGGCAACAAGCACAGTCACAATGGGCTGATTGGCCTCCTGTGCTACACGATTCTATGACAGTCTCAGCAATAGCAGTGAGATCTCCTCCCTTGGAGAGACGCTCTCAGCAGATAGTAACAAAGCACCTCAAGTGTAACTAACTGAATGTTAAGCAGCTATGTTTCAAAATAATCTGACTCCACACAGTTAAAGTGACATGAACAGGCACAGTGAAATAAAGAACAAATTAACTGAACAGAAAGTACATGGGGACTCGAGTTCTGAAGGTCGATGTGATTAACAGGGGCCAAGGCACATCTGGAGGAATCGGAAGCCCCTTGACTCTCCACACACCTGCTTTGGATCTAAGTGAAGAATAAAAAGTGGAGAGAGGAGGTTGGTACCTATCTGTTGGCAGAGTGTGTATCCCAGCTGGCGAGCTCCACTGAGTAGCAGCTTCAGGACAGTGTCCCTGGTTCCCGGCTCCCCTCGAGATAGCTGAAGCAGAATGTTTGCAGCGTCCTCCAGACCTTCTTCTGAACATGAGTGGGAAGTTAGCACCTGGACAGCACAAAGCACAGGGAAGTGTTACTGAAGGAACACAACGATGGCCCACATACAAACTCTCAGCCCCCACCCCCACCAGCTCAGCATTCACCCCCTCCTTCCATGTGGGAAACAGAGTGGATCAAGAATCGAAAGGTTGGCAGCACAAACTCACTTCCCACAATGGCATCAGGGAGGGGAATTTAACTTCAATTGACTAATTAAATCAGAGATAAAAAGGTTGTCTCAATAATGATGACCAGAAAATGATTGTCATAAAACCCCATCCAGTTCACCAACGCCCTTTAGGGAAGGAAATCTGCCACCCTTACCTGGTCTGGACTCCAAGTGACTCCAGTCCTACAGCAAAGTGGTCAAGTCTTAACTGCCTCTCTAAAATTGCTGAGCAAGACACTCAGTCCTGTTCAGGGCAGCAGCAGCAAAGGGGCAGATGCTGGCTTCATGTTCGATGCCCACAAAATGTAAAAGAACGCAAACCAAGGCCTGCTCACCCCTAACTGGCCAGTGTCACAGAGACAGTTTGTATCGCAAATCCAAGTCAGAGAGACTTACAGCATGGAAACAGGCCCTTCGGCCCAACTGTAAACTACGGACTGGTGCTTTTCACCATCACACACACACACCACAGTCTATCCTCGGAGGGAAGAGGTGCCAGCTCTTAGGGAGAAAGAGAAGAAAGGGCACAGGGAGCAGAGAGGCACTGGGCAACCCTAGGAAAGTCAGTCATGGGGAGAACACGCTGACTTGGATTATCTTCCGATGATTCTGAGCAGCTTCTCCATGGAAGCCTTGACTGAAAGCAGTTTGTAAAAAATGTGCACTTGTGTCCCCAGCAGGGGAATTGGGCAGTTGAGCAGCAGGCAAAATACAAACTGCAAGGAAAGACACCACTGGGAGCGAAAACACCCGTTGACTGGGCGTTAGTGATGGACCTGGGCAAGAGATGGAATGTCACACCAGGGAGACAGAGGGACAGCGTCTGGAAAAGGGAGGGAGCAACACCTCCCATGCTAGGTTCTGGCTGATGGAAGGGAAAGCATACAACAAGGCCAATATCAACCATACCTCCACAGAAAGCTGCAGCTGTTTCTCTGTCAAACCAGAATTCTGGATCTTGCTGTCGTTGGTACTGGCTGCTCCTTCGGATGTGGCTTTGGCCGGAGACTTAGCAGATTTCGGAGGTGCTGGCAAGAGGTGGAAAGGAAGTTAAATTAGTTGAAGCAGCTGGGACACAGAAGAGTTTGATGAGGACAGTGTAGAGGGAGATTTACTCTGTATCTTACCCCGTGCTGTCCCTGTCCTGGGAGTGTTTGATGGGGACAGTGTAGAGGGAGATTTACTCTGTATCTAACCCCGTGCTGTACCTGTCCTGGGAGTGTTTGATGGGGACAGTGTAGAGGGAGCTTTACTCTGTATCTAACCCTGTGCTGTACCTGTCCTGGGAGTGTTTGATGAGGACAGTGTAGAGGGAGCTTTACTCTGTATCTAACCCCGTGCTGTACCTGTCCTGGGAGTGTTTGATGGGGACAGTGTAGAGGGAGATTTACTCTGTATCTTACCCCGTGCTGTACCTGTCCTGGGAGTGTTTGATGGGGACAGTGTAGAGGGAGCTTTACTCTGTATCTAACCCCGTGCTGTACCTGTCCTGGGAGTGTTTGATGGGGGACAGTGTAGAGGGAGCTTTACTCTGTATCTAACCTCGTGCTGTACCTGTCCTGGGAGTGTTTGATGGGGACAGTGTAGAGGGAGCTTTACTCTGTATCTAACCCCGTGCTGTACCTGTCCTGGGAGTGTTTGATGGGGGACAGTGTCGAGGGAGCTTTACTCTGTATCTAACCCCGTGCTGTACCTGTCCTGGGAGTGTTTGATGGGGGACTACATCTGCACAGTCCCACAGTCTCCCCGCTCGGAGCGACTCCCACAGTCTCCCCGCTCGGAGCGACTCCCACAGTCTCCCCGCTCGGAGCGACTCCCACAGTCTCCCCGCTCGGAGCGACTCCCACAGTCTCCCCGCTCGGAGCGACTCCCACAGTCTCCCCGCTCGGAGCGACTCCCACAGTCTCCCCGCTCGGAGCGACTCCCACAGTCTCCCCGCTCGGAGCGACTCCCACAGTCTCCCCGCTCGGAGCGACTCCCACAGTCTCCCCGCTCGGAGCGACTCCCACAGTCTCCCCGCTCGGAGCGACTCCCACAGTCTCCCCGCTCGGAGCGACTCCCACAGTCTCCCCGCTCGGAGCGACTCCCACAGTCTCCCCGCTCGGAGCGACTCCCACAGTCTCCCCGCTCGGAGCGACTCCCACAGTTTCCCCGCTCTCCGGGTAATAACATTTCTCCTGAACTTTCCCAGTTGGATACATTAGTGACAGTCTTGTACTGATGGCCCCCAAGCTCTGGTCTCCAGCAACAGGTGGAAATATTTTTTCTCACATCAACTCTGTCAAATCCTTCCATGATTTCTATGGCTTGAAATGGGATACTCCTCAATCTGTCTTCTGGAGAGGACAGTCCCAACATATCTGTTCACTACAACCTGCCAGTTTAGCCAGCAGCCTTGTAACTCTGCCTTGTTTGCATCTTCTCCAGTGTCTCTATCAATGTGGTGATCAGAGCTGTGCACCATGCTCGAGAGCAAGATCTACAACATAGAACATTACAGCGCAGTACAAATCTTTCGACGTTCGATATTGCGCCAATCTGTGAAACCAATCTAACCTACACTATTCCAATAACATCCATATGTTTATCCAATGACCATTTACATAAGAACATAAGAAATAGGAGCAGGAGTAGGCCATCTAGCCCTTCGAGCCTGCCCCGCCATTCAATAAGATCATGGCTGATCTGTTGTAGCTCAGTTCCACTTTCCCGCCCTCTCCCCATAACCCTTAATCCCCTCTCTTATCAAGAACCCATCAACCCGCTTCTTAAAAATATTTAGCGAGGCAGCCTCCACCACTTCAACGGGCAGAGAATTCCAGAGATTCACCACCCTTTGAGTGAAGAAGTTCCTCCTCAACTCCGTTCTAAACCGCCTCCCCTTTATCTTGAGGCTGTGCCCCCTAGTCCTACTGTCTTTTTTGAGCGGGAAGAGTCTCTCCACCTCTATCCTATCCATCCCATTCATCATCTTATACGTCTCAATGAGATCTCCCCTCATTCTTCTAAACTCTAACGAGTACAAGCCTAGTTTATTCAGCCTCTCCTCATAGCTCAATCCCCTCAACTCCGGTATCAGCCTAGTAAACCTCCTCTGCACTCCCTCCAGGGCCAAAATATCCTTGCGCAGGTGCGGCGCCCAAAACTGCACACAGTACTCCAGCTGCGGCCTCACCAATGCCCTATACAGCTGCAGCAAGACCTCCCTACTTTTATATTCAATCCCCCTCGCTATGAAGGCCAGCATCCCATTCGCCTTCCTGACCACCTGCTGCACCTGCAAGCTGGGTTTTTGCGACTCTGTTGGCAAGTCTGCTACTGTCACAGACAGGGCATTCCACACCCTTACTACTCTCTGAGTAAAGAACCTACTTCTGACATCTGTCCGATATCTATCACCCCTCAATTTAAAGCTATGTCCCCTCGTGTTAGCCATCACCATCCGTGGAAAAGGCCATTACTGTCCACCCTATCGAATCCTCTGATCAATCCCTCTACCAATGAAAGCTAACACACTGTACGCCTTCTTAACAACCCTGTCAACCTGGGTGCCAATTTTCAGGGATCTATGCACATGGACACTGAGATCTTTCTGCTCATCCATACTACAAGTATCTTACCATTAGCCCAGTACTCTCTACTCCTGTTACTCCTTCCAAAGTAAATCACTTCACACTTTTCTACATTAAACTCCATTTGCCACCTCTCAGCCCAGCTCTGTAGCTTATCTATGTCCCTCTGTAATGTACAACATCCTTCCGCACTGTCCACAACTCCACCAACTTTAGCGTCATCTGCAAATTTACTAACCCAGCCTGCTATCCTTTATAAAAATGTCAAACAGCAGTGGCCCCAAGACAGATCCTTAGGTACACCACTAGTAACTGAACTCCAGGATGAACATTTCCCATCCAGCTAACCAATTCCTGATCCAAACCGCTAAATTACCCTCAATCCCAATGCCTCGTATCTTCTGCAATAGCTTACCATGGGGAACCTTATCAAACGCTTTACTGAAATATATCTAGCCAAGTTCCATTACAGAATTTCTCTACAACCAAAATCAACCCCAGTGTTTTTCTTATTTTTATTCTCTCAGTATTCCCAAGCCGCCTGACTAAGATCAGATCTAGGTGCAGGAGTAGGTCACTCGGCCCTACTCCACCATTCAATAAGATCATGGCCGATTGGAGTTGATGTCACAATCCACTTCCCTGTGTGTCCTCGTCCCATATAATCCTCGTCCCACTCTCAATCAGAAACCTGTCCAACGCACTCCTGAATATATTCAATGATCCACATTCCCTGCAGCCCCTGTAGGGAGGGGGAATTTCCACAGAGTGACCACCCTCTGACAGAAAGACTTCCTCATTAACTCCGCCTTCAATAGGAGACCCCCTCATTCTGAAACTTGTGCCCTGACCTCCAATTCTCGATTCCCTCCACCATGAGGGGAAAACATCCTCCTACTGAGCTCTCCTCAAAACTGAGCGTGTTTCAATGAGCTCACCTCTCATTCTTCCAAACTCCAGTGGGTACAGGCCCTTGAAAGACAAAGGAGCAGCCCAGTGAATCTTCTCTGAACTGCTTCCAATGCAAGTATATCCCTCTGTGAGCAAGGAAACCAAAACTGTACACACTTTGGTCACCATGTGTAAGGGTTTGTACATCAGCATCCCCTGAGGTCCCTTCGCTCCTCTAACCCCACATTTAGACTCAATTCCCAAGGAGGATGTGGCCTCATGCCTGTCATTATTCAGGAACTATTCTACAGGACAGGCCAAAGGAAGCTCAGTGAGAAACACGAGCACGCTGACTTACAAGTGACGGAGCCGACGAGTGTGACTTCGGCTGCGCCGCTGTGATTCACTGCCACCTCTGTCGCCTTGTCGGGCAGCGCGATGGAAATGAGGGAGAGCAGGCGCAGCAATTTCTCAGTCAGCAGCGAGCTGCGGCGGATCACCGGGTGTGAGAGCATGTTCATCAGCTGACCCAGGGGGGATGACTCCAGGCTGCACTGGCTGTTCTCCCCCTCGCTGTTGGAGGAAGGTGTGGTCTTGACTGAGGTCTTGCCTTTCCGGCTGACGTTCATGTTGTCCAGTTTGACTAGCAAGTCCCAGAAGTCAGTGGAGATGCCCAGGCTGGGGTTGGCGCTACTGCCCCCTCCACCCATAGGCTGACCAAGGCACGGGCTGTTGGCAGACTGTTTGCTCAGTTTCTCCTTATCTGTTTCACCACTTGCCTCTTTGGTCCTCTGCTGCGTGAAATGACTTGGGAATACCTGGAACAAAACAGTCAGAGTTGGTGACAAAGCTAACAGAATAATTTTTCCATCTCCCCACACAATCACGTAGCTCCTAGGAGCACAGACTACTTAAATGCTGTCTCTGGGAGTGTTTGATGGGGAGGACAGTGTAGAGAGAGCTTTACTGTGTATCTAACCCCGTGCTGTACCTGTCCTGGGAGTGTTTGATGGGGGACAGTGTAGACAGAGCTTTACTGTGTATCTAACCCCGTGCTGTACCTGCCCTGGGAGTGTTTGATGGGGGGACAGTGTAGAGGGAGCTTTACTCTGTATCTAACCCCGTGCTGTACCTGTCCTGGGAGTGTTTGATGGGGACAGTGTAGAGGGAGCTTTACTCTGTACCTAACCCCCTGCTGTACCTGTCCTGGGAGTGTTTGATGGGGCACAGTGTAGAGGGAGCTTTACTCTGTATCTAACCCCGTGCTGTACCTGTCCTGGGAGTGTTTGATGGGGGGGACAGTGTAGAGGGAGATTTACTCTGTATCTAACCCCGTGCTGTACCTGTCCTGGGAGTGTTTGATGGGGGACAGTGTAGAGGGAGCTTTACTCTGTATCTAACCCCGTGCTGTACCTGTCCTGGGAGTGTTTGATGTGGGACAGTGTAGAGGGAGCTTTACTCTGTATCTAACCCCGTGCTGTACCTGTCCTGGGAGTGTCTGAAACTCTCTATCAAACCTCTATATAATTTTAAAGATACCTATTTCCCAGCTTTCTCTTCTCTAAAGCAATATTCACAGTCTTTTTGCTCTTTCCTGATGGAAAATGGCTGGTATAAATCCACTAGCCCTCATTCAGAATCTCCAGATCTTTTCTCTCATATAGTTTAATGGAACTTCTTTTCAGTTCTAGCTCTCCAGAAATGAAACCCAGGGATATGCTGGCATTAATATGGATTTATTAACCACTGCCACTCCTTTTAACCAGCTGTGTATCTGCACCCAAAGATACCCTTGCTGCTTGACTCCATTCTTTGAGAACTGAGTGCTCTGCCCTAGTCCTCCTGAACTCCCTGGTGAAATGCACAGTCCCTAATAAGGGAAGCAGGCGGCCTCACCTTAGCGAGCTGTATGAGGGTGTCCAGGACGTGTCGACAGACCACAGGCGCAGCCTGGGGGTGGATGTGGACGGTGGAACCACAGCCCATGTGCTTCTCCGAGTGCTTGCGCCCACCGGACCGCTGGATTTGAAAGATGTTAGTGCGGCAGCCCAGGGCGGCATCCATGGACACGGAGAGCCAGGATAGCTGGCTGGTGGTCTTGGCTTCCATCTTGTGAAGCAGGTCCAGGGGCCTGTGCTCGTGGGCAGCGGCATGCATGCCTGCACCTGGCTTGGTGGCTTTCTTGCCCTTCTCCTCGCCATGCTTGGGGGTCTCGATGCATAGCTCGCTCTCACTGCTGCGCTGCAGGATGGACAGAAGACTCTTGATGACCCAGTTGCGTGTTTGCGTGTGGTAGCACAAGTTGCGCAGTACCCGGTGGAGGCGGCTGGTGTTCAGCTTCGGTTCATCCACAAAGAGCAGGACCAGGAGGCAGGACAGGGCTTCATGGTCCAGGAGGAGGCGGCCTCGCAGCCGGAGTAAACTGTCCATGTTGCTGCTGCTCGATGCTCTGTAGGAGTGCAGCAAGTGTCAAATAAACATCAGCTGATATCGTACATCACTCCAACATCACACAGAGACACTGCTACACTGAACTGTACAGCACCAGAAAATCCCATACAGCCTTCGTGCTTTTCCAAGCATTTATCAAATTCCCTTTTGAGCACAGCGGCTGAATTTGCTTCCACTGCTCTCACAGGCAGCGCACTGCACATCACAATAACTCAGTGCGCATCTGTCATCTCCCTCTACTTTCATTAACCATTTTCAATCTGCCCTCACTGGCTGCCAATAATTCTGTGCAAACTGTTCCTATTTTCTTTATTTAACCCCTCCATGACTTTAACATCCTCTGTTAAACTTCTCTGTTCAAAGCAGAATAACCCCAGCTTCTCAAATCTCTCCATATAACTGCTGCCTGACAGCACCAGGCACCCGGGTTCAATTCCCGGCCTCGGGTCACTGTCTGTGCAGAATCTGCACGTTCTCCCCGTGTCTGTGTGGGTTTCCTCCCACAGTCAGAAAGACGTGCTGATTAGGGTGCACTGGCAATATTAAATCCTCCCTCAGTATACCCGAACAGGGTGTGGCGTCTAGGGGATCCTCACAGTAACTTCACTGCCTACTGGTGACACTAATAAAGTTAAGAAATAAACTTTAAAACTTTACATTTTAACAGAATTGCTGTGAGCCTGGCATTATTCTGGTAAATTGCCTCTCAACCTGCTCTGCTCAGAGAACAATCCCAATGTGCGCCCAACTGACCCAGAACGAGGACCCAAACCTGGTGTTGGGACCACAGAGATGTGGGCCCTGGTGCTGTACCTGTTGTGGGTGCTGCTCCCCCACTGAAAGGCTCCACTTCGCTGCACGGCCAAGCGTGTGTACTGCACCCCGCGGTTTCCTCCCAGACGGCCGGTGAAGCCTGCGGCACAAAACGGCAAGTTAGGAATCGTGACACATCCCGCCAGCAGTGCCAGCGGGGATTTACAAGGGCACAGATAAATGTGGGCATGCTTCAATGCACTACAATACTGTACACGTGACTGCCCCGCTCTGGGTGGTAAGGTGACCTATGCTGACTTTCAGAGTTTATACAGCTTCTTGCTACACCTCGGGAGAGCTTTGCAGACCACCGGTTACTTGCAGCGGGAAAGTGGCGCCCTGTGTCGGCAAAGTCACCATGGAGACAGTTAACCAATTAACCATTTTTCTCCCCTGGCACTTGTACAGGCTGAGGGAGGTCAAACAGAGTTGCTTCCCCTGTTGAGACCAAGGCACCAGGCTAGATGTGCCAAGTTTCTTTGGTTTTGACTGGTACCGCACTGTGAATTGTGGGCACAGGGCAGAACTCGTTCAGTCTGCACAGGGCCTAAAGGTCCTCCCCTGTGTTTACCCCCACCGGGGATCACCTACACAAATCGCTGGAGTAATCCACTCTGCTTCACCGAGCCACAGAGCATATTGTCAATTTTAGTCGCTCGTGTCTGGAGTCACAGGGAAATCCTCCTCCCAAACATAGGCACTCGGGGCAGCACTGTCCACCCACACAGAAAAACCAAATTGGAAACTGAGAGAATTCGAAGACAGCGTGGCTGAGGAACACAGTCACGTACCTGTGCTGCGCAGAATGGCAGAGAGTGCGGACGAACTGCTGTGGCTAAACAAGCGCTCATGCATCAGCTGCCTCTGCCTGGCCTCCTGTTCACGGCGCAAGGCCTGAGCCTCAGCCGCAATGTCTGGTGGCATCACAGCCAGCACGCTATCCTCCATGTCTTCTAGCACACTCCGCCGCAGGTCACTTGGCAGGGTCTGGATAAAGGTGACGGGGTCCATGGGGGTGTCAGGATTGGCTGTCTGTGCCAGCTCTCTCCGCTGCTGTTCCACTCTCTGCTGGGCAAGTACCTGGATGAGAAGGAAGGGAATGGGAACGGAGAGAGGGGGTGGGGGACAGAGAAAACTATCACACACACTGTATCAGGAGACAGAGCCAACGCCCACTGAGGGCAGGTGGGAGCAAGAGGGGGAGGAGGGGAGAGAGGGGGGGAAAACAGAGAGAGACAGAGAGAGGCGGAGAATGGTGGGAGAGGAATGGTGAGGCCAGAGAAAGGAGAGGCCAGAACCATACAATCCTACAGCGCAGAAGGAGGCCATTCGGCCTATCAAGTCTGCATCGGCCACAATTCCACCCAGGCCCTATCCCTGTAACCCCACCCCGAGGCTGAGCAAATTCTCTCGCCAACCGTTCAGGGCTGGCAGTCTCAATCCATGTTTTATGATTCGCTGATTCTCTGTGTGAGGAGTGAACTGGGCAGTGGGTTCAGCAGTAAACACTCCAGCACTCACCATCCATACTGCCCAGCTCTGGGGAGTAAGTACTGGAAGCAGAGACTCACAGAACAGTGATCAGCTTCAGGACAGAGGCTGGGGGTGAGACAGGAACCGACAAGACATTCTGATATTGAGTGGACATATTTGACCTATGGGGGCAATCTAACATGGAGGAATGGGCTTTATGGGAGGGGGGGGGTCATCATCAGTGGAAACAGCAGAGACAACACCATTGGACATTTTCATTTCAGAGTCTATATGGGAGCCCACTCAATAATGCCGGGGGGTGGGGAGGTCACAGAATCCCTACAGTGCAGAGGGAGGCCATTGATTCTGCACCAATAACATACACCGTGATGGTGAAGGATGGCTGCCCTCGGGAAGCGGAGGGAAGGATCCGGAGGGGCAGAGCTGGTTGCCAGGTGGGGTGGCAGCATTGCCCTTTGTTGCTGGTTTTGAAGAAGTGCCTGAAGTTTGTGACACCGGGTCCAAGGAGACGTCTGATTCCTTTTCTGGGAAGTGACCGTGGAATGTGCCTCGGCCACCCTCTCAGGCAGCTTGTTCCACAGATAGGCTGGGATTAAGGAACACCCTCAGTGGTTAGAATTGAGTGCTGGATACTCACCTTCCCGACACAATAGACGTCAGTAAGAGGATATTATTTGATTTTTCTATAATGAAGATGGGTCCTACCTCCTCCTGAATGGCTGGTGGGAGAGCTGCCAGGAATTCAGGGCTGACCTCGGTAACGGCCTGGTTTCCGACCAGAGTAGCCGCAGCAGCAGCAGCAGCAGCCGCGGCCGAGGCTGCCACGGTAGCTGCTGCCCGGTTAGGGGGCCGGATACCCAGCTGGTTCTGCAGCACCTCACGCCGGATGTCCTCAGGAAGGGCGGCCAGGAAAGAGGGGTCGACACCCTCGGGCAGGTTGATTCCTGTTGGGTAGCAGAGAGAAAGGCGTGGCAGGTTCAGACATGGCTCGCAGGAAGCAAACCAGCCATTATGTGGCACTAATGTTGGCACCCAGCCCGCCACCCCCACCCACCCTGAAAGGCAGGAAAACAGCATGGAATAGCCACCCATTCCAGTCCCTCTCCTAATCAAGCACACTCATCTCAATTTCAAATCCAGCAGCTCCCATTAGTGTTCAGAATCAGGAGCCTTGTCCAGCTAGCTATTCGCCTGTAGAGGCCATCACATCACAACCCAATCACATCCATGGCCGACAGCGACATGAAGGAGGAAGTGGGGACAAACAAGAGCCAGGCGGCCGAGGCTGCAGTGTGTGAGGCAGACTGGGGAGACAGGGGTCACTGTTAGCTCTTAGAGCACACTTAAAAAACATATCCATTTAAATTAGACTCTTTATTGCTCCCTCTCCACCTCACTACAACACAAATCCCACAGGGGCTCCACATCCAGCTGAAATGAGGCCTGATTCTATACACTCAGTATCTCTGCCTCCAAATATTTACCCTTTGTCAAACCACAAAGATAAAACTGAAATAAAAGGCAGGTCCAGCAGAGTTGGGTTGGTTCCTGGTCTGGAGGCCGTGTCCAGGGGGCATAAAGTCAAGCCAAACCCATGGAGGAAGGGAGGCCACAGAGCAAACACAGGTGGAAGTATTAAATAAAGGCAGCACACATGAGAGAAGGGAGGAAATAAACTCAGAAGCTACCGTGTTGCATACCAGCAAGTGGGTCTTCCTCGCTGCTAGTAGTGGAAGGCTGTGCATTGGCCGCTGTTACTCCGGTTCCTGGTGCAGAGTCTCTGGTAGGCACGGCCACAGCAGGGATGGAGGATGAAACACTGTGGAGAGAGACAGAAAAGGGAGAGCCAGGTCAGCTTTCCATCTGGAGATGTGTGTCACTGCCCAGCCATGAAGTGTGGAGTCAATGCTGCTCTCTCACTGACAAGGTGTTTGGAAGAATGAAGAATAGCAATGGCGGAGATGGTGGCATAGAGACAATGTCCTTGGACTCGGTCATTCAGAGACTCCAGACCCACACACTCTTCCCCTGGTTATCCCATTAATGTGCTTCGAATGTTTTGGGATTTTTCCTACTTTTACCAGCCAGAACCCCCTCTTTGCTCTAATCATTTCTTTCATAAGCTTCACCCTGTACTTTCTACACTCCACTAATGCTTCCACCGAATGGCTCCCCTTGCACCTGCTGAAAGTCTTCCTTTTCCTTCATCGTATCCTGAAGATGTCCAGTCATGATTCTCTGGGCATCTTACCCCTTCCTACTGAAGGAGCAAGTTGGGCCTGTACTTTCCCCATTTCCTTTCTGAACACTTCCCACTACTCCCCTGTAGCTTTCCCTACAGTAGCTGCTCCCAGTCTACCTCGGCCAAATCCTGCTTTTTCCACTGAAACCTGTTCTCCTGTTTTTTTGCAGCTTGCCTTTTCTTTGCAACAATACCATATTGTGACTGCTTTTACTAAAATGCCCGCCCATCACCATCTCAACCACGTGTCTGGCTTCATTCCCCAGAATCAGGTCCAGCACTCCCAATCCCTTGTATACGCTGATCTAAAAGTTCTCCTGTACACATTTCAAGAAATCTATTCGATCTGAGTCCCTAACACGATTAATGTTGGGAAAGTTGAAATCACCTCGTAATTACCCCATTATTATTATTTTTACACAACTCTGTAAATTATGGACAGATTTACTCCTCAATATTCCTCTGACTATCTGGGGGTCTATAATAAACACCTAACAATGTGGCTGCCCCTTTTTTATTCCTGAGCTCTACCTACAAAGCTTCATTTGATCTCCCCTCCAATATATCACCTCTCCTTCCTGCACTAACTGCCTCCTTCACTAATAATGCAACGCCTCCTCCTCTTCTACCCCCTTCCCATCTTGCCTGAAGACTCTATATCCCAGAATGAGCTGTCAATTCTGCCCCTCCCTCAACCACGTCCCTGTGATGATTACTACATTTCACGTGTCAATTCTGGCCTTTAACTCATCTGTTTTACCTGTACCACCCCTGGAATTACAAGTCGAGGCCACCCAGCCTTGCCTTACTCCCTGTGGCTTGATTTCTTACTGTATTATGCTGTGTCCCTATGCTGCTGTCCTCACCCCACCTGCTGAATTAGTTTAAACTCTTCCCAACAGCGTGAAAATTCTCTCCCCTCACACAGCAGTGGGGGCTGTGGCTCACTGAATATATACAAGGTTGAGTTGAACAGATTTCTGATTGACCAGGGAGTTGAGGGGTATGGAAAGGAAAACGGAGCTAAGGTCACATTTAGATCAGACTTGAACACATTGAGTGGCGCAGCAGGCTTCAACTGGCCTTCTGTGCCTAAGCACAGAGCTATCGAGGCTGTGAGGTGGGGGGTGGGGAGTGGGCCGCAAGCTGAAAATTTCTGAGATGAATAGATTTCTGCTGATAAACAATCCAAAATTTATTTGAAATTCATTCACGGAATGAGTGTGTCTGTCTTGTTACTCCAGATTTATTTAATAGGGGAATACCACAGTGGGCTGTGAATCAGTCTCCAGCTCTAGATTACTGAAGCAGTGACATGACTACACTTCAGATTCCAATCAGTCCAATGGAACAGCAGAACCAGCTCAAGGGGTTGAGTGGCTACCTCATTTCTGGGTAAAATTTCAAACACAGGTGGCCAACTCTAGAGCATTTGAAAATCACAGGAAAGATTTCCTTTTTAACCCTTCGCCATGAGCCCATTTCCCCAGGCCACACGTTAACTGCCAGTGTCGATGTCTTGATACAATCTGACTCCTGGATAATGTGACTATGGGAGGAATCTGTGCTGTTGGGAGTTAAAGTCCTCAATGAGACTGTGACCAAAATTGTAAACTGAATCTAAATAATCTAGTCAGCAACGTACACACAAAAATTTTGTTCGAAAAGTCACTCCTGCCCACTGGACCATGATTCCTGCACTTGGTCAGGGCTCCAGTATCAGACCCAAGAGTGGACAGGCCCGCTCAGCTGGTTAATTTCACACAAAGTGCCCAGGATTGTATCTGGCACAGGAGCTCCCAGGCTTAGGTCAACCCATATACAGCGAGATTCCACCAAGCAGCAATGTGAAGAGCCACTGTACCAGTGCTCACCTCTGCTCTCCAGCCGGCCCTGACTCCGCTTGTCCTTCTGCAGCAGCTGTTGACTCCAAGGGCGGCCCGCCCGTCTCTTCAGCCACTGGCCTCACCTGCTCAGTTCCTCCTGTGCCAAGGCCCTCTCCTGCTGTTTCCTCCAACATGCCAGACACTGGGCTGCTCGTGTCCATAGGAGAGCCCTCCAGCTGACTACCCACCGTCACCAGCCCTTCCGAACCCTCCACTCTTTCTGGAGACTGGGAGGCTGGGGGTGAGAGAGACAATACAGGTTGGCCGGGAAGGTGGGGGGGCGGTGAAGAGAGAGAGAGAGTGCAGGAGAAAGCAAGAATTAAGCACAAGTTATCCACCATGACAATTTTAACACGAAAACAAAATAAAACCATTTCACCATTAGCACTCGTGATCTTGTGACCAAATAATCACTCAAAACTACAGACTTTCACTGACAAAGTCAGCTATGGTTTACATTAAGTTATCTGTCACTCACCTAAAGGGGGCCGCCGCTGTTTTGAACAGCAAAACAGGCTCAAGGGGTTGAATAGCCTCCTGCCATTTCCACGTATTCCCATACCTATCGCAGCTCTGGGACATGTGTGTCATGTCACCCAGCCAGCCCCCCAGACTGTAGTTGCTTGTCACTGTGTGCGTGCGTGTGTGTGTGCGCGCGCGCGCGGGGGGGGGGGGGGGGGGGGGGGGGGGGGGAGGAGGAGGAGGAGGAAGAGGAAGAGTGCCCCATATCACACATACCTGTGGTCGGAGCCGGTGACATTTCCATCTGCAAGGCCTCGGCCTCTCCGCTCGGTCTGTCTGCCACCGTCTCGATAGGCATCAGGGACTGTGCCGTCACATCTTCGGCAGGGCTCATCTGCAGCGACGAGGCCTGGCTTCCGGGCTGAAGGGTAGTCAGAGGCTGCTGTGCGGTCTCCAGAATGCCTAGGGCCTGGCTTTCGGCAGCAGGGGTGCCTTCCATCGAGGCTGATGCTGGAAGGAAGTTCTCCAGTCGGGGAGTGTCCAACCCAGTGGAACCAACGACAGGCTGCTCTGCGTCTGGAAGTAAGGTTTAGAAATAAAGGAACACCTCAATTTATCCTTGTTAAGGAACACTCCTCCAAGTTAAAAATGCAGCACTGTGATGTGTTGTGCAGGATTCAGAGGGACCCTCTTATAGGGTCTGTGTCTGCGATTCCCCCACACGGTGGCGGGACGGGACGGGGGATCTGCGATTCCCCCACACGGTGGCAGGACGGGACGGGGGATCTGCGATTCCCCCACACGGTCATAGGATGGGGAGTCCTTTCTTTGGAGGAGAGACTTGAACATTTATTTGATTCTGTGAGTGAAGGCATTAGGAGTCCTAAACCCCGAGCACAGTCCCCCGTGACGGTTCGGTTGGAGAGGAGGAACCAGATAAAGCACAATCCAAAACAAGCCCTCAATGGTAGATCAGGTAGAATATATGCATATGGTATCAACAGCTGGCATGGCAGCTGAAGCCTGCAGCATGAGCTGAGATCTCCAGTCAAGGTTTCCTTACCACTGGAACTGGGCCTCCCCCATGCCAAGGACTGTCCGACTGATGTGCAATAGCATTCCCACACAAAAAGATGCCCCACACCGGCCATCTACCTTTGGGGAAACTAACACACCCTCCACAGCAATGGGCGAGAGGTGACGAGGACAGAGCGTGAGATCTGGAAGTCCCTTGCTTTGGACTGGCAAGGTGGTGATGGAGCTTGATTCACCCATCTCGCTCTTGGAATAGGAACAAGAGAGTGTCTTAGCAGCTTTCTTCATGACTGAGTAGCCTTCTTAGGATTGCATCAGCCCACCCCGCACAGGGAAAGGGCTGGAAAAGGCACCCTAAATGTAGTCTGTCCCATCTGCAACCAGGCTGGGAAACTACATCCAGTATTCAAAAGATGAAGATAACCTCAATCTCAGAATCTGGAATGGACAGACACTCACAATCAGCAAAACACACGATCAAAACGGAGAACTGCCACTGGTGCCCGGGAAGTCAGGCACCTCAACACTGGCTCTCTGGCAGGGCAGTAACATCATAGAACAGCTGAAGGAAGATGGTGGTGCTTTCATCATCTTCAGAAGAGGAAAACACGAAGATCAGCATGGAATTGGATTATCAAACTCGTCAACCAACACTGAGCTCCCTGTCAGGCAGCAACGAGCGCCTCAAGATCTTCTGTCTACAACTTGCCAAGAACCAACAGGCAATATTCATGAGTGCCTGCAGCCCAATCCCTGCTGCCAGTGCTGAGTCCAAAGGCAGTTTCTACTCTACCCTGGACATCATATTCGCCTACATTCCTAGAAAAATATCATCCTCCTTGAGGACTTCAACACCAGTGTTGGAAAGGACTCCCAACTCTGGAAAGAAACCATCAGAAAGGAAGGAGTTGGGAAATGCCACACCCACAGGATTCTCCTGCTCACCAGATGGACGGAACAACAGTTTGCCTAAGTTCCGCCTAAGTTCAAGACTTCCTGGAGACATCCACACTCGCACTGGCACATGATCGACTTTCTCACTGTTCAATGCTGAGACCGAAAGGAAGCCCTCATCACCAAAGCGACGATCAGTGCAGATGATACCTGGATAGGCTACTGGCACATCACTTCCTTACATGCATCAAACTCCACCGGGAGCAACAGAGGGAGAAGAAACAGCACAGAAAAAATAACACTCTGCAGCTTCAAGAACCAAATCTCCCAGTGAACTTCCAAAAATGTATTTTCCAAAATCTCCAAAGTGTTCATTCAATGGAGTGGAGGAAAGTTGGGAAGAGCTGAGGACAGTCTCGAGCTGTGAAGAAACCATCAGCTACAAGACCAGGAAACACCAAGACTGGTTCAAAGAAAGCAACCACACCATTCATGACCTTGTTGACAAGAGGAGGAAAGCTCTATGCACCCGGTGGAATGACAATACCAGCAAGGCACAGAGGGGAGCTCACAAGCCAGCAAAGGCAGAGATACAATGAAGAACTAGGGAAATAAAGACCAATGGTGGACTGAGGGCACGAAGGAGCTACAACTTCTCACTAACAAGCATAATACCAGGGACTTCTTCAGTGCCACCAAGGCAACATATGGACTCGAGGTCTCTAAGCAATGCAGAGTAAGGACTGAATGCACTTGAGAGACAGAGAAAACATCAACCTTCACTGGAGAGAACATTTCAAAGATCTCCTAAAGCATGAAACAATTGTAGATGAGGACGTGTTAGAGGAAATCCCCCAACTCCCTACCAATGATGGTCGCAGATTCCCACTAGCTGTGCATGAAGTCAAAGGTTCCATTAAACACATGAAGAATGGAAAAATCCACAAGAGTGGAGGGGATTCCAGCAGAGAGTTTCAAACTTGGTTAAGAGCTCACCTGTCATCTTCATTGGCTGAAAAGCTGGGAAGCAGAAGAAATTCCTGCTGATCTCAGGGATGCCAACACCACCATCACAAAGTTCAAGAAAGGAGACATGGGAAATGTGGGAGGTTACGGGATAGGGCAGAAACGTGGACCTGGGCAAGATCCTGTCAGAGAGTTGGTGCAGATTCAATGGGCCAAATGGCCTCCTCCTGCACCCTAGGGGTTCTATGGAGTGGAAGGTTTGGGTTCACTCTGCTCTCACGGAGAGCTATAAATGGAGAAGGACGGTGCCAAAGGCTGCCTCGACTCAAACAGCTTTCTAAGGCCAATTCTTGTGGCATGTCTCCAATTACTTTAATCAACACTGCTCAAGGACACAAACCATTGCAGGCAGAGATATTTTGCATGATCAAAGAGATATCAGCTGGACAGATTGAAGGTTTGGCAATCGACGATACCCAAACTTTCCAACTTCAAAGATTCACAAGGAGCAAAGCAGCGATTGAGAAACATGAGCTCCAGTCGAAGAACAGGCGCTTTAACATTATTGCGGAGAATGACAAAAAGAGAGGCAGAAGATAGAAGACAGAGAACCCTGCACTGCATCCCCATCAAACACTCCCAGGACAGGTACAGCACGGGGTTAGATACAGAGTAAAGCTCCCTCTACACTGTCCCCCCATCAAACACTCCCAGGACAGGTACAGCATGGGGTTAGATACAGAGTAAAGCTCCCTCTACACTGTCCCCCCATCAAACACTCCCAGGACAGGTACAGCACGGGGTTAGATACAGAGTAAAGCTCCCTCTACACTGTCCCCCCATCAAACACTCCCAGGACAGGTACAGCACGGGGTTAGATACAGAGTAAAGCTCCCTCTACACTGTCCCCCCATCAAACACTCCCAGGACAGGTACAGCACGGGGTTAGATACAGAGTAAAGCTCCCTCTACACTGTCCCCCATCAAATAGGTCATCCCACCTATTGAGCCAAAATGTTGTCCCAAAGCGAGGGTGCGATGGTCTGGAACATGACGCATGGCCTCCAGGAGGTTCAATGATGGGATTGAATGGTTGGGAAGGAAAGAGGGAATCTGGGAAAATGCTGATTTAAAGACATGCTGCAGCACTTGTGTAACAGCCCACTCCCCACCTTCCTGTGGATTTGGTGTAGCGGAGATACGGTGGCAAGCACCATACAGGTACTCACCTGTTAATTGGCCATGTGTCCTCATGGCTTCCAGTGCTGCTTCTGCAATCGAGGCGGCCATGTTGCTGATGGCTTCGTTCGTGGCTGTCAGGGCACTGGAGCTCACACCTGCGAGAGGGTAACACAGAAAGGTATCAAGGCTGTTGAAGGGCTGCGCGTGAGGGGGTTTGGCTAAGATAACCAAGAGAGGAGGGCACAAAGTGAACACACAGCAGAATTTCACAGCGTAGAGAAAAAAACACTGAACAAACAGACTCTGAGGAGAAGCAAGTGGCGAGCAGTGAGAATGATTCATAACTGTTGTGGACAGTGTGAAATAAACTGAAGACAAACCAGCAGAGAGGAGCACTGGGAAATGGTCCTGACCGATATGGCTTTTCAGCTGTTCAGATACATCTGATCTATAAATCAGGAATTACTTCCATTCTATTAGTTCTGCCTAGAAAAAACATTACTCTGTATCTAACCCCGTGCTGTCCCTGTCCTGGGAGTGTTTGATGGGGGGACAGTGTAGAGGGAGCTTTACTCTGTATCTAACCCCATGCTGTACCTGTCCTGGGAGTGTTTGATGGGGGGACAGTGTAGAGGGAGCTTTACTCTGTATCTAACCCCGTGCTGTACCTGTCCTGGGAGTGTTTGATGGGGACAGTGTAGAGAGAGCTTTACTCTGTATCTAACCCCGTGCTGTCCCTGTCCTGGGAGTGTTTGATGGGGGGACAGTGTAGAGGGAGCTTTACTCTGTATCTAACCCCGTGCTGTACCTGTCCTGGGAGTGTTTGATGGGGGGACAGTGTAGAGGGAGCTTTACTCTGTATCTAACCCCGTGCTGTACCTGTCCTGGGAGTGTTTGATGGGGACAGTGTAGAGAGAGCTTCAACCTGTATTTAATATTTTAGGGATGTTCGAGGATCACTTACTATTGTCTCACTGTACACTCATTTGCATTTGAATTGGAATTTAAAAAGTCAAAACCAGTGGGCAGGCACCTCTTTTAACATTTCCCATCACACGCTCTGAAACTGCACCACGCAGAGTATCCACCTTCACAGCCCCAACATCAACCACTGCCTACAAAGCAGTGCACGCCTGTTGGTTGCTTGGCTACTCAGCGAGGAAGGCAGTAGGTTGTATAGTTATCTCCAAGCAGGGCAAAATAAAGAAAAAATGAACAGGGGGAATCACTGCCCTACAACTATACAACCTACTACCTCAGCCTGCCGACGCATATCGAACCAGTCATTCATCTTCCAGGGTTAATAACAGTTCAAATCCAAATGCAACCTCTGTGGTGGCTGAAACTGGACACTTCATCTTACACTGGGCTTTTCTGGAGTTCAGCAACTCCCCCATTGCCTCCTGGAGCATGTGACAAAGATTCAAAAAGCACCATCTGGAACATTCGGTCAACTTGTCTGTGCCAGCCCTTCCTCTATACAAACTGTCTCCCAACTCCCTCATATCCTTCCTCTATACAAACTGTCTGCCAACTCCCTCATATCCTTCCTCTATACAAACCGTCTGCCAACTCCCTCATATCCTTCCTCTATACAAACTGTCTGCCAACTCCCTCATATCCTTCCTCTATACAAACCGTCTCCCAACTCCCTCATATCCTTCCTCTATACAAACCGTCTGCCAACTCCCTCATATCCTTCCTCTATACAAACCGTCTCCCAACTCCCTCATATCCTTCCTCTATACAAACCGTCTCCCAACTCCCTCATATCCTTCCTCTATACAAACCGTCTCCCAACTCCCTCATATCCTTCCTCTATACAAACCGTCTCCCAACTCCCTCATATCCTTCCTCTATACAAACCGTCTGCCAACTCCCTCATATCCTTCCTCTATACAAACCGTCTGCCAACTCTCTCATATCCTTCCTCTATACAAACCGTCTGCCAACTCCCTCATATCCTTCCTCTATACAAACCGTCTGCCAACTCCCTCATATCCTTCCTCTATACAAACCGTCTGCCAACTCTCTCATATCCTTCCTCTATACAAACCATCTGCCAACTCCAGCTTCTCTTAAATACATTTCTGCTATTCATCTCACCTTGGGAGCATGCCAAGTTCTCACCATGCTCTGGGTGAAGAAGTTTCTTCTGCATTGCAACCCACCCCCACCACACCTTCTCCCTGGTTGGATTTGTTAATGATTGGTTTATATTGATGGCCTCCTTAGCCCTGGGTGCCTTCTGTAAGTGGAAATATCGTCTCTACGTCTTGCTAATCAGAAGCCCATTCATCATTTTAAAGACATTAACCAGGTCACCTTATTCAACCTTCTCTTTTCTCCAGAAATGAACACTGGCCTGTTCAATCTTTCCTGACAGGTATAACTTCTCACCCCTGTGCAATTATGGAAACACGGCAAACACCTGGCGCACACAGTGCCCACGAACAGCAATGTGACGATGATCTGATAGTCCATGAACACAGGGTGGGGGGGAATCTGCCAACTCTGTTTAAGAGCAGCATGGGGAGCCCTGCACCTGCACAACACCTTCAACATCTCATTGCAAAGACAGTATCTCCAGCAGTACAACACATCTCCAGTGTCAACAACTCACTAGCTGTGGGCAAGTGAAAATCAGGCATACAGTTACACTGTAAGGAAGTGACTTGTGTTCAAATGTCCTGATCAGTTTGGGCACGGATACTGTGCCAGCCAGTTGTGATAGTTTCAAACAAAAGTAACTGAATCGACACACAGAACCTTATCAGCTGTGCACGTGAAGACCACACAGCCTTGGAGCTTTGGCAGGCCAGTTTACCACCGTAGGAAAGACAGTAGATTGTATAGTTAACTCCGAGATCGGGTATGACCCTAAAACTATACAACCTACTACCTCATCCCAAAGGGCACCATTCCATGTCCAGCCACTCAGCGACGCCTGGAACTGCAGAGTGAACAAGTTAGCACAAAAACGATACAAGCAGAGAAATACCAAGATCAGAAAGCAGTGAAGGCATGTGGGGAAAAGATAGAGGCACAAAGACAAAACTTTACCTGATTTCCAACCCACTGCATCTCCTGCACTGGACCACAGGACACACAATTTGCTCCAAGCTACTGTCAATTGCATTGCTGCCTGATTATCAGAGGGTGCACAAGCACAGCTTCGTATTAATTATCTGGATTCAACTTTACTCTGTATCTAACGCCGTGCTGTACCTGTCCTGGGAGTGTTTGATGGGGGACAGTGTAGAGGGAGCTTTACTCTGTATCTAACCCCGTGCTGTACCTGTCCTGGGAGTGTTTGATGGGGGGACAGTGTAGAGGGAGCTTTACTCTGTATCTAACCCCGTGCTGTACCTGTCCTGGGAGTGTTTGATGGGGGGACAGTGTAGAGGGAGCTTTACTCTGTATCTAACCCCGTGCTGTACTTGTCCTGGGAGTGTTTGATGGGGGACAGTGTAGAGGGAGCTTTACTCTGTATCTAACCCCGTGCTGTACCTGTCCTGGGAGTGTTTGATGGGGGGACAGTGTAGAGGGAGCTTTACTCTGTATCTAACCCCATGCTGTACCTGTCCTGGGAGTGTTTGATGGGGGACAGTGTAGAGGGAGCTTTACTCTGTATCTAACCCCGTGCTGTACCTGTCCTGGGAGTGTTTGATGGGGGGGACAGTGTAGAGGGAGCTTTACTCTGTATCTAACCCCGTGCTGTACCTGTCCTGGGAGTGTTTGATGGGGGACAGTGTAGAGGGAGCTTTACTCTGTATCTAACCCCGTGCTGTACCTGTCCTGGGAGTGTTTGATGGGGGGACAGTGTAGAGGGAGCTTTACTCTGTATCTAACCCCGTGCTGTACCTGTCCTGGGAGTGTTTGATGGGGGACAGTGTAGAGGGAGCTTTACTCTGTATCTAACCCCGTGCTGTACCTGTCCTGGGAGTGTTTGATGGGGGACAGTATTGAGGGTAATCTGAGAAAAGAAGGAACAGCATAAAACATCGATAAGCTGCCATCTTGCTAATGGTATGCCTTGTGCCAGCGTTTGTTCCCCCCACCTCACTGTCCATGTCTTCTTACGTATACTGCCCTTGTTACACTGTGATACACACGTAGCTGGGTACAGCAAATGGAGATTAGGGTAGGGAACAAACCTGTTTGACTCTTGTCACCTTGAACAGATGAGTTGGCCGCTCTGGTGGAACCTGCAGCCTGCTGTACAAAGAGTGACAACAGTTAACCCAGCAGCGCCCGCACAAAGAAATAAACATCAACTGTCTCACCTGGAGGCAAAAGAAAAATTACCACTTCACTCTGAGGTTGAAATGCTCTTTTAGCTGCTCCTAGGATTTCAGGAGTGCTCTTGTTCTACAGAAGTCTTTTCAGAATAGGGGTTGGCCATTCAGCCTCTCACACTTGCACTGCTACCCAGTTAGACAGCTGCTGCTTTGTTCCTCCACTCCAATTACCTAACTTGGGTTCATTTCCTCACAAATCTCTTTCAAACTGTTTTTAAATTCATAATGAATCTCCAGCCTCAGGAACAGGTTGTTAATCCTGTGATGATGCTATGTCTTTAAAAGCTGTATTTGTGCCATCTTTCCTGTGAAAAGTGTGTTTTAAAATTCAACTCTGGTTTATAATGCGGAGCTGTCTGCTAGGCCCCACACATGCTGAGAATGTAGAAGCAGAAATGATTCAAGATTTTGGGATGTTTCTCTTCATCTGAGCTGAATGCACTTTTGTTTTGAACGAAGCCCAGTTGATCACACAAACCAGCCTCCCATCCATTGACTCTGTCTACACTTCCTGCTGCCTCAGGAAAAGCAGCCGGTATAAACAAGGACCCCACACACCCTGGACATTCTCTCTTCCATCGGAAAAAGATACAAACGTCTACGGTCACGTACCAACCGACTGAAGAACAGCTTCTTCCCTGCTGCTGTCAGACTTTTGAATGGATCTACCTCACATTAAGTTGATCTTTCCCTACATCCTAGCTCTGACTGTAACACTACATTCAACACTGACTCCTTTCCTTCTCTATGAACGGTATGCTTTGTCTGTATAGAGCACAGGAAACAATACTTTTCACTGTATCCCAATACGTGTGACAACAATAAATCGAATCAAATTCTCTCCCTGTGGAGACTGTAGTTTGGGACTTGCTAGAAAATAGGTTTCTCTCTCCAGAGATGTGCTGGGCGGTTGAGGACTGGCAGTCTGCGTACCAGCATGTAAGTCTGTTGTTTGCTAACAGGTTTTGAAGAGGAGTTTATGTATATGGGGAGTATTGCTTAAATTGGATCTAAAAGAGATAGGCTGGCAGTTAAGAATTGTATCATGTTGGTAAAAGTTATACTAATTCTTTATAGTTAAGCTGTATGGTTAAATAAAGCTTGTTGTGATAAAAGCTTGGGGTGGAACGCTTCATCCTCACATTGATACCAAAACCAAAAATAGTTGGGGAGTCTCGGTTAACTTCATAAATGTACCCTGGAGTTTCTGAACTGGTGCCTAACAGTAGTGTGGCACACACTGGCATGGTCAAGAGATTTCAGATTCTGTTTGGAATAAAAGGTATTTATTGAATAAGAGAAACTAGGTGCAGGGAGTTTGCAGCCCGAGGCTGCTCCCAGCTGCTCTGGTCCTTATTTGCCTACTACATGGCTTCCAGATGCATTCTGCCCAAGAGAACTCCACCCTCTGGGATGATCACTCACTCTCAGCTTCCACTGGTCCCTCAAGCCAAGTTACCCTCTTGTGCTGTACTGCCTTGAAGAGACAGACAACACAATCATGACTCAGATCTCCTCCACCCTCCCTGCATGACTCTGCACTTCCCAACATTACCTCTGACAGCCTAGGTCTCCTTTTAAGGTTGAAGTTAAAATTTCTTGCACTCATTCCCCTGGGAAATATGTTTCAACTTGGGAAATTCCTCTGTATCTGAAGAAGCTCCTTCACTCAGAGGGTTGTGAACCTTCTGGAATTCTCTAGCCTCTGGGGCTGTCAATGTCAGCCATCCAATATATTTGAGATCAGGCATATAGGACATGGGCATTGGACAAAGTGCTGCTAAAGGTAGAAAAGCATCCATGATTTCACTGATTTGGCACAACTGGCTCGAGTGGCTAAATAACCAACTCCTCCTGCTATGTGGCAACGCCATGAAGAAATCTGCCCCCGCAGTGGTGCAAAAATGAAGAGTCAGGTCAGCCTTAACGTGCACAGTGTTTCAATACCCTTAGATCCCAGCTGTTCCTGACCCAGCAACAGAAGACAGAGGATTAAGGCATCCTTGGGAGACAAATGGGGAGTGCCAGATGTAGTCCCCCACTATGGAGGGTCCACACAACAGCTACCTGTGTTTTGCTCTCACTCACTGAGGCATTCTGCTCCTTGTTCTCCTTCTCCTCCTTGGACTTCTCCTCTCGCCTGGCCTCTTCCTCTGCCAGCTGCTTCCGGCGTTTCTCTCTCCGCTCCTCCAGCTCCTCATCGCGTAGTGACTCCAGATGCTGGATGATGGGTAACTTCACCAC
Organism: Carcharhinus amblyrhynchos; assembly: GCF_965287045.1. Taxonomy (NCBI): domain Eukaryota; kingdom Metazoa; phylum Chordata; class Chondrichthyes; order Carcharhiniformes; family Carcharhinidae; genus Carcharhinus; species Carcharhinus amblyrhynchos. The sequence goes on along the minus strand of NW_027649830.1, from coordinate 702,837 downwards.
TTTGCCAATTGAGAGAGGGTCCCAGAGTTAGTGGCGCAGCATTCTAGAAGTATCCGAGCCCTCTCCCACCCTCCCTCATGCCCCAAGGAAAAGAGAGGCTGGCGCTTGGCACACTTGTGGGAATCTTCTGTGATTCCCATCCACTTGCACATTCAAGGGTCACTTAAATGAATCACTCTCAGATCAGCTGATTTCAGCCAGGGCTGCTGCAGAGAGCAATTCAATTCTCCCCGGAACTGGGAGGGGGCCAGAGACAGGTGGCTCACGGTCCGGGTCTAGTGGCGCATACCCAAAGCACTGGGCTGTGGACAAGTTCAGGTTCAGCATGGAGGCATTGCCCAGAAACAGAGTTCACACAGGGTGGATGAGCTACTGGAAGATACCAGGTGTCTGCTGAGCTGTACACAAGCTGGAGTGTGAAAAGCGGGAGAGGGAATCGGAATGTGACTCCAATTGCAATGGGATCTTGATCAATTGGGCCAGTGGGCTGACGAATGGCAGAGTTTAGTTTAGACAAATGCGAGGTGATGCATTTTGGTAGATTGAACCAGGGCAGGACTTACTCAGTTAATGGTAGGGCGTTGGGGAGAGTTACAGAACAAAGAGATCTAGAGGTACATGTTCATAGCTCCTTGAAAGTGGAGTCACAGGTGGACAGAGTGGTGAAGAAGGCATTTGGCATGCTTGGTTTCATTGGTCAGAACACTGAATACAGGAGTTGGGAACATCTTGTTGAAGTTGTACAAGACATTGGTAAGGTCACACATGGAATACTGTGTACAGTTCTGGTCACCCTATTATAGAAAGGATATTATTAAACTAGAAAGAGTGCAGAAAAAATTTACTAGGATGCTACCAGGACTTGATGGATTGAGTTATAAGGACAGGATGAATAGACTGGGACTTTTTCCTCCGGAGTGTAGGAGGCTGAAGGGTGACCTTACAGAGGTCCATAAAATAATGAGGGGCATAAACAAGGTAGATAGTCAATGTCTTTTCCCAAAGGTAGGGGAGTCTAAAATTAGAGGGTGTAGGTTTAAGGTGAGAGGGGAGAAATACAAAAGTGTCCAAAGGGGCAATTTTTTCACAGAGGATGGTGAGTGTCTGGAACAAACTGCCAGAAGTAGTAGTAGAGGCGGGTACAATTTTATCTTTTAAAAAGCATTTAGATAGTTACATAGGTACGTTGGGTATAGAGGGATATGGGACAAAAGTGGGCAATTGGGATGAGCTTAGGGGTTTAAAAAAAAGGGCAGCATGGACAAGTTGGGCCGAAGGGCCTGTTTCCATGCTGTAAACCTCTATGACTGCTCGTTTTGGGTTCCCCCGCTCCCTTCCACATTTCCGCATGGGGGAGTGACAACATTTTCTCCACATTTGCCAACAAATTCTCACCTGCCACGCAATCGTGCATGCTTTCTGCATCCAATACTTTGCATTCCTCAGTCCAGCGTGTCAGTGCAGTCGGGATGCTAGACAGAGTACCTGCAAGAAGAAAAGCATTCTAACTGATACAGTACAGGTGGTCAGCAGCCAAGCATGGGGAATGCCCCCATACCAGGGCTAGGGCTTTCATTCAGCTCCCATTCTGCAAAGGTGCAGGACTAAGGCAATGAGATGCACAATTTTCCCTTCTTTCTCTGCAATTTAAAAGCTGCTCTCAAATATTGCAGAGATGGTCAGGGTTGTAATATGCCAAGTGCTCCTCCAGATACTTTTTAAAGGATGAGAGGCATCCCGTCTCCACCACCCTCCCAGGCAGCGCGTTCCAGACCCTCACCATCCTCTGGGTAAAAAGCTTTTCCTCACATCCCCCTAAACCTCCAGCCCCTCACCTTAGAGCATAGAACATTACAGCGCAGAACAGGCCCACGATGTTGCGCCGACAGTTAAAAAACAATGACCCTCTAACCTAAACCAAACCCTTTCCATCCATAAACCTATCCACGGATCTCTCAAACGCCCCCAAACTAGGCGCATTTACAACTGCAGCAGGCAGGGCATTCCAATCCCTCACCACCCTCTGGGTAAAGAACCTACCCCTGACATCCGTCCTATAACTACCATCCCTTAATTTAAAGCTATGCCCCCTCGTGCTAGCTTTCTCCATCCGAGGAAAAAGGCTATCACTGTCCACCCTATCTAAACCTCTAATCATCTTATATGTTTCAATAAGGTCCCCTCTTAGCTGCCTTCTTTCTAACGAAAACAACCTCAAATCCCTCAGTCTCTCCTCATAGGACCTTCCCTCCATACCAGGCAACATCCTGATAAACCTCCTCTGCACCCTCTCCAAAGCCTCCACATCCTTCCTATAATGTGGGGACCAGAACTGCACACAATACTCCAAGTGTGGCCGCACCAGAGTTTTGTACAGTTGCAACATGACGCTGCGGCTCCTGAATTCAATCCCCCTACCAATAAACGCCAAGACACCGTGTGCCTTCCTAACAACCTTATCTACTTGATTCCCAACTTTCAGGGATCTATGTACACATACACCTAGATCCCTCTGTTCATCCACACTATTCAGAGTCCTACCGTTAGCCCTATACTCTACACATCTGTTATTCCTGCCAAAGTGAATTACCTCACACTTTTCCGCATTAAACTCCATCCGCCACCTCTCGGCCCAACTCTGCAACTTGTCCAAGTCTCCCTGTAAACTATGACACCCTTCCTCACTATCTACCACACCTCCGACTTTGGTGTCATCAGCAAATTTACTAATCCACCCAACTTTACCCTCATCCAGATCATTTATAAAAATTACAAACAGCAGTGGCCCCAAAACAGATCCCTGAGGCACACCACTTGTAACCGAACTCCATGACGAATACTTACCATCAACCACCAGCCTCTGTCTCCTATCTGCTAGCCAATTCCTGATCCAATTACCTAAATCACCCTCAATCCCATACATCTGCATTTTCTGCAGAAGCCTTCCATGGTGAACCTTATCAAACCTTATCAACCTTGAACCTGTGTCCCCCTCGTGACTGACCCTTCAACTAAGGGGAACAGCTGCTCCTTATCCACTCTGTCCGAGTCCCTAATAATCTTGTACACCTCAATCAGGTCGCCCTCAATCTTCTCTGCTCCAATGAAAACAACCCAAGCTTATCCAACCTCTCTTCATAAGTTAAATGTTCCATCCCGTCCCAGGTGACTCTCCTCTGCACCCCCTCCAGTGCAATCACATCCTTCTGGTAATGTGGTGACCAGAACTGCACACAGTGTTCCAGCTGTGGCCTCACCAAAGTTCGATACAACTCCAACATGACCTCTCTGCTTTTGTAATCTGTGCCTGGATTGATAAAGGTGAGTGTCCCACGTGCACTTTTCACTACCCGACTAACACGCCATTCTGCTTTCCGAGATCTGTGGACAAACACACCAAGATCCCTTTGTTCCACAGAACTTCCTAGTGTCCTACCATTCGTTGAGTTCTTCCTTATCAAATTACTCCTTCCAAAGTGTATCACCTCACATTTTTCATGGTTAAATTCCATCTGCCCGTTTATCTGCGCAATTGACCTTTCCGCCTATATCTCAGGATATTGAGGCCCTGGTCAAGAAGAAAGAGGCACATGACATGCATAGGCAGCTGGGATCAAGTGGATCCCTTGAAGAATATAGGGGCATAGGAGTAGAGTTAAGAGAGAAATCAGGAGGGCAAAAAGGGGACATGAGATTGTTTTGGCAGATAAGGCAAAGGAGAATCCAAAGAGCTCCATCAAATACATAAAGGGCAAAAGAGTAACCAGGGAGGGAGTAGGGCCTCTTAAGGATCAACAAGGTCATCTGTGTGCGGATCAACTAGAGATTGGTGAGATCCTAAATGAATATTTCTCATCAGTATTTACTGTTTAGAAGAGTATGGGTGTTAGGGAACTTGGAGAAATAAATATTGATGTCTTGAGGAGTATACATTACAGAGAAGGAAGTGCTGGATGCCATGATCTTATTGAATGGCGGGGCAGGCTCGAAGGGCTAGATGGCCTACTCCTGCTCCTATTTCTTATGTTCTTATTATGTTCTTAAAGCGCATCAATGTAGATAAATCCCCGGGACCTGATGAAGTGTATCCCAGGACATTGTGGGAGGCTAGAGAGGAAATTGCGGGTCCCCTAGCCGAGATATTTGAATCATCGATAGTCACGGGTGAGGTGTCTGAAGATTGGAGAGTGTCAAATGTTGTGCCTTTGTTTAAAAATGGCTGCAGGGAAAAGCCTGGGAACTACAGGCCGGTGAGCCTCACATCTGTGGTGAGTAAACTGTTGGAAGGTATTTTGAGAGACAGGATCTACAGGCATTTAGAGACGCAAGGACTGATTAGCATGGCTTTGTGAGTGGAAAATCATGTCTTACAAATATGATTGAGTTTTTTGAAGGGGTAACCCAAGTAGTAGATGAGGGCAGTGCAGTTGATGTTGTCTACATGGACTTTAGCAAGGCCTTTGATAAGTTACCTCATGGTAGGTTGTTGCATAAGGTTAAATCTCATGGGATCCAGGGTGAATTATCTTAATTGGTACAAAATTGGCTTCTTGACAGGAGCCAGAGGGTGGTTGTAGAGAGTTGTTTTTCAAACTGGAAGCCTGTGACCAGCGGTGTGCCTCAGGGATCAGTGCTGGGTCCACTGTTATTTGTCATTTATATTAATGATTTGGATGAGAATATAGGAGGCATGGTTAGTAAGTTTGCAGATGACACTAAAATTGGTGACGTAGTGGCCAGTGAAGAAATTTATCTCCAATTGCAATAGGATCTTGATCAATTGGGCCAATGGGCTGACAAATGGCAGATGGAGTTTAATTTAGACAAATGCAGGGTGATGCATTTTGGTAGACTGAACCAGGACATGACTTATTCAGTTAATGGTAGGGCGTTGGGGAGAGTTACAGAACAAAGAGATCTAGGGTTATATGTTCATAGCTCCTTGAAAGTGGAGTCACAGATGGACTGAGTGGTGAAGAAAGCATTTGATACACTTGGTTTCATCGGTCAGAACATTAAATACAGGAGTCCCGACGTCTTGTTTAAATTGTACAAGACATTGGTAAGGCCACACTTGGAATACTGTGTGCAATTCTGGTCACCCTATTATAGAAAGGATATTATTAAACTAGAAAGAGTGCAGAACAGATTCACTAGGATGTTACCGGGACTTGATGGATTGAGTTATAAGGAGAGGCTGGATAGGCTGGGATCTTTTTTTTACTGGAGCGTAGGAGGCTGAAGGGTGATCTTATAGAGGTCTATAAAATAATGAGGGGCATAGATCAGCGAGATAGTCACTATCTTTTCCCAAAGGTAGGGGAGTCTAGAACTAGAGGGCATAGGTTTAAGGTGAGAGGGGAGAGATACAAAAAAGTGTCCAGAGGGGCAATTTTTTCACACAGGGTGGTGAGTGTCTGGAACCAGTTGCCAGGGGCAGTAGTAGAAGCGGGTACAATTTTGCCTTTTAAAAAGCATTTAGATAGTTACATGGTTCAATAGGTATAGAGAGATATGAGCCAAATGTGGGCAACTGGGACTAGCTTAGGGGTTTTAAAAAAGAAAGGGCAGCATGGACAAGTTGAGCCGAAGGGCCTGTTTCCATGCTGTAAACTTCAATGACTCTATCATCCAGTAGCCCAAGACACACTGCCTCACCGTTACCCACCCAGCCAATCTTGCTGTTATCCTCCTGTGATTACCCTCGAAATGGTGAGGATACACAAGTCTGAGGATTCAGATCAGCGCCTGCGAACCCCGACCCTGCCCCACATTGACATCTCTGTGGTGCCTAGCTGGTTCCCTGGTCAGCTGCTTCACCTGCTTGGCTGGTTGTGGCTGTCTGATCGTGGAAGAAGTCATCCAGGAGGTCATCATCCGATCGGGCAATGATGTGGACATCGTCGTTGCCCACCAGCAGCCTGGCGCGGCCACGGCTCTGCAGGGGCAGGCTGCTGCTGAGCTGCAGGATATCCGCTGCAGCTGACGGCCCAAGCAATCTGCAGGCAATATGTAGCAGACACATAGACTCAGTGAGTAACAAATATGGTAAAGGCAAGCAACACGCTTCATCACCGAGCAACATAACTCCAAAAACAGCGCTTTCTCCACCACAGTTAAACCACATCAGCTGTGAACAGGCTCCAGACAGGATGTAAAAACCCCAAGAATAGGACAAAAAAGGACCAAGTAGCTTTTCCAGCACTGCAGGGAATGCACAACCATTGTCGTAATGTCAGAAACATGGCAGCTAATTGGCACACAGCAAGATCCCACAGATAACAAGCTAATGATCAGGATCAACTGTTTTTAGTGATGTTCACACTGACCCTCCCGCAGCGCGGCGCTCCCTCGGCGCCGACCCTCCCGCAGCGCGGCGCTCCCTCGGCGCCGACCCTCCCGCAGCGCGGCGCTCCCTCGGCGCCGACCCTCCCGCAGCGCGGCGCTCCCTCGGCGCCGACCCTCCCGCAGCGCGGCGCTCCCTCGGCGCCGACCCTCCCGCAGCGCGGCGCTCCCTCGGCGCCGACCCTCCCGCAGCGCGGCGCTCCCTCGGCGCCGACCCTCCCGCAGCGCGGCGCTCCCTCGGCGCCGACCCTCCCGCAGCGCGGCGCTCCCTCGGCGCCGACCCTCCCGCAGCGCGGCGCTCCCTCGGCGCCGACCCTCCCGCAGCGCGGCGCTCCCTCGGCGCCGACCCTCCCGCAGCGCGGCGCTCCCTCGGCGCCGACCCTCCCGCAGCGCGGCGCTCCCTCGGCGCCGACCCTCCCGCAGCGCGGCGCTCCCTCGGCGCCGACCCTCCCGCAGCGCGGCGCTCCCTCGGCGCCGACCCTCCCGCAGCGCGGCGCTCCCTCGGCGCCGACCCTCCCGCAGCGCGGCGCTCCCTCGGCGCCGACCCTCCCACAGTGCGGCTGTTACCTTTGGAGGATCAGGGGTGGGTTCGGTTGTCTGTTCCCAGGGTAGTGCACGTGGATTGTGTGGCCAGTGTTGGCAGCAAACGGCCGGATGGCCCTCTGGCTGCGCCCAATGCCTTGCGTGAGCCGCGTAGTGGAGGATCCGGTGCCCAGTGTCAGAGCGCTGTGATCAGCATGCCGAACCATGAGCGGGTGCGTGGCAGGTATGTTACCAGGGGCAGGAGGTATGTCCGCTAGCAAAAGAGCAGAAAAGTTAGAAAGGGATTCACAGCTTGTGCTGAGTCTTTAGTGTCACAAATTGGGGAAATTAACACTGACAGGAAATCACAGCAACTCGGCAACTCCAAAGATCAACACCACTTCAATCTTTGAAATCTCAACTTGCAACAGTTTGAAGCCACAACACCACACAGCTAACCTATAATTTCCTCAAACACTGCTGACTTCTTTTATTCAGCTATTTGTTTATCGTTGAAGGGCATGTGGAAGAGGAGAGGACTTTCTCACTGCAAGCCGAGAGATGTCAGTGCTGGGTAGAGAGAACATGAGACAGAGTAAAGCTCCCGCTACACTGTACCCCCATCAAACACTCCCAGGACAGGTACAGCACGGGGTTAGATACAGAATAAAGCTCCCTCTACACTGTCCCCCCATCAAACACTCCCAGGACAGGTACAGCACGAGGTAAGATACAGAATAAAGCTCCCTCTACACTGTCCCCCCATCAAACACTCCCAGGACAGGTACAGCACGGGGTTAGATACAGAGTAAAGCTCCCTCTACACTGTCCCCCCCATCAAACACTCCCAGGACAGGTACAGCACGGGGTTAGATACAGAATAAAGCTCCCTCTACACTGTCCCCCCATCAAACACTCCCAGGACAGGTACAGCACGGGGTTAGATACAGAGTAAAGCTCCCTCTACACTGTCCCCCATCAAACACTCCCAGGACAGGTACAGCACGGGGTTAGATACAGAGTAAAGCTCCCTCTACACTGTCCCCCATCAAACACTCCCAGGACAGGTACAGCACAGGGTTAGATACAGAATAAAGCTCCCTCTACACTGTCCCCCCATCAAACACTCCCAGGACAGATACAGCACAGGGTTAGATACAGAATAAAGCTCCCTCTACACTGTTCCCCATCAAAACACTCCCAGGACAGGTACAGCACGAGGTTAGATACAGAATAAAGCTCCCTCTACATTGTCCCCCCATCAAACACTCCCAGGACAGGTACAGCACGGGGTTAGATACAGAGTAAAGCTCCCTCTACACTGTCCCCATCAAACACTCCCAGGACAGGTACAGCACGGGGTTAGATACAGAGTAAAGCTCCCTCTACACTGTCCCCATCAAACACTCCCAGGACAAGTACAGCACAGGGTTAGATACAGAGTAAAGCTTCTGCCAAATTAACATCGACTGCATCTCTGTTGCAGGAGTGTGATTCACAATTTAGTGGGCGATTTTGCATCGCCTCTGTGTAGGATTTCTACCCAAGATCTAAAAGGGATAGTTTTGTAACTGACACCACTCTTCTGTTAAGTCTCTCCTCGCCTCTTTTTCAAGAGCCTGTCAATTAAAAGACAATTGTGAGGCAGTGCTGTGACGGGCTGAACAGGTGTTGCTGGTGGGTTGGTGCTGGGTTTATGTTGTACTGTTGAGATTCATGCACGATGCTGTGAAGTGCGGCACACTAGGGTTATATATCATCTATCAAAGCCTCATCTATAAACAGCCTGATGGAGCATCTCAAAACGTCTGCATATCTACCTCCTGCACAGAGTGTTTCCTTTGGGACAACATGCCAATCAGCAAGGTGACCAAATAGTCCCAAGAGCAACTGCTGCCCCAGAGTCTCACTGGAGAAATGCCTGAACTCAGGATAGTTCAATTTTCACTGTGGAACTGCCATGCTCTCCGACGTGGGGAGGCATACACCATCCCTTTGATAAAGGAGGAAATCCCAAACCAAAAACTCAACTCAGCTTTGGAGGGAGAGAGGAAGACACAGGCAGGAGTGAAGCCTTCTGCAGATCAGCAGGCTGCGATTAGAGCCAAGATGACTGCAAATCAAATGAAATTTTCAACTGAGGTGGGGATAGGGAGTTAGTGGAGCCCAGAGGTTAACTATAGTGTCAACCAATAGCCATGGCTGAAATAGGCTGGGGGGTGGCAGACACTCAATGGCCTCCTCCTCTTCCTACAGACATCCAAGAGCTGCTCTGGCCCCCTTGGCAGTTCAAAGAGATCACCACATCACAGGGAAATGAGGCATTTTGTAAAGAGTAGAAGCTCCCTCTTGTGGGATGGAGTATTCAGACAAACAGCCAGGTGGGCCTTGCTTCTGAGAGAGCTGGTCATCTCGTAGCCTCCAACAGAATGTCAGCTGAGGCTTTGGCCCAGACAGACTCGATACCCGCTCTGCCAAGGACAAGCAATATCGGCCAAAGGGGGTTTAGGGATTGATGAACCAAATGAAATACCCAGGCTGAAACATTAAGCCATGAGAGTGGGGTGGAGGGGTAGCCCATTGACCAATAAAGCACACAGGGTGCCGTGGGGGGAGGCGGGTGTCTGGCTGTGCAAAACACTGTGTGCTTTGAGGTTGATGCAAGTCTTTTGAGATCCTCCCCCTTGCTCACTATGCACCATTTCCAAGAGAAAACTGACCAACCCCGAATTAAAAGACCAGACAAGGTTCATAACACACACTGACGCTTTCAACAAGAGTGTATTTTCTCAAATCCAAGGGGTCTTGTCCAACTGCCGAGATAAACGGAGGTGTGTGCTTTGTTGGGCACTTTGCCTCATTGAAAAGAGCTCAAAGATCTCTCCATCACGTGAGGAGCAGAGCTCAGAAGAGCTTACAGCTGGAATAGTTATTAAGGGGCAGGAGGTAACGCATACACAAGGCTCTGACAGCCAAAACCGCCAGTCAGAAGTTTCTGCTTGATCGCGGCGCTGCTGCTTCCAACACTTCCACACACGCACCTCGCAATCATTTCATTTTGGGACATCTTCAGTTTCATTTTGGACAAGACCCCTTTTGCAAAGCCGACTTTCCAAAGCAGCCCCCTTCACCTAGAAACTTATTTAATCATTAGAGTTCTGTCACTCACAACTCTAATACGCAGTGTTACTAAAATAGAACTACCACGTTGGGGTGGGTGGCAGGAATTAAACACTCCAACGCACCAAGTGGCCACGTTTAACACTTCTCATTCCCCTTCCTTTCCTGTGACTGCCCAGGATATTCAAGGCTTTTTTTAAAAAATAAGATTTTACGTTCATGAATATCGTCAAACACAAGGGTCTCATTTCAATTTGTTGTTGGCATTTGGGAGAAGGGGTAACATGGTGGCACAGTGGTTAACACTGCTGCCTCACGGTGCCATGGACCCGGGTTTAATTCTTGGCTTGGGTGACTGTATAAGCACAGTCTGCAGATTTTCCTTGTGTCTGAATGGGTTTTCTCCCATAGTCTGAAAGATGTGTCAGTAAGGGTGCATTGGCCATGCTACATTCTCCCTCACTGCAACCAAACTGGTGCCGGAGTGTGGTTACTAAGGGATTTTCACAGTAACTTCATTGCAGTGTTGTGACATTAATAAATAAACTTTAAATATCTGAAGCGGAAACACGTGCAGTGGGCCAATATGCCAAGGGATTGTGCTCAAATACAGCAGCTAAATACAAACAGCTTTCTCATGGCCATCTGAGCTCCCCTACAGCAGAAGAGGAGAGATCCCCTCAACCAGGGCAAACGGGAGGATGATTGGGGGTGGGGGGGTGGTGGTGGTGAAGGGAAACAAAGGAGGGAAAAATGTACGAAGGGAAAATAGAAAGGAAAGTGAAGGCAAACTATCAGAGCAAGATTACAATAGATGGGGGTTGGTGGGAGACAACAGCCCAAAGGAGGTGACAGCAAACAAATTACTGTTCAGTTCAATCTGAATTGATAATCCAGACGTGTTCAAACACACTCACACCCCAAGCCAAACTGGGAAAGGCCAGCGGGGAGTGGCTGAGGTTATCAAACCAGCACTAATTTGTGATGCTGATTTCCCAATCTCTGTGTTGATAATGTGAAAGACTAAGACCTCACACTGTTTACCTGATATACTCATCGCTACTTCCAAAAGTTTCAAAGTGAACAGAGACCTTTAGAATGGCTGAATCTATGCTATCCATGACCCCCAAACAAAAGAAGCTACTTGACAGTTTCAGGAAAAGCTGCATCTCTTTATTGATTAATGATCAAATTCAGAGAGAGCTGGGCAAAGGTAATCTGCATTTAGTAACCTCCATTGGCCAAGAACACCCCAAACCATCTCCTTTCACCTCCTAAGGGTCGACATTTAACAGTCTTGAGTCCAGATGATGGATACACACTTTTGTCAAAGATGGTGGAGAGGTGGATGCCATGTGACATCGGCCTCTGGCTCGTGGGACAAATAATTTGTCTTGCTGAACTGTATACAGCTCAGTCTGCTACTTACAATCTAACTGAAAGCCACACAGACAAGGAGTTACATGGAATATCTGACCCCCATTTTACTGTTTCCGCTGGAAGTTCTGTTAACCACTGTCTACAAGGCTGATCCATCTCTTTGTGCCTATCTTACTGTACAAAACCAACGCTGCAGGAAAAGGGAATTCTCCAGCATTGGTTTTCAGCCTGCCAACTTCAATGAAGGAATACCTGATCAAACTTTTGATTCTGGACTCTGGAACCCAAGTGAAACAATCTTTATTGCCTGTGTGTTGGCAGAGTACGGGCAGCAGAGTGGTTAGCACTGTTGCCTCATACTACCAGGAACCGTAACTCACTCCTGGTGGAATTTGCACATTCCCTAGGTCTGCACAGGTTTCCTTCTACAGTCCAAAGATGTGCAGGTTAAGTGGACTGGCCATGCTAAATTGCCCCTTTGTGTCCAAAGATGTGTAGGACAGTAGGGCAGCATGATGGTACAGTGGTTAGCACTGCTGCCTCACAGCGCCAGGGACCCAGGTTCGATTCCTGGCTTGGGTCACTGTCTGTGTGGAGTCTACACGTTCTCCCCGTGTCTGAGAGTTTCCTCTGGGTGCTCTGGTTTCCTCCCACAATCCGTAAGATGTGCTAGTTAGGTGCATCAGCCATGCTAAATTCTCCCTCCGTGAACCTGAACAGGCACTGAATGTGGCGACTAGGGAATTTTCACAGTAACTTCACTGCAGTGTTAATGTAAGCATACTTGTGACATTAATAAATTTTAATAACTTTCAAACTTAAAGTTAGATTAGCCAAGGTAAGCGTGTGGGGTTACGGGGATTAGATGGGGAAGAAGTCGGGATAAGATATTCTGTCAGAGTTGGTGCCTAAGAAGCCAACCTTCTTGAGTTCATCCTATCTCAAGTTTGCTTTGGGGTTATTCATAAAAAAATGGATCACACAAAAGTAGAGGGATTGGGGAATAACTGGGCACAGACTTCAGACAAAGTCCTGCAGTTCTCATGCCATACGCCTCTTTTGGATTCCAGTCATTAACAGGTTCATTATTCTCACGGCTTGAGCATTGAATATAGGAGCTTGGACATCTTGTTGAAGTTGATCAATTAGGCCAGTGGGCTGCCGAATGGCAGATGGAGTTTAATTTAGATAAATGAGATAATGCATTTGGTAGATCAAATTAGGTCAGGACTTACTCAGTTAATGGTAGGGCACTGGGGAGAGTTATAGCCTAAAGAGATCTAGTTACAGAGCAGAGAGATCTAGGGGTACAGGTTCATAGCTCCTTGAAAGCGGAGTCACAGGTGGACAGAGTGGTGAAGAAGGCATTCGGCATGCTTGGTTTCATCAGTCAGAACATTGAATACAGGAGTTGGGACGTCTTGTTGAAGTTGTACAAGACATTGGTAAGGCCACACTTGGAATACTGTGTGCAATTCTGGTCACCCTATTATGCAAAGGTTATTATTAAACTAGAAAGAGTACAGAAAAGATTTACTAGGATGCTATCGGGAGTTGATGTTTTGAGTTAGGAGGAAAGGCTGGATGGATTGGGACTTTTTCCTCTGGAGCGTAGGAGGCTGAGGGGTGATCTTATAGAGGTCTGTAAAATAATGAGAGGCACAGATCAGCTGATAGTCAATATCTCTTCCCAAAGGTAGGGGAGTCTAAAACAAGAGGGCAGAGATGCAAGGTGAGGGGGGAGTGATACAACAATGGCCAGAGGGGCAACTTTTTCACACAGAGGGTGGCGAGTGTCTGAAATAAGCTGCCAGAGGTAGTAGGGGCAGGTACAATTCTGTCTTTTAAAAAGCTTTTTGACGGTTACATGGGTAAGATGGGTATAGAGATGGTATGGGCCCAATGGTGGCAACTGCAACTATCTTAGAAGTGAAAAATAAGTCGGCATGGCCAAGTTGAACTGAAAAGCCCGTTTCCATGCAGTTTAACTCTGACTCTATGACTGACTTCACAAGGGTCGACTGGTAGCTTCAGCCACAACAGTGGGATGGGAACTTTGAAATTCCCACCATGAGACGTTAAACCATACTCTACGTCAAAACTGAAATGGTGTGACGTTCAAACAGCTGCAGGCTGACCAGATAATACAGAATTGAAATGGACATTAAATGTGGAAACCTTAAGGCTTACAATCATATCCCTGGCAGGGAAATGGTAGAATCATAGAATCCCTACAGTGCAGGAGGAGGCCATTTTCTCATTGTGTCTACACTGACTTTCTGACAGAGCATCTTACCCAGGCCCTAACCCCGTAACCACCCATTTACCCTATTAATCCCCCTAACCTACACACGTTGGGTCACTAATGGGCAACTTAGCATGGCCAATCCACTCATTAATAAACCCTCCCAACCTGATGCACATTTTTCTGATGTTCTCCTGAATCATCCTGATCCGTGACAAGAGAACGATAATATTTTAAATTCTAGCCAAAAGTTACACATTACCACTGCCTACCCTCCCCCTTGCCCCTCACAACACCCCAATAACCAAGCAGGTGACTTTGCTGCCCAGTCTTCTGCAACAATAAGTGACAGGGAGTCAACGTAATTGTAAAAGTTTAACTCTCAACTCCCCACTGCCCTATCCTCAGGATTTTATAACCTCTGTCACATTCTGCTACGTAACAGGCCACCAATGACGGGTTTCCCCAGACAGCCCCTCAGACATCATTGCTGGCAGAAAAGCCTACCTCCTCATCACAAATGGAATTAGCGCCCTCCCACCCAATCCACTGCGACCCGGAGGCTGGGAATTCTGCTGGGAATCCTGGAGAGTAACTCACCTCCTGACTCCTCAAACCCTATCCACCATCTACAAGGCACAAATCAGGAGTGAGGCGGAATTCTCCCCATTTGCCTGGATGGATACAGCTCAAGTAACACTCAAAAAGCTTGACACCATCCAGGATAAAGCAGCCCTGCTTGATTGTTTGTGATTAGCGTGCCATTCACTCCCTCCACTGCCAGCACACATTGGCAGCATCAACAAGATGCACTGTTGCGCCAATTCCTTCAACAGCAGCTTCTAAACCACCACCACTAGAAGTACAAGGGTAGCAGACGCATGGGAACCACCACCTCACCGTCTCCAAGCCCCACACCATTCTAACTTGGTTACCGAACAGCACTCACCTAGCCTCCAACACCATACCAAATCCAACACAGTTGTCTCACAGTGTCCAGGTGCCCGACAGGCTGCGGATTCCTTCAAAACCTCAACTCTTAAGTGTGGATACTATGGAGAGATGTGGCCTGCTGCTGACAGAGTGGGATGCCAGTCAAGGCACCCCATCTAAAACCCTGCAGAACCTGAATATGGCAACTCTGTGCCAACTAGTGAGTGACATTCGTAAATGATTACATTGGCAGGTATATGGTTTCCTGAGTGTAAAGAGGCAGAGCTTTGGATGCAGGTGTCTCTGGACAGACCAGCATTTGTTGCACGTCCCAAATTGCCCTCCACGGTGGTGCTGAACCCCCTTTTTAAGCGGTTACAGCCCATATGGTGAAGTTACACAGTAAGAAGTCTCACAACACCAGGTTAAAGTCCAACAAGTTTATTTGGTAGCAAAAGCCACTAGCTTTCGTAGCACTGCCCCTTCGTCAGGTGAGTGAAGAGTTGTGAGACTTCTTACTGTGTTTACTCCAGTCCAACGCCGACATCTCCACATCGTGAAGTTACACCAACAGTGCTGTTAGGAAGTGACTTCAGTTCATTTGATACAATTGATTTAGTATCTCAAAAGGGTCATTTCAAAGAGCAGTTCAGAGTAACCACATTGCTGTGGCTCTGGACTCGCACGTAGTTCTGACCGGGTAAGAACGGCAGATTTTCTTTCCTGAAGGGCATGAGTGAACCAGACGGGTTTTTGTGACCGTCGACAAAGCTTTCATGGTCACCATTACTGAAACATCCAGATTTTTATTAGTTGAATTTAAATTCCACCAGCTGGCTCGGTGGGGTTTGAATCAGGTATCACCCAGAATGTTGATGTGGAGATACCAGCGTTAGACTGGGATAAGCACCGTAAGAAGTCTCACAACACCAGGTTAAAGTCCAACAGGTTTATCTGGAATCACAAGCTTTCGGAACGCTGCTTCTTCCTCAGGTTAGAGGACTGAATCCTGAACGAATGGTGGGTGCATTTGCAGATTACAATTAGTTTTAGTTTCAAATCATAACAAAGCAATTATCTTTACACCGCCAATATGTTGTAAGGTGCAGCAGGTGAAATGATTGCTGGCCTCACAATCCACAGGTTTAAACTTTCTCCACAACTATTAAAAATCAGATCGAGTTGGTGAAGAGGAACTGCCGCTAGCTGAAGGGTCGGTAAGCAGAGGGCACAGGTTTCAAATGATTGGAAAAAGAACTGGAGGTAATGTTGTTGCAGGGGGCAGGGTATAGAGTGGTTCAAGCTTGAAACGTGCCACTGCAATGACAGCGGATACAGCTTCAGTGGTAACTTTCAAACAGGAAATGGAACAGGGAACGGCAGGGATATGGAGAGAGTGTGGGAGCAGATCAAATTGGATTACTTTTTAAAAAAGCCAGTATAGATTTGAGGGTCTGAACAGCCTCCTCCTGAGCCACACTCATCTACGACAAATCAAAAGTGTTAGCAAGAGATAAAACTCCTAAACAAAAAAATACAGTGGGATGAACTGACGATTAACCAAGAGTGACCCAGAGTAAAGCTGGGGAAGAGGCTTCAGTGTTGACAAAAGAGTGCTGAGGATTTGACAGCCCACCACCCCTCCCAACTGCTCCAGGTACCACCCACCATTTAGAAACACTGCACAGAACCCAGACGTTCTGCCAACCTAAAAGCCACGTCACCACTGAGAGTTCACTTCTAGAGCTGGTGTGAGCAGAATAGAAGCTGCAATCAGTTTCCTACCATTCATGTCATTGCCATTATTTTCATCGTGCACTGATACAGGGAGGTGAAATGTACGGCTGGCAGCTGCACCAAAGCTCCCAAACAGACTGTCTCCACGGAAGGGATCGGCTGACAGTGAAAAAAACAAACGCATGCTTTTGGTTGTTTGGTTCGGTTAGAGGCTTATCAGTAACTAGTGCCTACACATTGATGTCCACTGCGGTGGGCTACTAAAACTCCCAGCACCCACCACCACCAGTCCCTCCCCCTCTCTTGTAGCCTCGACACAACCTCCACCCCTCCCTCCCCCAAACCAGCCACCTCCCCATTTCGAATGTCAGTGGAATGACCTTTTATTAACAGCATTGTAACCGATCATTTACCCCTGCATCAATGACATGCTGCACGACATCAAATACCCAGTCACCCCTCTATCCCCACATCCCTCAATTGTGTATCCAGCACCTCAGCTCGCCCCAAACACATCAACACAATTCATGCCACCGATTCCCTATGGGAGCGAGTTCCACCACCTCACCACTCTCTGGGTAAAGAAATTTCTCTTTAATTCCTGATCTGATTGGTTATCTTGGACAGACAGCTCCTAGTTTTGGGATCTTTTATCTCTTTCCCCAGCCCCCTCCACCCCACCCAAAACACACAGCCCAGCCTCCGACAAGTGAAAACACCCCCTCTCCTCCATTTCAAAAACCTCCATCACAAGTCACCTTCACTTTTCCCAGATGTCCTGTCCTTTCCTGCAGTAGAAACCGACAGTCGATCAAAGCTTCATCTCCAGTCAACAGCTCACCTCCCTCGACTATGAGGGGAGCTGGGACAAGCTCTCATTCTCAACTTGCCCCATTTCCTTCCCCACTCATTTTGTGGTCACGAAAGCCCATCCTTGCCTCCTACCCTCTGATGTCAGAGTATAGTGCTGTCACATACCAGTGACGCATCCTGCCTAATGGTTTAAAATCAGATTTTCTGAACCACTCATTCAGGCCTTTAAAATATCAAGTACAGTAACGTGATATTCAGTGAGAAAACCCGCCCGCAATCCCTGTGAAATTGTTCAGGACGAGGGTCAGAAGGACACAGAGGGGGCTTGACAACTCTGACTGGTTATCCACCCATGCTCAGAGCTGAGACGGGCAATATGCTGGCCCCTCGCCCTCAAGGCCAGCCCCATGCGGGCTGGCTGATTGAGCCTCTGATAAAATAGGCTCTGGCAGGATTCCCAAGGGAAGAAACTGGAGTTCAACCCACCTGGGACTGAGATTTTCCCTGGGCACCTTGAGGATCAGGAATTCACGTGGGGTGTTTCAGCCACCCAATGGGTCGCACTGCTATCCAATTCCCAACCTACTGGGCACACAGTGACCTTACCCGAACACCACCATTAGCCCAAGCAGTTTCAAATTGCTTATAAGACCATGGCACAATTTCTGCACAGCTCATTGTTACATCTCCTCATCCTTCTCTGCCAGCACCATCCACCCCCACATCTAACTCTAAGTCTGGCACATTCTCCGATTTGGAAAACTTCCTGGGTTTCAGTATTTTTCCACTTGAATAGCTTTTAACAAAAAGGTAGATCCGCGCTGGAACTGGCTCCTGATTTTAAAATCTCAGTAATGTCAATCCAGAGCCTCGTAACACACCAGCAGCCACGACAAATCAATTTCTGTACCTTGGGTTCACACGAGGGGGACACAGAAAAGGGAAAAGGGAGCAAGAACTTATTTAATTATTTTTAAAAAAACAAACCATGATTTTTTCTCTCGAAGCATACGATCTTCTGCAAAATAGCCTTTGCCACAATCGCAAAATGGCTCCACCCCCACACCCCCCTCCCGAAAATCAGCCCTCAATATTGGTGCCCAGGATTTCGTCAACTGCAACTCTGGGTCAGACTTACGGCTGCCCTCTGACCGAATTAAAATCTACTGACGAGATAGCCCGTACATTTCACCCTTCAAAACAAAATAAACAAATTGGCACGTTTTGTAGAATCAAAAGGAAGAGAGGGGATTTGTTAGAACGTGAATTGCGCAGCTAAAAAGGGGAAAGGGGGAAGGAGGAAGGAAACAGTTCATCATTAACATTGAGTGAGACCCTTCATCCAAACCAGGCAAAGAGTTGAACCCCTACTTAGGTGTTGCTTTGCCCACAATTGGTTTTTGTTGCAGATTTCGCTCGCCTTTAGACACACGCTTTGTGTGTTCAACATCACATTAATTGCAACTGGAGTAACTACAGACCTTAAATGAATCCCCAACCAGCGTTTGCAGCCGATGGAGGTCAGCCTCTTACCTGCAGTGGAGAACATGTTGTCAAATTCGATAATCAGGTCATCCTCTCTGTCGAAGCGGACGAGTGACTCGTCAATGTCTGGGTAGTCTTCATCTAGCTCCATCTCTGATCCCTCCTCATCTTCGTCGTCCTCATCCCCTTCCTCTTCCTCGCCCTCCTCATCATCCTATGCACGCAGTGACAGACACACACACGCACACACATACAGCCCAGTGAATAGATTTCTTTTACACCCCGGAATCACTGCCCTCTGCAGGGGTGCAGCAGAAATGCACACTGGTAGCTCAAGTCAGATGGGCACTCACTGCAATCCCACTGGCCTCCATTCCAGGGCAAACTGAGCCAGGTAGAGGGATGAATGCAACATAAATTGGAAATCTACATAAACAGGTCAGATTACACAGAGTGTGCAGCAGTGAACAAGTGGAAGTAGATTTAATAACAACTTCCCAAAGGGATGTGAACGGAATTTGTTTACAGGACAGAAGCATGTCCTTCAACTCAAATGGTGTAAGTGGGGCTTGATGCATTATAAAAGTCTCCTCCATTTCAGCCCCATCAACATATCCCTCCTTCATTTTCTTCCTTATGTATTCATCTAGCCTTCCCGTTAAAAAGATCTCATCTATGTATTCACTTTTCCCTTGGAGTGGAGGGGTTAAGGGCTCTGGTGGTGGAAGCATCACTTGATGAAGAAGTGGTGCTGCCTGCATCACAGTTTGACCTGACGGAGGTCTGAAGAACTGGGCACCTCAAGCCCGAGAGAAACGTGTAAACTTGGACTTCTAAGGTCGGCAAGAGCCCATCCTGCTTTGTCCAGGCCAGCAGCTTGGTGTTGGATGACTGCTGCAGCTCGTGGTAATTTGGACAGTGGGATGGGGAGTATTGGGCTTGAGGCGTTTCCTCACCTGGTCATCTTCATCTTCCTCCTCTTCCTCATCCTCATCCTGGCTGTCTTCATCATCCTCGTTACTTCCACTGCTATCTTCCTCTTGTGTGTGCTCCTCATCGTCAGGGTCCAAGATGTTCATGGAATCTGTGGAAAGGAGAGAAATAGTAAAGGGAGCAACGGGGCTTTTAGTAACTGGACACGGTGTCAGCTTTAGCTGCAAGTTAACTTCACTGAACCACAATTTACCACCTTAACTGAAGTCAAATCCTGCAGTGCCTAATCATTCACTCAAAAAGCTCAAAGCATTTTGCTTACAATCATGTGGGTACATGCGGCAGCAATTTTGCACATAGGCAGATCTCAAACAGCAATGAGGTGGAATCATCAGTTAATCTGATTTTCTGATGGTGATTAAGGGAAAGGTGTTGGCCCAGGACACAGGGGAGAACTTCCAATCTCGCCATGAACATTCAACCCAGCAGTCAAATGAAGCCTTGGACTAATGCCTCATTTGAAAGGCAGCGCCCGCAGACGTTACAGCAGCGGTTCTGCTCTGGAACACTCTCGATAAATGTCCTCCTGACTCCCACCCTCCGCAACCCCACCCAATTAATTTGGGCATGTCAACCTGACACATGGAACGTTTGAAGCAAGGTCCAATGTCTAAAGTGCAACAGATTCGGGGCTTCCCAGTACAGGGGGATGGGGAAGCTCCGAAAATTGAGGGCCAGGAGTTGCACAGCTGACCCCTGGTTTCATAACATGGATTACACTGTTCAATATTGGCTGTCACTGGCATGATGCCTACAATTTGATTTTACAGAAGCTTAGCAATCTCTCCACTATGCGTAGTTGTTGCATATAAGAAAATGGGGCCTTATTTTGTTTCACATGTGCCCCTCTGCATTCCAGCACCCCTTCCCAAGCACTCAGCAGTACAGCCCCCATATCCATCAGGACTGCCATATTAAAACAGCAAAGGACAATTAACATGCCATTAGTATTGTCATTACCCCTTCACAGGCAGCTTACTGTTGCTGCAATGGGAAACAAGCTATGTATTCATTCTGCGGACATGGCTGTCTCTGGCAAGGCCAGTATTTAATGCCCATTTTCCTCCTCATCCCTTCGGAAGTGAGCCATTGTGGTGAAGGCATTCCCAGAGAACTAAGGTCGGGATCGGAAGATTTTGACCCAGTCATGATGAGCCAATGACGAGTCAGGGTGTACTGCGTGATAGCTGAATGGGAGACCTGGAATGCCTTCACCACAATGGTTCACTTGGGCAATAAATACTGGCCTTGCCAGAGACAGCCATGTCCGCAGAATGAATACATAGCTTGTTTCCCATTGTAGCGACAGTAAGCTGCCTGTGAATGGGTAATGACAATACTAATGGCATGTTAATTGTCCTGTGCTGTTTTGATATGGCAGTCCTGACGGATAAGGGGGCTGTACTACTGAATACAGGGATGTGGAGGTGCTGGTGTTCCCATGTGCCTGCTGCTCTTGTCCCTCTTATTCACCGAGGTTTGGGGGGCACTGACATTTGACATTAGGAACAAGTCAGCAAAGTTCCCACATTATCCCCTTAAAACATGCCACAGTGACGCACGTAACAGGATGGCTAGCGTAAAGCTTACAACAGTTCACTGTGAACAACTGGGGCAAAGGAATCCCATCGCAGGAGCTGGTTACACCAAACTGCAAACCAATAGTGACCTGACAGCAACAGACTATGCACAAAATCAAAAGCTTACTCCACGTGACCCCCCCCTCCTATCTCAAAACTGTTTGCACAATGGCTGTCCTGTTTGACTTGGGGGTGGAGCTCTCAGCTGACCCTATATTCCCACCATACAGACTCCCTGAAAGCAAATCATGGAGAAAACTGGTTCTGCTATTAACACATTTTGCTATCGGACCTTTATTGTCGCTATCAGCAACTTCTTTAGTCTTTAACATGACCATTAACACTGTCTTTGTCTTATGCCCATGATATCTTTTTGTCCAATCTCTCCTAGTTCCAACCTATCCCTGATCTTTTACTTTATTCCAGCTTAAACAGTATAAAATCCACCACTTCTCTAACTCCAAACATTAATTCTGTTTTTCTTTCTCCACGGATGCTGCCAAGACCTGCTGCGTTTTCCCAGCATTTGCTGTTTTATGTCAGATTTTGAGCATCTGCAGTATTTTGCTTTTACTTACATTGGTAGTTTTGTTTCTGGTTCAACACCAAAGGAAGTGATCCGACCCGGATCTGTCAAAGTCAAACCAGCACACACACACACATCCAGCCCCTTGCACCCCCGTCAAGGAGGAAGGAGCTTGGACATTGAAACCTTCACCCTTGGAAGGAGGCAAACTGAAATCTTTCAATTTAAGGGACTCTTTTACCCTAACCCTAATCAGCATACAGGATTGGGGCAATCATCCCAAGTCTTCTTCCCTCCCACTTCACCCTTCCCCACCTCAACACCTCCCCCATTTAAAAAAAAGTCAAGGTGCCCAGAGTGGTGCCTAGGTGTCTAGTGATCCAATTTCCTGTTGCGCGCCCATCTGCAAACTGGTGGGTGAAGGGGGAGTGAAGAGATGGAAGTGAGGGGAATCGGGGATTTGGAAGAAGCAATTATTCAACAAGTGGACAGGTACATGGAAGGAAAGGAGGGGAAAGGAAGAGGTCAGATCGGTTGGAATGGGGAAGAAAGGAAGGGATTAAATGAGAGTGGAGAGGTGGATGGGAGGGGAATGATCAGATACAAGTCCTTTACCATCCCAAGGTTTTGTGCAGTGCCGATTACTACTATGCTGCACACGCAGAACTACTTTAATCTTTTTTCTCTCTTTGTGTTTAAGGCTGATGATGATGATGCAGAATTGGTAGTTAAGGGCTCTCCTTCTGCACAGCAGTAAAGACAGTTTTCTTTTTTGTTGTACCTTCTCGGTTAGCCTGCAGGGTGGGTGCCTGACTGAGATTTGAGGGAGCCTCATCCATCAACACATCCTCCTGGGACTCATCCTCAGTACTTCTGCAAGCTGTAGCGCCAGAGGAAGGAAATAAAATACAAAGAAAAAGTGAATGCAAGCCCACGACAGTGCATTCTACATTTTCCGCAACATACCATTGTCTTTGGTACTCGATATTTGGAATTTCCCCCCCCACATTACTTGCATTTATTAGCTCTGATCCTTGTTTTCTCCCCCTCTCTTTAGTGTTGAGTGGGACTATGTTAGGTAGGGCACTTTTACTCACGAGTGTGTAAACTTTGAGTTTCATTGTGCCGTCTTGGGAAATGGCCGTTAAGTATTTTTAAGATGACAAGAACTCCCTTACCGATTTTGTTAGCCAGTGCCCATCAATTTAAATTCCAACACACGCCGGTTTTCTCATCTCTCAACTCCATCAGATGGTACCAAGTAGGGGCAGAAAAGGAACAAATGGCTTTTAATTATTCTTTTTTTGACAATGACCAATGAGTACAATACTGGAAGAGGTCAGTTGCAAATGACCTGCAATGATAGGAAGACACCGCTCTGCTACAGCACAACGAGTAACAAAGAGCTGCTCATCTTCCGAATCTCAAAGTGGAACCTGTGCCACGCCTCTCACTCTCTCTCTCTGTGTGGGGCAAGGAACATGGGGAGCAGAAAGGTGGTGGGTGGGGGGTGGGAAGAGCAAACAGATGGGGGCAGGGATGGGTGGGTGGTGGTAAAACTGGGATGAACAACCTCCAAGCAGCCAGTTTCAGGCTATCAGCGAGGGCACGAGAGCAGGCTTTTAGGGTAAGTGCACGGCAACTAAAGAGGAACAGGCAGACAAAGCGAGAGGGCGGAAAAAAATTACTTGCACAACTCCACAACACGCACGCAAATACAGCCGTGAAAAATCACTGGTTTCAGAAGAAGCTAATCATTCATCTTTTTCACACTGGATGTGTTACAAACCATCTCAGCAGCATTCTGCCAAGCAAACAGACTCCCCTGCTCCAGCCTCCTCTTCACGTGCCTGAACAGAGGATGCGGAAGATGGTCCCTACATTTTGTTTTACATATAAAAATACATAAACATTCCACCACTCACACCCAACCTCCTTCAAGCACCCATTCAGAACTCCTAGAATCCACCGATTTTCTGTCTCAAACACAACTCCACTTGGGAATGATGCATCTCCAAAGGTTCCTTGGACCTCTGCAAACGTTGCTCCCCAGCAAGGAACAAGCAGGGGTTTTTGTGATGATCATCCTCCCAGTTTCTCTTCTCTCACCACCCACCCCCCACCCCCCATCCCCCCCACTCCCTCTGCCCATCTTAAATACGTGGTGACACAGTGAGGAGAGCCACCAGCAGCAACCATGCACCCCTCCCAGCCTGTCCCAGTGTCACTGTACAATGTCATCTGCATCCCCTGCTCAAAATCAGAGGTCTCACAACACCAGGTTAAAGTCCCACAGGTTTATTTGGTAGCAAAAGCCATTAGCTTTCGGAGCGCTGCTCCTTCATCAGGTTGAGTGTGGGTTCTATTCACAAACAGAGCACATAAAGAGACACACTCAGTTTACAGAATACTGATTAGAATGTGAATGTTTACAGCTAATCAAGTCTTAAAGATGGAGACAATGTGAGTGGAGATAGCATTAAGCACAGATTAAAGAGATGTGTATGTCACCAGACAGGACAGTAAGTGAGATTTTGCAAGTCCAGGTAAGTCATGGGGGTTACAGATAGTGAGACATGAACCCAAGATCCCGGTTGAGGCCGTCCTCATGTGTGCGAAACTTGGCTATCAGTCTCTGCTCAGCGACTCTGCGCTATCATGAAGGACAACGCTTACCTGAAGATAAGAGGCCGAATGCCCGTGACCGCTGAAGTGTTCACCAACAGGAAGGGAACAGTCTTGCCTGGTGATTGTCGAGCGATGTTCATTCATCCGTTGTCGTAGCGTCTGCATGGTCTCCCCAATGTACCATGCCTTGGGACATCCTTTCCTGCAGCATACCAGGTAGACAACATTGGCCAAGTTGCAAGAGTGTGTACAATGTACCTGGTGGATGGTGTTCTCACGTGAGATGATGGCATCTGTGTCAGTGATCCAGCACATCTTGCAGAGGTTGCTGTGGCAGAATATGGTGGACAGAGTACCCTTTGTCGTCCAGTACTTCCCCGGAGTGGAGAAGCTACATCCTCTCTGGAGCCTTCAACATGTCATTGATGAAACGAACATCTCGCCAAGGCCATCTCCACACCCCCACTTCTTGCCTTCAAACAACCGCACAACCTCAAACAGACCACTGTCCACAGCAAACTGCCCAGTCTTCAGGAGAACAGTGACCACACAACCCTACCACGTCAGCCTCTGCAAGACGTGCCGGATCATCTCATGTGAGAACACCATCCATAGGTACACGGTACATACTCTTGCAACTTGGCCAACGTTGTCTACCTGATACACTGCAGGGAAGGATGCCCTGAGGCCTGGTACATTGGGGAGACCATGCAGACACTACAACAACAGATGAATGAACACCACTCCACAATCACCAGGCAAGACTGTTCTCTTCCTGTTGGTGAACACTTCAGCAGTCACGGGCATTTGGCCTCTGATCTTCAGGTAAGCGTTCTCCAAGGCTGACTTCACGACACACGACAGCGCAGAGTCGCTGAGCAGAAACTGATAGCCAAGTTCCGCACACATGAGGATGGCCTCAACCGGGGTCTTGGGTTCATGTCACATATTTGTAACCCCCATGACCTGCCTAGGCTTGCAACATCTCACTTACTGTCCTGTCTGGAGACAATACACATCTCTTTAACTTATGCTTAATGCTATCTTCACTCACATTGTCTACACCTTTAAGACTTGATTACCTGTAAAGACTCGCATTCTAGTCCATATTCTGTAAGCTGAGTGTGTGCCTTTATATGCTCTGTTTGTCATCAGAACTCCCCACTCACCTGACGAAGGGGCAGAGCCCCGGAAGCTAGTGACGTTTGCTACCAAATAAACCTGTTGGACTTTAACTTGGTGTTTTGAGACTTCTTACTGTGTTTACCCAGTCCAACACTAACATCTCCACATTGAAATCAACGGGACAGTACAATGGTAAGCATCCAGATGGGCAAGACAAATGGCTGGGGGGAATCTCTTCAACACAACATGCTTCAGATGCTGCCTGGTGTGCTCTGTTCCTTTCTCTCGCCGTATTTTTACACTGCAGGGGAAAGATATTCATTCTCGTTCCGTGCACTCCAACCCCACCCTCGTGTCTACTGGGCCTTCAGACTGGCACTTTTAATCCCTCAATTCACCTTCTGAAGGGTGGTGTTAATCGATTAGGACCCTTGAACACAAATGTAATCTCTGTGTGGTATAAAACCCAAGGTAAAGATTGCACTGCCAATCCTCACTTGCCAAGACAAGGCACGTACAGCTCCACTTACCACCCTCCCAAAAAAATACACTTGTATAACTTCTGTTTCTTACACAATGCCACATTCAAGTGCATCAAAAATTGTGCCATTTTTGGAAAACAAAGGTTTTACATTTTATGATTAAATCCAAAATGTTATGATCAATGGCAACAGCCTGCTTGAATCTCCTCCTCCCCCCCACAAAAGAGGGAGGGAAGAGAGGAAACTCTGGAAAGCAGAAAGAAGGCCCATCTAGTACAACCAGCTTCCCGAGGGACAGTGGAATCACTAGAGGGTTCCCAAGCACACTCGGAAGTGCGGCCGCCCTCCAGTACCAGGCGACATGCACGTCTTACCAATGATGGTGCTGCTCACGGTCTCCACGTCTCTTTCCAACAACTCATCGATAAGATCTTCCAGCTCATTCTCAACCTGGAAAACACAATGACAAGCACCTCAGGAGGGAACGGAAAGAGGTTGCTTGCACCAAGATGACAAAGCCCTCCCACCCTCCGTCACACCATACATAGCTAACTGGAAGGGAGAGGATGGAAACCCTGCTGTTACTCATGGTAAAGGAGGAATCAAGGAGCAAGGGTCATCTTAGGAGCTTTTTCTGCTTGCTTCCCAAAGTTTAATAGCCAGAGGCAGCCTTGGCCAATCTTTAGGCTGTTTTCACTACATTCTGTTTGAAAAAGCAATATTCCATCCTCACAAACATTAAATCATCCAACATAAAATAGACATGTTCTGCACTCTGCACGCAGAACACCACTGAATCTACAGACCAGGTGAGACCATTCAGCCCAACTGTCTCAGGCAGTTCCACATGAGCTGCCACCCACTCCTCTTTCATCTTATCCCATCCATTCCTTTCAGCCCCGAGTGTTTTTTCAGCCAGTTCCCTGTAAATGAATACATGGTTCCCTAAGGTGGCGAGTTCCTCACCATTTTCTGGATAAAGAAACTGTTCCTGAATTACCTGGTGGATTTATTAGTGACCACCATGTACCGCTCACCTGCTGTTTTACACATCTTCTCTATCGAGCACCTTCACAATCGTATAGAGCTCCATCAGAGGTTATCTTTCAGGGAACAGGACACCAAACTTTTCACATTTTCCTGACGGCTTTAACATCTCTATTGTGGTAGTTCTGTCCTCCTTCTTAAGGAAGGATATTTGTGCCTATCAGATACAGTTCAGGGAAGGTTCACCAGTTCTTTCGAGGAAAGATTGAGCAGCTTGGGCCTGTACCCATTCGGAGGTTGAAAGTACGAGAGGTGATCTTATGGAAACCTATCAGATTCGGAACAGGGGCTACACAGGATGACGCTGAATGTTTCCCCTCATGGGAAAATCGAAAACTGAGGAAGATGGGGGACACAGATTCAGAATAAGGGGGTCGCCCATTGAAGACGGAGATGAGGATTTCTTCTTTTAGAGGGCGATTAGGCTGTGGAGTCCTTGCCCCAGGCATCAGAGGCGGCTGTGGCTCTTGAATATGTGAAAGGCTGAGTTTTAGATCGACAATGGGGTCAGGACTCATGGGGAGACAGTCAGGAAAATGGAGTTGAGACCACAATCAGATCAGCCACAAGCTTATTGAATGGGGTGGAACAGGTTTGAGGGGCTAAATGGCCCACTCTTGCTCCTACTTCTCATAATCCTTGCATATCTTTCTTACACCTTCTTCAGTCCCTCTACATTCTTTTTCATGAAGTGGACACAATAGCAGTGCGCAACATTCCTAGTCCTATCCAAGTTTTGTCCAAGTTTAACTTAACTTTCCTGTTTTTCAATTCTATCCCTTGAGAAACGAAGCCCAGGACCTAGTTCACTTTTAGCCTCATTGCAGAGATACACATCCACGAGAGAAGGGAAAGGGTGGCTACCTGCATCTCCTGGGCATTCAGGACTTCTGACTGTCCGGTTATCACCACTGTGTCTGCTTCAGTCTCTCCATCCATAATATCGCTGTCCGCCACTCCTGTCGGGGCATGGTCTTCCTGAGTCTCCGTCTCTCCCGTCTCACCTATGCGATTGATGGAAAATAGTTTTTTTTTAAATCGGCTCAGTGCCACCAGAAACTTGAATGATTTGTATCAAACGATACCATTAAATATTCCGACAGTGGTGGTGAGAGGGAAGGCTGTGTGCCTAACACAGTGCTTATGGCCAGGAGGCAGAATGAATTCTCTCCGAGAACTGCTAGTAGTTAATTAACAAACCCCTACACCACTCTTTCTCACCACCACCCCCCCAGCCTCCACCACTCTCCCCCCCACCCCCACACAGCTTTTAAGGGGTAGGGAAGAAAGTTTCAGATTTCCACTTCCCTGCTTCCTGACAACACCCCTCGATGGCCTTGCTCTAACTTCAAGACAATGCCTTGAAATTTCAGCAGGAAATCATTTCTCTCTACCCTATTTGCATGTTAAATATCTTAACTCCATTCGATTTCGATGCATTAGCTGCCTAGGCTCCAAATGTTGGAAAGCTCTCTATGCCTCTCTCCTTTAACATGCTCCTTAAAACCTACCTCTTTAACCCAGCTTTGGGTCTCATGGCCCGATGTCACCTTTTGTTGGATATCACTCCTCTGAAGCAGCTCGGGGTGTGTTTTGTGTCAAAGGGGCTATGTAACTGCAATTTGATGCTGTTGATAGGATTACTGATGGGAGCAGCACTTACCAGAGTCTGGCTGGTTGCCATTGGCATCGCCACTCGTGATGTGCGTATCTTGCTCAGATTTGTTCTTGCTCGAGGCGTTCTTGCTACTGAAGAGACTGCTTGGCTGGTTGACAATGCGAGAAAGTGTCTCCAGAGGCTTCAATGCAGCATTCACCGTGTTTGCCATGTTGGGACTTCAAATAAAACGAAACAAAGTTAAGTTGGGTGTAGCAGTGGATGCTGAAACCCCTGCTTATTAATGGGCTTTTAAAACAAAGTAGATTAGTTGACAATAGGGGCCATAATGTGCCTAATAGTTAACAAAGATATCACAATGTGCCTCGACATATATTGTACCAGGGTATTGCCTTAAACACAATATCATCAATAATAATGAATTTTTAAACAAGTATTGTAACTTTGAAATGTGGTTTTAAAGGTGTTTGAGAGCTTTGGTCAAAAGGAACTGCCGCATAGTGTAATGGGAAAAAGCAGAACCAGACAGGCCACATTCAAATGGAACAACAGTGAGGGGCTTTGGAAGACCCTGCAGCTGTGAGGTATTAGATAATGGGATGGATAGAAGGATTCAACTGCTAATGGCAATGAATAGGAACATGCTGCTCCTCACTCAGCCTGATAAGGCACAGCCAGTTCGGCAGGATGATTCCCTTAGTTCCCACTGTTTTGAACCCGTCACGTGCGCAAGCAGGTTGCTAAGCTACGCAGGGGTCCAGATAACCAATGAATTGCTATGATGCCAGGCGTAGGCCAAGGTGGATAAGGTGTATTAATGGAATTGGACCATCCAGTTTGGATGACAGATTGGGCAGGGAATATGAATCTTCGGAAAGAGTTTATCAGAGGTGTTCATGAAATCTGAGAGAAATTGGAATCCATCCAGCATCTCAGTCCAGTGTATATTGTTCAAATCAAGAACATTATAGACTGCTTACTATCTCTCGCAAGTTTTGTATTAGCTTTGGCTGAATGCAGGGTCCCCCAGAGGAAAGCCCCCAGACAATTCCCCGAACATTAGGTAATCGATTGATGCTGCAAAAATCACCAGAACTTCTCCGAGTGTTTCAACATGGAAATGTCCCGATAATATTACAAAACTGATGGGGTACAGAAATATGCAAATAGGCCCCAAAACATCAATAACTGGTTGTATTCCATACTAGCCACATCCTTCATCCCATCTCCCTCCCGCTCCAGCCCCGCAACCTCCCTTGCATTTATCCAGCTTTCTCCTTAAATGTAAACACTATTCACTTCAACCATTCCCTGTGGTGGTTAATTTCTGTCCATCCAAGCCCCTGATACTATGGTTGCCCCAGTCAATGTTCGGAAAGTTAAAGACATTTCTCCTTATTAATGACCACTTTATAATCAAGGGCTTCTAGCTCTGGAATCTCCTACAAGTGAAAGCATCATCTCGTACCCCATCAAACCTTTTCCTAATTTTCAAATTCTCAACAAAGTCACCAACCCAGAGAGACAAACTTCAGGCTGATCAGTCTTTCCATTTTTTTAATTCATTTGTGGGACCTGGGCATCACTGGCTGGCCAGCATTTATTGCCTATCTCTGGTTGCCCAAGGACAGTTGAGAGTCAACCACACTGCTGTAGATAAGGACAGCAGATTTCCTTCCTGAAAGGGGAAGGTGAACCAGATGGGTTTTTTCGACAATTGAGAATGGGTCATCAGTAGATTCTTAATTCCAGATTTTAAAAAAAATTTATATTCCACAATCTGCCGTGGCTGGATTTGAACCTGGGTCCCCAGAATATTAGCTGAGTTTCTGGATTAATATTCTTAGTGATAATACCACTAGGCCATCAGCTCTGTAAAGGTCAAGCTCTTGCGCGCAACCATTTGGGTGTAATCCCGCAATCATTCAGAAGGATCAGTCAGTTAAATCAAACCAGATAACAGCAGATGCTGGAACCGAAACAAAAACAGACGAGGCTGGAAAATCTCAGCAGGTCTGACAAGAGATAATGTTTCCAATCTGAATAACCCTTTGTCAGAGCTTTGTCACTCAGTTTAATATTTCTCTGGATATCTAATTCAGCCCATTGTAATTGTTCATCTTTCACAATCCAGAAGCATAATGCATGGAACTAATCGGTCAATAAAAATGGACTTTGTTTTTCAGGATTGGGCATCGACCTTCACTTCCAAGATCTGGTCGCAATCCAGCCGCTGCTACTGGGAATACCCAAGAATGTTTGATGGGGGGAGAGTGTAGAGGGAGCTTTACTCTGTATCTAACCCCGTGCTGTACCTGTCCTGGGAGTGTTTGATGGGGGACAGTGTAGAGGGAGCTTTACTCTGTATCTAACCCCGTGCTGTACCTGTCCTGGGAGTGTTTGATGGGGGACAGTGTATGTGAGCAACAGGTAAAGATGCTGTTAACACATATATCTGTACACCATAGAGAAATAGCCTAAAGTTAGGTAGACTGGATATAGTCAGGCACATTGATAACCCACGTTATGGAAACAACTGTGATCTTAGTCACAAACATAGGACATAAAATTCGCTGCTGCTAACAGAGCAATAGTCAGGGACAATAAAGAAACTGCTTTTTGGGACATTTAATATCCCAAGGGATCAAGGAGAGGCCCGTGGACAGGCTAGCCAATGAAACAGCAAAACAGGCAGCCCTAAGCCCACAACCAATCAGGATGCAGGCCAGTGGCCCAAATAGTACCCTTCCCTCTGGGATGGAAACGCGACAGAAGAGGTATGGAGTGCATGTTAGCCCTGTATCAAGAAAAGGAAGCATGGGGCAACCCGAACTGCACATCCCTATCCCTGATGTTCCCTCCCGTGGAAGCAAAGAACTTAAAAACTCCCCCTCAGTTTCTCACTGCCGTTGTGAATCACACTTCATGTGTGAACCGACAAGGAACAGAGTTAACTCATAATATGGGGGAGTTAGAATCATGCTCAGAGGTCAGGAGCATTACAGAGAACGGAATGGGAGGGAACTATTCATCATTGAAAATCCCCAGAGCAGATATATGGTGGTATTGTGGAGGAAGGGTACTGAGGCCAACTCTACACCGCCCCCCCGCCCCCCCCCCCCCCCCGCCACCACACACACACACACACACACACACACACACACACAGTGGAAAGGTACATGTGCAATTGTCCAATTGGCTATACCATTTACCCTGGCATTTGAAGGATCCAAAAGGATCAGGAAAAACAAGAGATCAGTGATAGGAACTTCTTTTGATGAAAAAATATATCTAGATCCCATAGGAGTGCCTCGGGGAGTCCCAGATGAATTCAAAGCCCGGAATCAGATTACAGCTGGGTTTGAGTCCTTGTTTTGGTGGGTGACAATAAATAAGAACGTACATTGGATAAATTATATATATTATAACCAACAGAGATTCATTAACCATACCAGGGATGCTGTCAGGGGGTTGGCGGAACAACTAGACGCCACTAGTAGAATGGCGTGGGAAAATAGGATGGCCTTGGATATGATGTTAGCAGAGAAAGGAGGTGTATGTGTAATGTTGGGGGGAAAGTGTTGTACCTTTATCCCAAATAATACGGCCCCTGATGGCTCTATAACCCGAGCCTTACGAGGACTAACAACCTTAGCAGAGGAAATAGCAAAAAACTCTGGGGTAAACAACGTATTCACTGACTGGTTGGAGTCCTGGTTTGGAAAATGGAAAGGAATGGTGGTGTCAGTACTAACCTCCTTAATAATAGTGGCAGGAGTATTGATAACAGTGGGATGCTGCATAATCCCCTGTGTGAGGGGACTGATCCAAAGGCTTATTGAAACAACACTAACAAAGAAAATGTCTGCGGTAGATCATGGAGAGAGAATGAATTTATTGGAAATGGGAAATGAACTGGATGATGAAGTAGATAAAACAGTGGAAAAGATGCTCCAGGAATTTGAAATGTAGGGATTTGTGATGGATGTGTTAACAGCAAGTTAAAAAGGGGGGGGAATTGTGAGCAACAGGTAAAGATGCTGTTAACACATATATCTGTACACCATAGAGGAATAGCCTAAAGTTAGGTAGACTGGATATAGTCAGGCACATTGATAACCCACGTTATGGAAACAACTGTGATCTTAGTCACAAACATAGGGCATAAAATTCGCTGCTGCTAACAGAGCAATAGTCAGGGACAATAAAGAAACTGCCTGTGGTGTAGGAATAACACCAGATGTGTGGTGTTCAGTGAAGCGTACACCACATCCTGAAGGAATGTACGAGGTCCAAGTTATACAAAGCAAATGGTATACAAGATGTGTTGTTTCTACAATTAAGCATAAAAGGGGGGAAAAGGTCACTGAGATAGTTGGGACAGCAGTGATTAAGTTGGCAAAGGATTGATTACTGCCAATCTGAACTGGACATGTAACAGTGTTAGATAAGACAGATGAGTTTACTAATGCACTCTTGTGATAACAGGAGACATGGTTGGATGGGGAGTAGAGGGGATGGAAACTTGGGGCACCTCGAGCCAATAGGGGAATGACAACACATAGATGGGACAGGGACCACCAATTAGGGGATAACAACACATTGCCAAGCCATTACAATGCTTGTAAAAAAGTATAAAATGTGCTGCAAATCTATGTAAGGTCTGCCTATTTTATTGGACACCCGGTCTCGCAAGAACGTTAAATAAAATATCTTGCTCCTTCAGAACTTGACTTGACTAAATTGTTTGACAGTGAGCTGTGTTTCTCACAGTATAGAGGGAGCTTTACTCTGTATCTAACCCCGTGCTGGACCTGTCCTGGGAGTGTTTGATGGGGGACAGTATAGAGGGAGCTTTACTCTGTATCTAACCCCGTGCTGGACCTGTCCTGGGAGTGTTTGATGGGGGACAGAGTAGAGGGAGCTTTACTCTGTATCTAGCCCCGTGCTGTACCTGTCCTGGGAGTGTTTGATGGGGACAGTGTAGAGGGAGCTTTACTCTGTATCTAACCCCGTGCTGTACCTGTCCTGGGAGTGTTTGATGGAGGGACAGTGTAGAGGGAACTTTACTCTGTATCTAACCCCATGCTGTACCTGTCCTGGGAGTGTTTGATGGGGGGACAGTGTAGAGGGAGCTTTTCTCTGTATCTAACCCCGTGCTGTACCTGTCCTGGGAGTGTTTGATGGAGGGACAGTGTAGAGGGAGCTTTACTCTGTACCTAACCCCGTGCTGTAACTGTCCTGGATGCATTCAGATGCTGACATGGGTGCAAACTCTTGTGCAGCACTGACATCCCTAGACTGGAATTACCATACCACAGGATCACCATACCATCAAGTGAGATCCTGAGAACACAGAGCAGGTCAGCCACAATTTGCTACTGAGGGGACACCTCACTGAAGTTAAATTCTTTGCCAAAATATAAACACTCCAATGAAAAGGTGATCACAGCCATAGAGATTACTGCATGGAAACAGGCCCTTCAGCCTAACTTGCTCATGCTTCCACTTTGTACCAATTGCCCGCATTTGGCCCATGTCCCTCTCTACCCATCCTACCCACGTTACTGTTTAAATGCTTTTCAAGAGACAAAATTATATCCACCTCTATCACTACTACCTCTGGCAGCTTGTTCCAGACACTCACCCTCCAGTGAAAATAATTGCCCCTCTGGATTCTTTTGTATCTCTCCCCTCTCACCTTAAACCTACATCCTCTAGTTTTAGACTCCCCTACCTTTGGGAAAAGATATTGACTATCTAGCTTAAGGATGCTCTTCATTATTTTATAGACCTCTATAAGATCACTCCTCAGCCTCTCACACTCCAGGGAAAAGAGCCCCAGTCTATCCAGCTTCTCCTTATAAGTTAAGCCATCAAGTCCCAGCAGCATCCTAGTAAATCGTTACTGCACTCTTTCTAGTTTAATAATATCCTTTCTATAATAGGGTGACCAGAATTGATCACAATATTCCAAGTGTGGCCTTGGACAACCTCAACAAGACATCCCAAATCCTGTATTCAATGTTCTGAGCAACGAAACCAAAAGCATGCCGAATGTGTTCTTCACCACTCTGTCCACCTGTCAGTCCACTTTCAAGGAGCGATGAACCTGTACCCCTTGGTCTCTTTGCTCTCAAACTCTCCTCACCAGCCTACCATTAACTGAGTAAGTCCTGTCTTGGTTTGATCTACCAAAATGCATCACCTCACATTTGTCTAAATTAAACTCGATCTGCCGTTTGTCAGCCCACTGGCCCAACTGATCGAGACCCCACTGCAATCCAAGATAACCTTCTTCACTGTCCACAGTGCCACCAATCTTAGTGTCATCTGAAACTTATTAACCATATTTCCTATATTCTCATCCAAATCATTAATATAAATGACAAATAACAGTGGACCTAGCACTGATCCCTGAGGCACACCGCTGGTCACAGGCCTCCAGTTTGAAAAACAACCCTCCAACCATCCTCTGTCTTCTGTCGTTAACATAGAGCATTACAGCACAGAACAGGCCCTTTGGCCCACGATGTTGCGCCGACCAATTAAAAAAGCAATGACCCTCTAACCTAAACCAATCCCTTTCCATCCATAAACCTATCCACGGATCTCTTAAACGCCCCCAAACTAGGCACATCTACAACTGCAGCAGGCAGGGCATTCCAATCCCTCACCACCCTCTGGGTAAAGAAAATTTAAGCCAAAGTTAAGCCAAATTTATATCCATTTAGATACCTCACTCTGGATCCCATGAGATTTAACCTTGTGCAACAACCTACTATAAGTACCTTGTCAAAGGCCTTGCTAAAGTCCATGGAGACAACATCAACGGCACTGCCCTTATCTACCTTCTTGGGTTACCCCTTCAAAACACTCAATCAAATTTGTGAGACGTGATTTTCCACTCACTAAGCCATGCTGACCGTCCCTAATCGGTCCTTGTGTCTCTAAATGCCTGTAGATCCTGTCTCTCAGAATACCTTCCAAAAACTTATTCACAACAGATGTGAGGCTCACTGGTCTGTAGTTCCCAGACTTTTCCCTGCAGCCCTTTGTAAACAAAGGCACATTTGCCAACCTCCAATCTTCAGGCACCTCACCTGTGGCTGTTGATGATTCAAATATCTCAGCTAGGGGGCTCGCAATTTCCTCCCTTGACTCCCACAATGTCCTGGGATACACTTCATCAGGTCCCCGGGGATTTATCTACCTTGATGCGCTTTAAAACTCCCAGCATCTCCTTCTCTACAACAGTAAATGCTGATGAGAAATATTCATTTAGGATCTCACCAATCTCTAGTTGATCCGCACACAGATGACCTTGTTGATCCTTAAGAGGCCCTACTCCCTCTCTGGTTACTCTTTTGCCCTTTATGTATTTGATGGAGCTCTTTGGATTCTCCTTTGCCTTATCTGCCAAAACAATCTCATGTCCCCTTTTTGCCCTCCTGATTTCTCTCAAGGAGGAAATAGCGAGGCATCTTGAGGGGAACTGCTTGATAGAGCAGACGCAGCACAGTTTCCTTAAAGGGAAGTCGTGTCTGACAAATTTACTGGAGTTCTATGAGCATGTGTCTAGGGCGGTGGATAGAGGAGAGCCGGTGGATGTGGTCTTTCTGGATTTTCAGAAGGCGTTTGACAAGGTACCTCACAAGAGGTTATTACAGAAGGTCAGGGGGCATGGAGTTGGGGGTAGGGTGTTAGCGTGGATAGAGGACTGGTTGTCAAATAGGAGGCAGAGAGTGGGGGTCAATGGGTGCTATTCGGATTGGCGGATGGTGACTAGTGGAGTGCCCCAGGGGTCGGTGCTGGGGCCTCAGCTTTTTACCATTTATATAGATGATCTGGAGGAGGGAACCGAGTGTATGGTGTCAAAATTTGCTGATGACACCAAAATTAGTCGAAAGGCAAATTGTGTGGAGGGTGGGGAGAGTCTACAGAAGGATCTAGATAGGCTGGGCGAATGGGCCAGGAAATGGCAAATGGAATTTAGTGTTGGCAAGTGCGAGGTGGTCCACTTTGGTAGGAATAATGGTAGGAAGGATTATTACTTACGTGGAGAAAAACTGCAGCAGGCGGCAGTGCAGAGGGACCTCGGGGTCCTTGTGCATGAGTCGCAAAAACCCAGCTTGCAGGTGCAGCAGGTGGTCAGGAAGGCGAATGGGATGCTGGCCTCATCGCGAGGGGGATTGAATACAAAAGTAGGGAGGTCTTGCTGCAGCTGTATAGGGCGTTGGTGAGGCCGCAGCTGGAGTACTGTGTGCAGTTTTGGGCGCCGTACTTACGCAAGGATATTTTAGCCTTGGAGGGAGTGCAGAGGAGGTTTACTAGGCTGATACCGGAGTTGAGGGGGTTGAACTATGAGGACAGGCTGAATAAACTAGGCTTGTACTCGTTAGAGTTTAGAAGAATGAGGGGAGATCTCATTGAGATGTATAAGATGATGAATGGGATGGATAGGATAGAGGTGGAGAGATTCTTCCCGCTCAGAAAGGATAGTAGACTAGGGGGCACAGCCTCAAGATAAAGGGGGGGCGGTTTAGAACGGACTTGAGGAGGAACTTCTTCACTCAAAGGGTGGTGAATCTCTGGAATTCTCTGCCCGTTGAAATGGTGGAGGCTGCCTCGCTAAATATTTTTAAGACGCAGGTTGATGGGTTTTTGATGAGAGAGGGGATTAAGGGTAATGGGGAGAGGGCGGGAATGTGGAACTGAGCCACGACAGATCAGCCATGATCTTATTGAATGGCGGGGCAGGCTCGAAGGGCTAGTTGGCCTACTCCTGCTCCTATTTCTTATGTTCTTATGTTCTCTCTTAACTCTACTCCTACGCCCCTATATTCTTCAAGGGATCCACTTGATCCCAGCTGCCTATGCATGTCATGTGCCTCTTTCTTCTTTTTGACCAAGACCTCAATATCCTGAGTCATCCAGGGTTCTCTGCTTCTGCCAGCCTTGCCCTTCACTCTAAGATGAACGTGTTTACCCTGAACCCTGGTTAACACAGTTTTGAAAGTGTGCCACTTACCAGACGTCCCTTTGCCTTCCCACAGACTCCCCCAATTAACTTTTCGAAGTTCTTGTCTGACCATCAAAATTGGCCTTGCTCCAATTTAAAATTTTAACTTTTGGACCAGAGCTATCTTAAAACCAATAGAATTATGGTCACTGGTCCCAAAGTGATCCCTCACCAATACTTCTGTCACCTGCCCTTCCTTATTTCCCAAGAGGAGGTCAAGTTTTGCTCCCCTCTAGTCGGGCCATCCACATACTGAATGAGAAATTCTTCCTGAATACACTCAATAAATTCCTCTCCATCTAACCCTCGAACACTATGGCTGTCCCAGTCAACATTGGGAAACTTAAAGTTCCCTTTATTACCATGCTATTTTTCTTGGAACTGTCTGTAATTTCCTTACATATTTGCTCCTCAATTTCCCACTATTTGGGGGCCTATAGTACAATCCTATCAAGGTGATCTCTCCCTTCTTATTTCTCAATGCTACCCATATAGACTCAGTGGGCGAACTCTCGGATATATCCCCTCTCAGTATGGCTGTGATGCTTGCCCTAATCAAAAGTGCAACTCCCCCTCCTCTCTTACTTCCTGTTCTATCTTTCCTATAGCATCTGTACCCTGGAACACTGAGCTGCCAGTCCTGTCCCTCCCTTAGCCATGTTTCAGTAATTGCTATAATATTCCAGTCCCACGTACCCATCCATGCCGAGAGTTCATCTGCCTTGCCCATCAGGCCTCTTGCATTGAAATAGATGTAGCTTAATCTGGACTTCCCTTGCTGTCTGCCTTCTCAATGTCCTGCTTGTACTTGACCTGTCTAGTACCAGGATTACTGACACTGTCTTTACTAGTTAATGTGCTCTCTTTAACTTCTGTGCTGTCCTCAGCCTTCTCTTCTGTCTTCCTATTGCTTTGGGTCCCACACCCCCGTCAAACTAGTTTAAACCCTCCTGAGTGGCTCTAGCAAATCTCCCCGCCAAGAAATTAGGATCCTTCTGAGTCAAGAATGAGAAGCCACTTTACCTGGACAAATCGAGACTGTGCGGCACTCGGGCCAGGTCATTCACCAGCCCCTTCTTCAGGAAGAGTCGGATGATGTTGTTCATGCCGTTATGCTGTGTTTTGACGGCATTGCTGCTGTAGAAGCTGGAAGTGGATGGGCAGGACTCCATAATGGTGCTAATGATGCACATCACTGCCTGCAGCCTGTGAGAAGGACATTGGAGGGAACAAGATTAACATACTGGCTACCCAGCCCCATCAGTTCTACAGGCCGCACTGTGAGCAAACATGTCAAGAGGCCAACATCAGTTAGTCATGCTATGGATTACAGCTTTGAGGAGGTTGTGTGTCACACAGACACACCTGTAATAGATTTTGGAAGCTCTATATACTGAAAGAGAATTTAAAAAGCGAACCTACAAGGTGCTTTTTTGCTTTAGTAGTTACCTGGCATGTTTCTCGGTGCTCTCCGCCATAGCCAGTGCTCTGCTGAGGGCCGCTTTGACCTCATTGACCAAGGCAGCCTGAGCCTCTGTGCTCTGCGTCGCTGCTGCCAAACTAGCCAGGAAAAGCCTGGCCAGTGCTGGTGTATCCTTGTCCCCCACATTCTGGGTCTGGGGCAACAGATGATCTAGGACAAATGCCAGGACACTGCAATCCTGCACCAGGAGGAACGGTGGGGGAGTGAGAAAGAGAGAAAGAAAGAAACTGCATTAGCGCCCTGAAATGCACACAGTCAACAAGCACTCAGCAACCATAACCATCTCGCCATGCTGACTTGGAAACATATCATTCACTGTGGGTGGGTTCAAATCCTGGAACTCCCTCCCTAGCACAGAGGGTGTACTTACAGCAGTTCAAGGCAGTGGCTCACCACCACCTTCTCAAGGGGTAACTATTGATGGGCAATAAACGTTGGCCAGCCAGCAACACCCACATCCTAAGATTTATTTTTGGAATAAATGGGTGCTTTTCTGGTTGGCAGTTGGTGACTAGTGCCGTGCTGCAGGGATCGGTGCTGGGGCCTCAACTGTTTACCATAGACATAGACGATCTGGAGGAGGGGGCTGAGTGTAGAGTAACAAAATTTGCAGATGACACGAAGATGAGTGGAAAAGCGAATTGCGTGGAGGATGCGGAAAGTCTGCAGAGAGATTTGGATAGGCTGAGTGAGTCGGCGAGGATCTGGCAGATGGAGTATAACATTGGCAAGTGTGAGGTTATCCACTTTGGACGAAATAATAGTAAAATGGACTACTATTTAAATGGTGATAAATTACAACATGCTACTGTGCAGAGGGACCTGGGGGTCCTTGTGCACGAGTTGCAAAAACCCAGTCTGCAGGTGCAGCAGGTGATCAAGAAGGCGAATGGAACGTTGGCCTTTATCGCGAGGGGGATTGAATATAAAAGCAGGGAGGTCTTGCTGCAACTGTACAGGGTACTGGTGAGGCTGCAACTGGAGTACTGTGTGCAGTTTTGGTCCCGTATTTGTGAAAGGACATACTGGCCTTAGAGGGGGTGCAGAGAAGGCTCACCAGGCTGATACCGGAGATGAGGGGGTTAGCTTATGAGGAGAGATTGAATAGACTGGGCCTGTACTCGCTGGAGTTTAGAAGGCTGAGGGGTGATCTTGTAGAGACATATAAGATGATGAAGGGGCTAGAAACAGAGGAGGCAGAGATTCTTTCTACTTAGAAAGGAAACAAGAACTAGATGAGACAGCCTCAAAATAAGGGGGAGTCAGTTTAGAACAGAGTTGAGGAGGAATTTCTTCTCTCAGATGGTAGTGAATCTCTGGAATTCTCTGCCCATTGAAGTGGTGGCGGCTACCTCGCTAAATATGTTTAAGTCACAGGTAAATAGATTTCTGATCGATAAGGGAATTAAGGGTTATGGGGAGCAGGGGAGTAAGTGGAACTGAACCACTACAAGATCAGCCATGATCTTATTGAATGGCAGGGCAGGCTCGAGGGTCTAGGTGGCCTACTCCGGCTCCTATTTCTTATGTTAAAGAAAAGAAACTTAACATTCATATGGCTGCTCAGCCCCTCAAACACATTCCCTGTCATTCACTGAGGTTGCAAGTACGATGACTCTCAACTGAAACGTTGCAGATACTGGAAATAGCTGGAAACACCATAAAGACAATTTATCTATCGAGAAAGACCAATGCGGGTGCCCTAACTGAAGTCTTTATGATCACATAAGAACATAAGAAATAGGAGCAGGAGTAGGCCATCTAGCCCTTCGAGCCTGCCCCGCCATTCAGTAAGATCATGGCTGATCTGTTGTGTCTCAGTTCCACATTCCCGCCCTCTCTCCATAACCCTTAATCCCCTCTCTCATCAAAAACCCATCAACCCGCGTCTTAAAAATATTTAGCGAGGCAGCCTCCACCACTTCAACGGGCAGAGAATTCCAGAGATTCACCACCCTTTGAGTGAAGAAGTTCCTCCTCAACTCCGTTCTAAACCGCACCCCCCTTTATCTTGAGGCTGTGCCCCCTAGTCCTACTGTCCTTTTTTGAGCGGGAAGAGTCTCTCCACCTCTATCCTATCCATCCCATTCATCATCTTATACGTCTCAATGAGGTCTCCCCTCATTCTTCTAAACTCTAACGAGTACAAGCCTAGTTTATTCAGCCTCTCCTCATAGCTCAACCCCCTCAACTCCGGTATCAGCCTAGTAAACCTCCTCTGCACTCCCTCCAAGGCCAAAATATCTTTGCGCAGGTGCGGCACCCAAAACTGCACACAGTACTCCAGCTGCGGCCTCACCAATGCCCTATACAGCCGCAGCAAGACCTCCCTACTTTTATATTCAATCCCCCTCGCTATGAAGGCCAGCATCCCATTCGCCTTCCTGACCACCTGCTCAACAGATGGGTTTCACAGTGTTGACCTAGAAAAAACGTTTCCACATGCAGGGAAAAGACCAGAACTAGGGGGCCATCACATAAGCAATTCTCAACTCAGTTAACGGCTGGAGGTGGGTAAAATAACTCTCACTGATTCACCCACAGTACATATGATCACCTCTCCATACACAGTCTAACATGCAGTACTGTTCCCACTCACCTCTTTAATCAGCTCAGATTGGCCAGCTGTGTAGTTATACCCAGCTATCAAGGTGGCAATGCCAATGTAGGAGCGCACCAGCTCAGCTAGTAGCCTCAGAATGGTGGATGTTGGCATGAGGGGCTTGCTGGCTTTCGCCTTCTGCTTCCCGTCTTCAGAGGCTTTGTCGCTATCCTTGTCTTTCTTGCCTTCTCGATTCTCCTCTGGCGTGGAGACTGCGAACAAGAGGAAATTCGGTTCATGTAGAGGCTGGACAAGCCCCAGTTAAGCCTGTAGTCCTTGGAAAGTAAGCAAACTTGTGCTCCTACAGCATTTTTAGTGGGTGAGTAGAGAAGAGAGAGGCATCCCAGATGCAAAAACAGGGTTTAAGCTGAAGGGGGAATGAGTAGGCTGGGCAAATGACTCATGTGACAGTGTTATATCTTTAAGAATTGTATTTGGATCATGTTTCTTGTGCAGTTTGATTATCAGTGCTGTTTTGTCTGCATCCAGCAGCCCCTTTTGTTACCGCAACAGCATAATTGATCTCAATTGCTAAAATGTTTGTTTTAATCTGGATTAATGCAGAGTTATTTACTGTTTTGACCTGGAGACTTTTTGGAGTGGGACTTGAACAGACCTTGTCAGGTAAAGTCCTGTGTGGCTAGGCAGGGCTAGGCTCACAGAGATAAAAACCCAGTTCAGTTGCTGCTTGGAAGCTGTACAGAGAAGTAATGTTCTATCTCTGTGCCAACTCAATGGGCCGAAATGGCCTCATTCTGCACTGTAGAGAATCTACGAAGACTGAAGACAGGGATCTGCCAGAAACAAGGTCCCTTTCTCAGAAGCTGTTCTATTTGATGATATATTCTTCTCTGGAAACTGCTATATGGGAATCAGAAGGCAGATGTCTTTCCGTATCTCTGCCCAGAGGGGTGGGAAGGCTGGAAATTGAGCATCCACAATGCCAATTTGTTCTGAAGGGGGGCATAAGTCTGG
The DNA here is from genome assembly GCF_965287045.1 of Carcharhinus amblyrhynchos. Classification (NCBI taxonomy): domain Eukaryota; kingdom Metazoa; phylum Chordata; class Chondrichthyes; order Carcharhiniformes; family Carcharhinidae; genus Carcharhinus; species Carcharhinus amblyrhynchos. Next base: position 660,176 of record NW_027649830.1, on the reverse strand, counting down.
GGGTATTGCTTAAATTGGAACTATAGAGGCAGATTGCTCAATAGTCCTCTGTCTGTGTGGGTTTCCTCCCACAGACGAAGAACAACAACACTGCACAGGAAACAGGCCCTTCAGCCCTACAAGCCCGTGCCGCCCATTTTAACACTCAGTGAGTGCCTCATTCCAATCCTCCTTCTACCTACGACTTTTGTCTACATCTTGTGGTCTCCATAAAATGTGCTGGTTAGGTGCATTCAGTGTACTTGAATGGGCTCCGCAATATGACTAGGGGGATCTTTAATTTAACCCTACTTGTGACACGAATAAATAAAATTAAAACTTAAAGTGACCCCCAAGCCAAAAATGAATAACTATCTAGGAGAAGCCCAGCCCGATGACCAAGTGCTTGCAGGTCGAATTAAGACAGATTAAGTGCTCTCCATAGCACCGGGGTGGGGGGCAAGTGAGGAGGGGATGCAGGCGTGGGCATGTGAGAGCAGCAGAGGGGTCACAGGCAAGGAAGAGGGGGTGCAGGCAGAAGACCGGGCATGGGCGAGGGAGAGAGAGAGTGCGCAAGCAAGAGGGACAGAGCCACATGACATTTTCTTGATGAATTTCAGCCACAAGTGGATGGGGTATGAACTATTGCCTCACCTTCACCTTGAGATGTACCAGGCTGCGTGGCGTCTGGCGCTGCCCCATCGGCAACAAAGACCTGCGTCTGCAATTTACAACGTGACAATTATAACATCTCAAGTCGCACAGGTATCTAAAAAGTTCATAAGTTTGGATCTTTTCCCTCTATAAACAAGATAAATATTGCACAAGAAAGCAAACCCTGTCACAGACCTGTCCCAACAGTATAGTAACATAGCGTTAAATAGTCACACACCCATCCTCACCAGTACTGTACCCAGTGTTGTACAGTGACAGACCCGTCCCCACCAGTACTGTACCCAGTGTTATACAGTGACAGACCCATCCCCACCAGTACTGTACCCCAGTGTTATACAGCGACAGACCCATCCCCACCAGTACTATACCCCAGTGTTATACAGAGACAGACCCGTCCCCACCAGTACTGTACCCAGTGTTATACAGAGACAGACCCGTCCCCACCAGTACTGTACCCAGTATTATACAGTGACAGACCCGTCCCCACCAGTACTGTACCCCAGTGTTATACAGTGACAGACCCGTCCCCACCAGTACTGTATCCCAGTGTTATACAGTGACAGACCGGTCCCCACCAGTACTGTACCCCAGTGTTATACAATCACTGACCTGCAACAAATAGGTTTCCACCCTTTAATAGTGGCCTACCCTGGTGACTCTTCAATGCCTATGCCAATCCTTATCATGGGGAAGTAAGTGTTTTGTATATTGATCTCCCTCAGATTTGGTGTGCTTCCTATTTCCCCAATGTGACAATCTGTAGTTACTGGATTACTCACATTGATGGTGAAGCTCTGCTGCGAATCAAAGTCACTGCCCTGCCGTGTCAGTGAGCGGTACTGTTGGTACATGTCATCTCCCACATCCTGCAGCAACTGGCTCAGCTCCTGATTCACACTCACCAACTTCACTTCAACCTTCTCGGCTGCACTCAGTGGCAAGGGGAGAGAGAAAACGCACTCAGTAAATCCAAATGGCTACTCTTTCCAGGGTAACTTGCTTCACAACAACCGCACTGCCCTGAAAAGGGTGGATCACATCTCAACGCAGGAATTCACCGGAATCAGGCCAGGTTTGTACGTGTGTGGAAGACCCAGCTGGCAGCTCCCAAAACTGCAACCTCCACTAGAGAAAAAGACAGAGGCAGTGGGCGTACATTTGGGCATTGAATCTCGCACAGCCCATTTCTGTGTGTTCCTTTATTGCTGTTGGATCAAAACGATACATCATGCTGATTAAGCAGCACCTGAGTGAGTGCCTTTGCCACATTGCAGGCAGTGGCCCATGTTGTGTCCTCCACCATTTCAAGGAAAACAGGGATGGAGAGTAAATACTGACTCTGCCAGCAACAACCTAAACCTGTGAATGCAAAGGAAATACCTGCCATGCTGGCTGATTCTCTGCCAGATTGCACTAAGATAACCTGCTGCAACAGAAAGTTGAATAAAAAGCCAACAGCTTTGATAATGAAAAGAGCTTTCACCCCAGATGGTTCAGCGCAGCGACAAGGGGGGGGTGCGGTGTGTGTGTGCTGCAAATGCAATGCAGTTGGATGTTAAAGAAACACTTGAAGAGGAAGAGGCAGCGATTTCCCCTGAAACCTTCACCAATATCCCTGCATTCCCAACAAGTACTCATTCACCTGGCTGCTGTTTGTGTGCATTAAAAGAAATGATAGCTGTGTATCCCCACGTGACAGCAACAGCACACTGTCGTTCTGCACACATTAGCTCCTCGCAGACAGTGTCAAGGGACAACTAGGTTATCATTCACTGAAATGCAGTGCGACCCAACCACTAACCTAACAGCACTTCCATCAGCTTCAAACACCCAGTGGACACTTGGGCTTTGACAACTGTACAGTGCCCAGGGTGTCAATGACAAACCATACCCACAGCCAAAGATCAGTCTCACAACCACAAATGAGTGTCACTGGATTCTTCAACTAAAGCTGTCCCATTCACATAGTTTTATCTTGCCAAGTGCGGGAGACAGTCTCTGCTCCTTTTCTGATTTATTAACTACATGCAAGCCCTTTATTTTCTCCAGTTACAAGCAGGGCAGCCCTGACCTCAAGCTTCCACAGATCAGCTTGTGATGTAGTCAGGAGCTTCCTGCCTGGCTACTCTTGGGCTTAAAAGCCATTTTCTTTTTCATTTCAACAATGGGACAACAAGACTTACCTTCATCGGGAGCATGGTACGCTGACAGTGCATTCAACATATCATAGATAACTTCTTTGATGGTGTCAGGAATAGTGGGAAGTGGTGAGGACTTCACTGGTGTCGTTTTGACCAGCTGCACAGCATTGGGGCCCTTAATGCGCAAATTCTCAAATTCATCGTCAGAGGCTGAAGGATCAAAGAACAAGCAAACACTTTTACAGAAAGGGTAACGACCAGAGATTAGAGAACATACCTGAACCAACCCCACTTTCCCACCCGCCCCGTCCATGTGCCTTGATCTGCTGACTGCCCAGAAATCTAAGATCAGGAGCACATAGTTTCTGCAGAACTCAGTGTCTCTGCGTCTCACAGTGTCTGGGTCTCAGTGTCACTGCTGAATCAATCAAAACTGACTGTTTTAGAAATGGATTCTTTCATAGACCATGGGCGTTGCTGGCAAGGTGAGCATTTGCCTGTCAGCTGAGAGGTAACTGTCCACGGCCAGTTCAGAGGCAGTTAAGAATCAACACACATTGCTGAGGAAGTCTGGAGTCATGCATAAGCCAGACAGGTTCAGGGCAGCAGATTTCCTTCACTACAGTGAAGCCTACAGCTCTTTACGACAACTAATGGTAGTTTCACGGTGACCATCGATCAACCAGCTTGGTAGTGAGTGGAAAATAAACCCATCTCCCCACCTCTCCTCACACCTCCATCTGTCACAGTTTACCCTCTGATTTGGCTGTTCACATCTTGTATTCTCTCTATGGGCTGCCATTAGCAGCCCTTTCCCCTGGTTTCTGTGGCTATGATTCATCTTCCATTCCCTCCCCCTGCAGCATATCTCCCACTTTCGATGTCTTTTAACTTTGACAAAGGGTTATCTGGACTCGAAACATCAGCTCTTTTCCATCCTTACAGATGCTGCCAGACCCGCTGAGATTTTCCAGTATTTTCTCTTTTGCTTTCAGATTCCAGCATCCGCAGCAGTTTGCTTTGATCCCACCCAGGCACTTCCCTCCGTTCTATCCCCCGTAAACCCATGCATTTACTGTGGCGATTCTATCTCATCTACGCATCTTTGAATACCATGGGAAAATTTCAAAATGCTGTACAATACCCTGACATCTGTAGCACAGAAAAATATTCTGCATTCATGGATCAGTGTCCTGATAAGTCTCCTTCAGTTCAGAATGGACATAAAATTATGGACTGTATCGCTAGACCAGTTCACTCTGAGCTAAACTGGATAGATTCCATAAGTATGGGACCCCTATCTTAAGGTTCTTGGCTCTGTGTTGTCTGACCTAATCCTACAAGGTTTTCCATAGATTATGCAGTTCTGTCACCATTATCCTGTAAGCTTGGGTATGTGTCATTATGCCATTCACAGTAGCACAGTGGTTGGCACTGCTGCCTCACAGTGCCAGGGACCTGGATTCGATTCCCAGCTTGGGTGACCGCGCGGAGTCTGCATGTTCTCCCCGTGTCTGTGTGGGTTTCCTTCGGGTACTCTGGTTTCCTCCCACAGTCTGAAAGATGTGCTGATTAGACTGCATTGGGCCGTGCTAAATTCTTCCTCAGCGTAACTGAATAGGCACTGGAGTGTGGGCGACTAGGGGATTTTCACAGTAACGTTATTGCTGTGTTAATGTAAACCTACTTGTAACACTAATAAAATTAGAAAATATTTATGGTGTTTTCCTGTTATCTTGAAAGCCCCCATTCTCTGATGCATCCTTTCATTATCTGTACGATGTGAGGTGCTGGTCGTAGTGAATAATCTGATCAATTGTCCTGGCTTTTTTCTGTCCCTTTGTACAGATATTTGATGAGAAACACTCAGGTTGTAATGTACCAATCTCTGAGCATTTGCTGCATTATTTGTAAAAAAATGAAAAATCTTCAATAAAAATGTATTTTAAATAAACCTACCGGTCCCATTGCCACGGGGTGCAGGCAGGGCTATCCTTATGCAGTTCTTTGCCACCTCGGTGAATATTTCGGGATTCCTGCAAGCGGCCGGTCCTAGGACTCTCAGGATGTAGTTAATCTCTCTGGAGCCCAGGCTCCCAGATACCACACCAGACGTTGTGCTACCTGCCCCACTGGTTGCAGCCGAACGCACCACCTGAGGATGGAGGAAAGAGCAGCAACTGATCATCTGATGTAATGGTCACAGCTTTCCTGTGCAAGATTACATGAAGCATGGAATTGGTGTTGGGCCAGTGGGGGATGGGGTGGGGGTGTGTGTGAGAGAGAGTGACATCCCCAAGAGCGACAATATTAACATGCCAATAGGAATCACAATCCACTACCACCACACTCTCACTCCTCATGTAAAACTTCATCATGCTGCGTTACTATGAAGCAGTAGTTGGAGCCACTGCCATAACTTCCCTTATTTCTCTCAGGATCCTGGCATTCCTGCACTTTCACTTACATTCACTTGCACACTGCATGTCCCAGTAGTTGTGGAAGTGATGGCAGAGAGCCCTCACCAGAGTGATACCGACACAAGTTACTAATCTGGGATCAACAGGCAGAGTGAGAGAATTACTGCTTGTCACGGAGGACCCCAATAAGTACAAGGAATAAAACATGGGCATCGCTGACTGGGCCAGCATTTATTGTCCACCTCTAACTGCCCTTGAACTGAGTGCATTTAAGAGTTACTCACATTGCTGTGGGTTTGGAATCACATGTAGGCCAGACCAAGTGAGAACAATAGATTTTCTTCCCTGAAGGACATTAGTAATGGGTTTTTACAACAATGGTTTTGTGCTCATTAGTCATGGTCATCTTTTTTTACATTGTATTTTAAATTGCACCATTTGCTGTGGTGGGATTCGAACCCAGTACCCAGAACATTCTCCTGAGTGTCTGGATTACTAGTCCAGTGACAATGCCACCACTGCCTCTCTTGAAACTTCCCTATTGCGATCCCATCAAAGACAGTCTCTGCCAGGCTCAGAATCCAGACTGCTGTGCATCTTTCTCACCCTCATTCCTCATCTCCACTCCCACAACTCCTTGCCCGCCTGCTCATGGCAAAATTGCCACCCTTCATGTCCTGACCTCAAACCACCTCAAAAAGCTACAGCTACTATGCTGAACTAATGTGGAGCTTTTCTTCATCATCATCTGCACTCTGCACAAAGGCAGCTGCTTGGCTCGCCATCCTCTTTCCATCACTCTTCACCCTGGGGTGACTGAGGGGAGAAGGGAAGAGGAAATTCGAGAGCCTATGGCCCCCCAAGCAGCAGAAAGCAATGCCAAACATCAGAGTGATGGGACTGGATTGGCACAGCAGGTCGAATTTAGAAACACAGAATCTAGAAGGAGAAATCTCTTCAGCCCTTCGAGCTGCTCCCCCATTCATTTTGATCATGGCTGATCATCAAATTCAATATCCTGATCCCCCTCCCATATCCCTCAATCCCTTTAGCCCCAAGAGTGATATCTAATTTCTTCTTGAAATCACACAACGTTTTGGCCTCAGCTACTTTCTGTGGGAGTGAATTCCACACATTCCCCACCCTCTGGGTGAAGAAATTTCTCCTCACCTCAGTTCTAAAAGGTTTCCCCCTTATCCTCAAACTCTGACCCCTAGTTCTGGACTCCCCCCACCATCGGGAACATTCTTTCTGAATCTACCCTGTCTAACCCTGTGTGAATTTTATAAGTTTCTATCAGATCCCCTCTCACTCTTCTAAACTCCAGTGAATATAATCCTAACTGACTCAGTCTCTCCTCATATGACAGACCTGCCATCCCAGGAATCAGCCTGGTAAACCTTCACTGTGCTCCCTCTACAGAAGGGGATCATTCTCCTGAAAAGGAGACCAACACTGCACACAACACCAAAGCTGTGGCCTCACCAATGCCGTGGACAATACCTGGAAAACATCCCTATTCCTATATTCACATCCGGAGGGCAGAGAATCTCAGATGTTTGGATTATGGAAGAGCAGGGGTGGGTGCAGGGCTGTGTTGGGGGGGGGGGGGGGGGGAGGGGGGGGGGGGGAGGGAGGGGGGGGGGGGGGAGGGAGGGAGGGAGGTAAATGAAGACAAGGATTTGAATTTTAAAACAAAGAGCCATTGCCAGTCTGAGATGTAGGTCAGACAGCATAGGTATGATGGGTGATCTGGGCTTGGTGTGAGGCGGATACGCAGGACAGACAGATCGGGATGAGTTGAAGTTTATGACGGGTGGACGATTATAGACAGGTCTGGTGGTCACAAAGGCACGGATGAAAGTTACAACTGAAGGATGGGTTGAAGCGGGAGAGGAGACAAGGCAAGTTTGTGATGGAGGTGGGAAGCAAGAGTTCTTGGTGATGTAAGGGACACAGGGGTGGGAAACACATCTTGGATCCCCATCACCCAGCATCCACTTGTGAGCTAAATCTCAGCCCCTTCCCACACAAGCCCCAGTGACTGAGCTGCTAAAGAATGACACAGTATAATCAGCGGACAGGCGGGAGCTCCCGTCAGGTTTACCTTTTCCATGGTGTGTTTGAGCGTGCAGGGATCCTCGATCACATGTCGGAAAAGCAGTGTGACCAGCGGTGTGAAACCGTTGAAGCCCGAGCCCTGAGTCAGGTTTAGGATCATGCGGGTGCTGCCAAGTTCCGCAAACATCAGGGCACACTTGTGCTCACGGGTCAGGCGCAGGCAGAGGCGCAGTGTGGCATGCAACGTGTCGGGGTCCACCGGCACGCTGATCATGCTGACACACGACCGGATCAGCACCGCCATCTGCTCCTCCGACAGTCCCTGGATCACAATGTCATTTGCTTTGACTTCTTCCCTCGGTTCTTTCTCTGTTGCAGACTCTGGAGCAGCTTCTACATCTTGGGTAATAAAAGAAAATATCAGAATTGATGACGAGTGCCCAAAGCAGGGCTACTTAAACCCAACAGTCAGATGTCACAAATTTTCACTCAACAAGGACAGGAATTCAGCATGCCTAACATCCTCTCACATCACAACCAATGAAGGAGGTCTGAGGTTTAGCCACAAAGAAGGTTCACTTGAATGAATCCTGGGATAAAGGGGCTTGTCTTAAAGGGAAAGGTTGGGCAGTTTGGGTCTGTACCCATTGGAGTACAGATAAAAGGAAGGTGGTCTTACTAAAACATATCAGATTCTGAAGGTGTGGCCTGTTGCAGGTGGACAGAGTTTTGGAATAAGGGGAATGGCATTGAAGAGGGAGATGAGGAATTTCTTCTCACAAAAGGGTGGTTAATCTGTGGAATTCTCTCCCCTAGACAGCAATGGAGACAAGTTCACTGAATATACTCAAGGCTGAGTTGGGCAGATCTCAGATCAAAAAAAGAAAGTTTAAAGCTTAATAATTAGTGTCACAAGTAGGCTTACATTAACATTGCAATGAAGTTGCAGGGATTTTTTTGAGTCAGACATGTTGGATTTCAGTCCCACTCCAGGGACGTACCACGCAATCCCTGCTGATGCACCCATTTTCTCTACTGGGAGTGCTTCACCATCAGTGGTGTGGTCTCTTAGATGACCCAGTAAACCTGGTCTTCCTTCTGGATTTAACAGATCCTATGGTGCTACTTTGAAGATAAGCAGAGGAGCTGTTCTCGCTGTCTGGGACCGTTATTTATCCTCCAATTAATAACAATCAAAAGATATTTGGACATTGCTGTTTGGGGGATTTTGCTGTGCACATAAGAAATGGGAGCAGGAGGAGACCATTGGCCCCTTGAACCTCCCCCCTTCAATAAGATTGTGTTCAATTCCTGGCTTGGGTCACTGTCTGTGTGGAGTCCGCACTTTCTCCCCGTGTTTGCATGGGTTTCCTCCGGGTGCTCCGGTTTCCACCCACAGTCTGAAAGATGTGCTGGTTAGGGTGCATTGGCTGTGCTAAATTCTCCCTCAGTGTAACCCAAACAGGCACCGGAGTGTGGGCGACTCGGGGATTTTCACAGTAAAGTTTATTTACTTGTGAGCCACAAGTAAGGCTTACATTAAGACTGCAATGGAAGTTACTGTGAAATCCCCCACATTTGGGGATGAGCTGAATGGAATCCTTCTGTGATGCTGTGAATTGGTTCATGCAAACCATGGCGTTAAGTTGAAACACTGTAAGATGGAACTGATTTCCCCACAGGGGAAATAGGGGATTGGTTCCACCAGTTGGTGGGGCAAGGGCAGCACTTCTACCAGCTAATTACAACCTGACTGCCCAGAAGGTTGAGGCCCTGGTCAAGGAGGAGGCATATGATGTGAATAGGCAGCTGGGTTCAAGTGGATCCCTTGGAGAGTATAGAGGATGTAGCAGTAGAGTTAAGAGAGAAATCAGGTGGGCAAAAGGGGGACACGAGGTTGCTTTGGCAGATTAGGCAAAGAAGAATCCAAATACATAAAAGGGCAAAAGAGTAACTAGGCCTCTTACAGATCAACAAGGTCATCTATGTACAGATCCACAATGGGTGAGATCCTAAATGAATATTTCTCATCAGTGTTTATTGCTGAGAAAGGCATGAATGTTAGGGAACTTGGGGAGTTAAACAGAGATGCCTTGAGGACTGTACATATTACAGAGGAGGTGCTGGAAGTTTTAAAGCGCATCAGGATAGATAAATCCTTGGCACCTGATGAAATGCATCCCAGGATGTTGTGGGAGGCTAGGGAGGAAATTAGCAGAGATTCCATGCTGCACGTTAATGATTCAAAGATTGTACACAAAAATCTAATGCAATCAGATCTCTGTCACAAGCTTCCAAGATGCAGCCAACTTGATTTTAGCTCCAGCCCTACTAGCAACCTCTGGTGAAGAAACCATTTGGCTCCTCGAGTCCACTCTGCCATTCAATAACATGTCCACTTTCCTGTCCTTTCCCCGTAACCCTGGATTCCCTTACTAATCAAAAATCTCAGCCTTAAATATACACACGGACCCTGCCCCACGTAGTTCTCTGTGGCATCCTCATCTCAGTCTTAAATTGGCATCCCTTTATCCTGAGACTATGCCCTCTGGACCTAGACTCTCCCATGAAGGGAAACATTGTCTCAGCAGTCACCCTGTCAAGCACCTTAAGAATCCTATGTTGTCTCAATGAGGTGACCCCTCATTCTTCGGCATCAGCATGTATACTTCTAATAAAATTATAAAAGATGAGGAGGCACAGAGTTGTAACATTGAAATGGACTTTGTTAATTCAAAACAGAGTCTTAATTTAGAAGTGCCATTTGTCATAACTCCAACTGATAGTGAACCTCAAGATTCAGAGTTCAAATCTCCCACCTTCACCAGTTAAATCCCAAAATCCAGTTTGAAGGTGGGTGGGGCTGGCGCCTGAGAAATATCATGAAAACTGTAAGAGCCAACCGCACTGACGGCAAGTACCTCCCACCTCTGCCTCCAACTCAACTTCGCACTCATGAGGCCTCGAAAGTCACTGACTGGTGTCTGCTGTGATGGTGCCGCTCTCGTTTCTGAATCACAAGGGCTTGGGTTCAAGTCCCAGTCTCGGGCTTGAGCACAAAACTCAAGGCTGACATTCCAGTGCAGGACTGAGGGAGCAGTAGGGTTATCCCCGTGTTCAGGCCTTCCGTCAACATGACTGAAGGAAGCACCATTGTGTAGTTATGCAGGGCACTGCCAAAGCCACATCTCGAATACTATGTGCAATGAGTGCTGGCCTTGCCAATGATACCCACACCCCATGTGAATGAATCAAATTAAGATTCTATACAGTGTCCACATGTAAAACTGATACAGGGAACCATTCACCGAATCATAACGCTAGTTTTGATCAGTGCACATTTCTCAGATGAAAATAAGGAAGTTGTGTGGATCTTGTTCAAAACCTTGCTGAAATAAAGGTAGTGTACAGTCTTTTAATAAGCCCAGTTCAAACTGTGATCAGAGTTTCACTGTTTGAGCATTTAGTCCCAATCTTCTGGGGAAACTGGGTGACCCAATCAATTAAACACAATGACCACGTCTGCAAGCATTGAAGTGAATGGATGTTGACTTGGAACCAAAATGCTCCAAGGCTCACCGTAAGGAGGAAGGTTCGTACCGTTGGCTTTCTCTTCCTTGGGTTTGGTCTCTGCCTCAGGCTCTGGCTCGGGCTCCGGTTCCTTCCCCTCCTCCAGGGTTTTCTCCAAGTCTTGCACGAATTGGGAGCTGCTGCTTTTGCAGTTGAGTTCCTTTCGGGGCAAGCGCTGTAAAGTCAACATCACCGGCCGCCGGTTTCCGGTCTCTTCATTTACCTAAAAAGGGACAAGAAAGTGTGTTCGGTTACATCGGCATTACAAAAGGGGCGCAGGCCTGCAGCTTGAGACACGAACATGTCTGACAGTCTGTGGGTCACAGCAACCTTAGAAAAGGGTTCTTCATGTGAACCCTGCAAAAGAACAATTACAAATGGTCAACAATTTGATCAAGGACACCCCCTGCTAGCATCTAGAAGGACAAGGGTAGCAGACACAAGCGAACAGCACCAGTGAGAAACACTTTTTCAGTCAGAGGTGATGGGAATCTGGAATGCACTGCCTGGGAAAGCGGTGGAAAATTCAAAAACCTTACAATATTTAAAAAAATATTTGGGCGAGCACTTGAAAAACCAAAACATTCATGGATATGTAGCTAGTGCAGGAAAATTGGATTATTGTGCCTTTTGGGGTAGTTATAGTCAGTGCAGACCCGGTTTCTGCATTCTATGATTCTATGACCTGCAAGTTCCCATCCGAGCCATTTACCATCCTGGCCTAGAAACATATCAGATGTTCCTTCCTCGTCACTGGGTCAAAACTGTGGCACTCCCTCCCTAACAGTGCTGCAGCTGTACTTCCACCTCATGGAGTAGCTCAAAAAGGCAGTTTATCACATCCCATCAAGGGCAATGGGGAATTGGTGGCATCATAGTAATGTCAGTGAACAAATAATCCAGATGCACAGACAAACTGCTCTGGGACACAGGTTCAAATCCCACCAAGGCAGCTGAAGGAATGTACATTTAATTAATATATCTGCAATTCAAAACCAGTCTCAGTAATGGTGACCATGAAACTCACCATAGTTGTAAAAACCCATCTGGTTCACTAATGCTGGCCAGCCAGTGACCCCCATATCCCACGAACGAATTAAAAGATGTCCCCTCAGAGAAGGAAATCTGCCATCCTTACCTGGTCTGGCCTACAGTCAGACCCCCAGCAACATGGTTGAAATTTCAACTGCTCCCCGAAAAGCCCTAACAAGCTGCTCAGTTCACAAGCAATTGGGAAAGGGCAACAAATGCTGGCCTTGCCAACATTTAGGAAATTTAAATTTAGGGAATATGAAGTAAAGGTGGTATTGGAAACAGAAGAATACAGAAACTTGGCTATACTGCTGCTTCTGCTCTACACGAGCCTCTTTCTATCCCCATGTCCTGCTTTTCACTCGATCCAACTTCCCCCACTTCTCCCTTTAAATGTACCTGAACCATTCACTTCAATCACTCACTGAGGGGGAATTCCACACACACACTGCTCGCCAAGTAAAGCCATTTCTCCAGTACTGGCTACTGTAATGTCCTAACTGTGTTAAAGATGTGGATTTTCACAGAAAAGAGGAAGATGTGGTCCGCATACGTGGATTCAAAGTAACAGCAACAGATTTATTGAGGAGCTGTTCTTTGCACAAGAGTACAAATCTGAAAATAAAACAGCATGTGGCAACATCACCATCAAATCATGTGATCAGCTCTTGAAGCAACACATTTAAATATTCACAGGTATGGTTATTGAGGCTATCCTACCCTGATGGCCTCCGGTTTTGGTTACTCACAAGGAGAAACACCTTTGTGTCTACTCCAGAAAGCACTTCTCAAAGCGACTCCCAAATCTGTTCAGTCTTTCCTGTGGAGTTGTAATCTCTCAGTTCCGTTTCCACATGTGACACAGTAAATCAATACCAGGAGACAAGAGAGATGGGCAGGCCTGTTCTCACCCCCACTACTTCGCAATCCTATATGCCCCCCACCTCCGCAGCTTGCCTGCAGCTGGATGATAGCTGTTCTACAATATTCACTTCACTATCAAATCCACACGTGCAACATGGCATCATGAGCTCAGTGATACTGTCTCCCCCCAAAAACCCTGCCCACTCATCAGTCAACCTCCAATCACACACAGAAATGCCACTCTGTCCACCCCATCCCCATCATTTCATTATGCTCTGCATTTTAATTCCACTGACATGCCTTGGATCCTTATTCGGCAGAAATCCCAGTTTTACAATCTTTAATTGACTGCTAACCTCCACAGCCCCGGCCCGCTAGGTTTGGGTTGGTGGACAGTGCTACCATTTCATCTTTTCTCTAAGGGCAGCAGCCATGTTTATGGTGCCAGCAGTGACAGGGTAGCACTTCTCATTACCTGCACCATGGTGTTGAACTGCACAGTGTACCTCCTCCGGCCAGCCGTGAACCGCACGCTGGTCTCTCCCGCCCTCCAGGCCGCATCAATGGTACTGTTGTTGCTCGCGCTGTAACTGCACCATCGCCCCGAACGATCATCAAACCACCTCCAGTTATTACCAGTTGGCTGCAGATACTGCAGGAGAAATGTGACAGGTTATCCCAATTCTGACTGTTCATTTATCACAGTCGCTTGTTTGTGCCAAACCAGAATATTACTGAAAAAAAGACAAATGCTGTCAAAGCTTTTTGTGTCATCAGGACAATACGTAAAGAAACCAAATGCAAAAGGAACAACAATTTATATTTCGTGAGAAGAGTGTGCTGATTAGTCTCCAGACCCACAGCAATGTGCTTCTCTCTTAACCACTCTCTGAAATGACCCAAGCGAGCCATTCAGTTCAAGGACAATTGGAGATGGGCAACAAATGTTGCCCTTGCCAGGGAAACCCATATCCTGCGAAAGAATAAAGATGTTCAAAATTATCCTGGTAACTTCTTTCCAACCTCAACAGCAATGGGTAAGGCCAGTTTGGGCAAATCCCAGAAGTATTTGCACGCATACGAATAATTCAGCAGCTGTCACCTTGTTCATCTGCGCTCTCCGCTTGGACGACACAGACATCTTTTCGTAGAAGTCAATCAGGAGCAGGACCGGAGTAATCCACCTGATCAGGGGCAGCAACAAAAAATAATATTCCTTTATTAGAGCACTGATCTGACACGCAAAAGCTGGGAGCAGTAACATAACAGTCAAGGGCCTGGAGCCCACACACACACCCACTGGGAAGGGTTCACACATCACAAGTTGTCCCTCAGTCCTGGAGAGAGAGCTGAATGACCTCTCACGCACACACCCACCCAGCCACCCACCTCTCACGCACGCATGCAAATACCCACCCACCCCTCAGGCACACACACACACGCCCACCCCGAGCACTTACTTGGGTGTGTGCACGTCCTTCTGTTCCTTGGCAGCCTGGAGACAAGGCTGTGCCACCTCGAGCAACTTGATCAGGACGCCCAGAATGCCACTTGTCTCCACAATCCTGGCGCAAGTCAGCTTGAGTTCCTGGGGGGAGGGGGAGGTGGGGAGAAATAAAGATGCACACATAGGGTCAGAGATAGGTTGCCGACCCAGACTCAGGAGGAGAACCACCCTTCCAGCAGGCCAGGTCTTAACAGTTTGCCCTGTCAGACGGCACATAATCCAGACGCATCTTTCACAAAGCAACTAATCCCATTTTAAACCCAGACTGTAGAGGACATAATCTCAGCATAAGAGGATCACTCATTTAAGACAGAGAGGAGGGGGGGGGATCTTCTTCTCTCAGAGGGGAGTGAATCTGTGCAATTCTTTCCCAGTGGGGCTATGGAGATTAGGTTATCAAGTATGTTCAAGGCTGAGATAGTAAGGGAATGAAGGGTCACAGGGATATGGCAAGTAAGTGTTGAGGATCATATCAGATCAGGCATGATCTCATTGAATGGCGGAGCAGACTCAATGGGCCGAATGGTCTATTTCTCTTCCTACAGTCCATAGTCTATGAATCAACCTAACTCTGCCTTAAAAATATTTTAAAACTTTGCTTCCAGCGCAAAGACCAAAAAAACAAAGTAAATCATAGCACAGGAACAGCCCCTTCAGCCCTCCAAGTCTGCACCAACCACGTTGCCTGACTGAACTAAAGCCCCATAACCTTCTGGGGACCATTAGACATTGGATAAGGTTCCCCAAGGTAGGCTCATGAAGATGATAAGGAGGTGTGGGATTGAAGGAAATTTGGCCAATTGGATAAGTCTCATAGAAGACAGAGGGTGATGGTGGAGGGAAAATTTTCAGATTGGAGGCCAGTTACCAGCGGTGTACCACAAGGATCAGTGCTGGGTCCTCTGCTATTTGTGATTTTTATCAATGACTTGGAACAGGGGGCTGAAGAGTGGGTAAATTTGCTGATGACACCAAGATTGGTGGAGTGGTGGATGAGGTGAAGGGCTCTTGTAGGCTGCAAAGAGACTTTGATAGGATGCAGAGCTGGGCTGAAAAGTGACAGATGGAGTTTAACCCTGATAAGTGCGAGGTGATTCATTTTGGTAGGACAAACTTGAATGCTGATTACAGGGTCAATGGCAGGGTTCTAAGGAATGTGGAGGAACAGGGAGATCTTGGGGTTCATATCCACAGATCTCTGAAGGTTGCCACTCAAGTGGATAGAGCATGAAGAAGGCTTATAGCGTGTTAGTGTTTATTAACAGGGGGTTTGAGTTTAAGAGCTGTGGGGTTATGCTGCAACTATACCGGATGTTGGTGAGACCACATTTGGAATATTGTGTTCAGTTCCGGTCACCTCACTGTAAGAAGGATGTGGAAGCATTGGAGAGAGTGCAGAGGAGATTTACCAGGATGCTGCCTGGTTTGGAGGGTAGGTCTTATAAGGAAAGATTAAGGGAGCTGGGGCTTTTCTCTTTAGAGCGGAGGAGGATGAGAGGTGACTTAATAGAGGTTTATAAGATGATAAGAGGGATAGAACGGACGTGGAGAGACTACTTCCTCGGGTGGATGTAGCTGTTACTAGGGGGCCATAACTATAAGGTTCATGGTGGGGGATATAGGAGGGATGTCTGAGGTAGATTCTTCACTCAGAGTGTGGTTGGGGTGTAGGATGCACTGCCTGCTGTGATAGTGGAGTCGGACACTTTAGGAACTTTCAAGTGGTTATTAGATAGGCACATGGAGCACACCAGAATGATAGGGAGTGGGATAGCTTGATCTTGGGTTCGGATAGAGCTCGACACAACACCGAGGGGCCGAATGGCCTGTACAGTTCTATGTTTCTGTCTTTATGTTTCTATATCCCTCTATTCCCATCCTATTCATGTATTTGTCCAGACACCTTTAAAAGTCACTATCGTATCTGCTTTCACTACCTCCTCCTAGCAGCGAGTTATATCAGGTCTCCCCTCAACCTCCGTCGCTCCAGTGAGAACAAACCAAATTTCTCCAACCTCTCCTGATAGCTAATGATCTCCATACCAGGCAACATCCTGGTAAATCTTTTCTGTATCCTCTCCAAAGCCTCCACATCCTTCTGGTCGTGTTGAATACTATATTCCAAGTGCAGCCAAACTATAAAGCTGTGCGTAACTTGCCAATTTTTAAACTCAATGCCCTGGCCGATGAAGGGAAGCATGCTGTCTGCCTTTTTGACTACCTTCGCCATGTATTTCCACAGTGACCTGTGTACCTGTACACCCAGATCCCCTTGCCTATCAATACTCTTCAGGTTTCTGCCATTTACTGTATATTTCCTATCTGTAATAGACCTTCCAAAACGCATTACCTCACACCTGTCTGGATTAAACTCCATCTGCCATCCCTCCACCCAAGTCTCCAACTGATCTATATCCTGCTGTATCCTCTGATGGTCCTCATCGCTATCCGCAAATCCACTAACCTTTATGTCATCTGCCAACTTACTAATTAATCCAGTTACATTTTCCTCCGAATCATTTATATATATTACAAACAGCGAAGGTCCCAGCACTGATCCCTGAGGAACACCACTTGTCACAGCCCTCCATTCAGAAACACACCCTTCCACTGCTACCCTCTGTCTTCTATGGCTGAGCCAGTTTTGTATCCACATTGCCAGCTCACCTCTGATCCCATGCAACTTCACCTTCTGCACCAGTCTGCCATGAGGGACCTTGTCAAAGGCCTTACAACATGCCCTATCCTCATCAATCTTGGTCACTCCCTCGAAACGCTCGATTAAGTTAGCACCTTTTGAGGAAGAGAGTTCTGAAGATTCATGAATCTCACAGAATATTTCTCTTCATCTGTTTAAAATGGACAATCCCTTATTGTTAAAACAGTGACCCTACTTCGAGCAACTGCAGCACTGGCACAAAAAGGCAACCCCATTGCCCCCTCTTCTCCTACTGCACATCATCTGTTCTCCATTTCCCCCCAGCCCACTCTTTATACTCATTCAATCCCCTCAACACAGTCTTCTATCTGTGCACTAATCCCTCCCGCGTGCCCTACCAAAGAGCTATACAAGCAATACAAAACCCGTACCTCAAACAGAAGGGTGACAAGAAGGATCCTGGTGGCAAGGTTAGAAGCCTGCGGGAGCGTGGCCATCTGGCTGGTCCACTCTGCCACCGTCTTGGTGTCGCTTGTAGTCAAGGGGAGCGCCGCAGTGATAAGGACATTGGCAGCTTCCCATACCTGCTGAAAGACAAACACTGACCTCACTGCAAACTTAGAACATATAGATGGCACATGTGCCCAGGGTAGGGGAGGCACAAAAGAATCTGAAGGAAAAGAACGTGAGCTAAGGACAAGACCGGTGGTAAGATGTGAAGAATACATTTTTAAAAATGCCTGATCTGGAAGGTGTTGCCTGAATAGAATGGATTCAATTGAGGGGAGTGGGAATATGTGTCTAGCTCTCTTAAAGAGCCAGCACAGGCACAATGGGGAGAATGGCCTCTTGTGAGGTATCATACTCCCTATCCAACATAGCCTCAAGATGGAGCACTCCAGGTATTAGTGCATCTGATTGTATCTACCTCAAAAAAATGTTCATTGTACCCAACTTCAGATCACACTTTGAGTTGACATTTAACAATTAAAATGCCTCTAAACACTTGAAGTGGGAATACTTACGTAAACAGAATTGTGTCACAGCAGTTGAAGGCTGTGATCAGCAGAGGCCGACGTGGAGCACATTTTCGATTTGGTCATCTGGCCCAAATCTTTCCCACAGATCCAAATTTCACTACATAAATGCAACTGTTACCATGCGTGATTGGCTCACCAACATGCTTGAAAGAAAAGTACTGTATCTCTCTCTGACTGTGAGCAGTTTACCGATAAGGTTTCAGACCAACCACAAAACAGACACTTCCAAAACCATAAGCAGACAAAAAGAGAGCTTGGCTCACACACTCTCTCGCACTAACAGAAGCAGCAAATTCTCACCTGCTCCACCACCCGGGTCAGTATCAGGTCTCTGTAGTCAGCCCCATTGCGTTTGACAGCAGTCATGATCAAGTCACAAACCCGGTACACCGTGTCTGGTAACTCGTCCAGCAGGTGGAAGCAGCCAGGCAGCATCTTCTCCGTGAAGCAGTTCAATTCGTCAGGCTCCAAGGGCACCACATCCTGATACCTCTCCAGGCTCTTCACTTCCTCCTCCTCCTGCTTCTCGCGTGCCTTGCGCTCCTCCTCCTCCTTACGGCGGGCTGCTTCCTGGAGAAGGAACGGTAAGGCATTCAGAACCGGGCAAGCATTCATGCTGGGGGGGGGGGGGGGGGGGGGGGGGGTTGGTGGTGGTGGTGCACACAGGGAACGGGGTCACGTGGGGAGTGGGAGGAGGGCAAGACGAACATGAGGCACATGCAGTTAAATCCACATCATGTTATCAGGACATGTAAGGGCAGTGGAAGGAACATAAGAAATAGGAGCAGGAGTAGGCCATCTAGCCCTTTGAGCCTGCCCCGCCATTCAATAAGATCATGGCTGATCTGAAGTGGATCAGTTCCACTTTCCCGCTTTCTCCCCATAACCCTTAATTCCCCTGTCTATCAGAAACCTATCTACCCGTGACTTAAATATATTTAGCGAGGTAGCCTCCACCACTTCAACGGGCAGAGAATTCCAGAGATTCACCACCCTTTGAGTGAAGAAGGTCCTCCTCAACTCCAATCTAAACTGCGCCCGCCCCCCCCCTTATTTTGAGGCTATGCCCTCTAGTTCTGCTATTCTTTCTAAGCGAGAAGAATCTCTCTACCTCTACCCTATCCATCCCCTTTCATTATCTTATACGAATCTATAAGATCCCCCCTCAGCCTTCTAAACTCCAACGAGTACAGACCCAGTCTATTCAATCTCTCCTCATAAGCTAACCCCCTCATAAGAACATAAGAAATAGGAGCAGGAGTAGGCCATCTAGCCCTTCGAGCCTGCCCCGCCATTCAGTAAGATCATGGCTGATCTGTCGTGGCTCAGTTCCACATTCCCGCCCTCTCCCCATAACCCTTAATCCCCTCTCTCATCAAAAACCCATCAACCCGCGTCTTAAAAATATTTAGCGAGGCAGCCTCCACCACTTCAACGGGCAGAGAATTCCAGAGATTCACCACCCTTTGAGTGAAGAAGTTCCTCCTCAACTCCGTTCTAAACTGCCCCCCCTTTATCTTGAGGCTGTGCCCCCTAGTCCTACTATCTTTCTTGAGCGGGAAGAGTCTCTCCACCTCTATCCTATCCATCCCATTCATCATCTTATACGTCTCAATGAGGTCTCCCCTCATTCTTCTAAACTCTAACGAGTACAAGCCTAGTTTATTCAGCCTCTCCTCACAGCTCAACCCCCTCAACTCCGGTATCAGCCTAGTAAACCTCCTCTGCACTCCCTCCAAGGCCAAAATATCTTTGCGCAGGTGCGGCACCCAAAACTGCACACAGTACTCCAGCTGCGGCCTCACCAATGCCCTATACAGCTGCAGCAAGACCTCCCTACTTTTATATTCAATCCCCCTTGCTATGAAGGCCAGCATCCCATTCGCCTTCCTGACCACCTGCTGCACCTGCAAGCTGGGTTTTTGCGACTCATGCACAAGGACCCCGAGGTCCCTCTGCACCGTCGCCTGCTGCAGTTTTTCACCCCGTAAGTAATAGTCCTTCCTACCATTATTCCTACCAAAGTGGACCACCTCACACTTGCCAACATTAAATTCCATTTGCTATTTCCTGGCCCATTTGCCCAGCCTATCTAGATCCTTCTGCAGACTCTCCACACCCTCCGCACAATTTGCCGTTCCCCCAATCTTGGTGTCATCAGCAAATTTCGACACCCTACACTCGGTTCCCTCCTCCAGATCATCTATATAAATGGTAAATAGCTGAGGCCCCAGCACCGACCCCTGGGGCACTCCACTAGTCACCAACCGCCAATCCGAATAGCACCCGTTGACCCCCACTCTCTGCCTCCTATTTGACAACCAATCCTCTATCCACGCTAACACCCTACCCCCAACTCCATATGTCCCTCGACCTTCAGCAATAACCTCTTGTGAGGTACTTTGTCAAACGCCTTCTGAAAATCCAGAAAGACCACATCCACCGGCTCTCCTCTATCGACTGCCCTAGACACATCCTCATAGAACTCCAGTAAATTTGTCAGACACGACTTCCCTTTAATGAAACCTTGCTGCGTCTGCTCTATCAAGCAATTCCCTTCAAGATGCCTTGCAATTTCCTCCTTAATGACAGATTCTAACATTTTACCTACCACAGACGTTAAACTAACCGGCCTATAATTCCCCGCCTTTTGCCTGGCACCCTTCTTAAACAACGGCGTAACATTAGCCGTTTTCCAATCCTCCGGCACTTCCCCGGAATCCAGCGACGTCTGGAAAATAACCACCAAGGCATCCACTATCACCTCCGCCATTTCTTTCAGAACCCTCGAATGCATTCCATCCGGTCCTGGGGACTTGTCCACAATCAGCCCCTCCAGTCTGTCAGCACCGCCTCTCTAGTAACAGTAATGTCATTAAGACCCTCCAGTCCTACCACCTTTCCATCACTAACACCCGGCAAATTATTCACGTCCTCCTCCGTGAAGACAGAAACAAAAAAGTTATTCAATACCTCAGCCATATCCCCATCCCCTACCACTAGGTCCCCTTTCTCATCCTCTAAAGGACCAACGTTCACCCTAGCCAGCCTCTTCCTTTTTATAAAAACTCTTGCTATCCTTTTTTATATTAAGCGCTAGCCCAGCTTCATAGTTTCTCCTACCCTTCTTTATCAACTTCTTTGTCAATCTTTGTTGACATTTAAACCTCTCCCAATCCTCTTCTCGCCCACTACTCTTAGCTACTCTAAATTCCTCCGCTTTTAATTTAACACTTTCCTCATCTCCGGTATCAGCCCAGTGAACCTTCTCCATACTCCTTCCAAGGCCAAGATATCCTTTCACAACTGCGGTGAGCAAAACTGCACACAGTACTCCAGCTGCGGCCTCACCAGTGCCCTGTACAGTTGCAGCAAGACCTCCCTGCTTTTACATTCTATCCCCCTTGCTATAAAGGCCAACATCCCATTCGCCTTCCTGATCACCTGCTGCACCTGCAGACTGAGTTTTTGCAACTCATGCACAAGGACCCTCTGCATCGTAGCATGCTGCAGCTTTTCACCTTTTAAATAATAATCCCTCCTACTATTATTTCTACCAAAGTGGATAACCTCACATTTGCTAACACTATACTCCATCTGTCAGGTCCTCGCCCACTCACTCAGCCTATCCAGAGCTCTCTGCAGACTCTCCGCACCTTCCACGCAATTTGCTTTTCCACTCATCTTTGTGTCATCAGCAAATTTTGTTACCCTACACTCAGCCCGCTCTTCCAGAACATCTATGTAAATGGTAAACAGTTGAGGCCCCAGCACCGATCACTGCGGCAGTCCACTAGTCACCAACCGCCAATCAGAATAGCACCCATCGATACCAACTCTCTGCCTCCTATTAGACAACCAATCCTCTATCCACGCTAACACCTTACCCCCAACTCCGTGCATCCTAACCTTCCGCAGCGACCTTTTGTGCGGCACCTTATCAAACGCCTTTTGGAAATCTAAGAACACCACATCTACCGGTTTACCTCTGTCTACCGCACTAGTCACATCCTCATAGAAATCCAATAAATTCGTTAAATACGACTTCCCCTTAACGAATCTGTGCTGCGTCTGCTCGATCAAACTGTCCTTTTCTAGGTGCCTTGCTATTTCTTCTTTGATGACGGATTCTAGCATTTTTCCAACTACAGGCGTTAAACTAACCGGCCTATAATTCCCTGCCTTTTGTCTGCTACCTTTTTTAAACAGCGGCGTAACATTAGCCGTTTTCCAATCTTCTGGCACTTCCCGAAGTCCCAGCGAATTTTGATAAATAATCACTAAGGCATCCGCTATCAAATCTGCCATTTCTTTCAGAACCCTGTGATGCATTCCATCCGGTCCTGGGTACTTGTCTACCTTCAGTCCCATTAGTCTATCAAGCACTACCTCTCTAGTGACAGTAATCACATTAAGGACCTCATCTCCTACTCAAAGAAGCTAAATAGCAACTCTCAAAAGATCACTGGATAAATATTTGAAAAAGAGGAAGGCTGGGATACAGCATGGAGCCAGCACTGATGGGCTGAATGGTTTTCTCATGGTGTAATACAGAGGCCTAGGTGAATGCTCTGGAAACAGTTTAAATCCCATCACAACTGTTGATGAAATCAATTTAAAAAATGAACCTGGAATTGAGAGCTAGTCTCAGTAATGGTCAGCATGACAACTGTCATAGAACCATAGGATCCCACAGAGGCCAGTTGGCCCATTGAGCCGATCACAATCCCACCCAGACCCTTTCCCCATAACCCCATGTATTTATCCTAGCTAGTCCCCTTGACATTAAGGGGCAATTTAGCATGGCCAATCCCCCTAACCTGCACATCTTTGGACAGTGGGAAGAAACTGGAGCACCCGGAGGAAACCCACACAGACATGGGGAGAACTTGCAAACTCCACACAGACAGTGAGGCAGCAGTGCTATCACTGATTATTACAAAAACTCAACAGATTCACACATGTCCTTTCAGAAAGAAAATCAGCCATCCTTGCCCAGTCTGGCCTACATGTGACTCCTGACCCACAGCGAAGCGTTTCTCTTAACTGCCCCGCTGAAATGGCCAAGCAGGACACCCAGTTGTCACAGTTTGGGATGAGTGACAAAAGCTCGAGGCAGAATCGATCCTGCCTCCAAGCACCAAGGATCGATTCCGGCCTCGGGGGACTGTGTGGAGTCTGCACCTCCTCCCGTGTCTCCTCCAGTTTCCTCCCTCACTCCAAAAATGTGCAGTTAGGTGGATCAGCCATGGTAAACAAGTGGGATTAAGCCATAGGGCTGAGGGAAGGACCTAGGTGGGATGCTTGGAGGGTGGGGTGAGGTGATGGAGTGCAGAAGGTCTGCTGAATGGATGGACAAATCCATGACGTGGATATGCCGGCACTGGACTGGGGTAAACACAGTAAAAAGACTGACAACACCAGGTTTCAGTCCAACCGATCTATTTGATAGTAATTTGGTAGTGAATTTACTATCAAATAAACCGGTTGGACTGAAACCTGGTGTTGTCAGACTTTTTACTGGACAAACCCAGCCTTTTAAAGGCCTTACCTCTGGTGACTCTGTACTCTGGTCCATTGGGATATCCTGCCCTAGCGACATGGCAATTGCTCTCATCATCTGATCCTCCTCAGACATGCTGAGCTCCTGCAAAGATTTAATCAAGCTTCCTTAGGCAAGAACATACACCAGTACTTTCGCAATCAAAGCACGTGAACTACTCTCCTTTATGAGGAAACGTTCAGTAATGTGTGTCTGAGACAGGACATACCAACATCAGAAAATAGCCAGAAATCCTGGCAGCTTTAAGAGAAAAGTAGCAGCAATGAATGAGTCATTTTGAGTGTGCTGTGCAAGTGGATTCAAGATAAGCCGCCTACCCCTCTGGGTTCAGACACAAAATAACTTTCACCAAGTAACAGTCCGATACCAGATTATCCACATATAAACCTGTTCCACCCACCCTGAACCTCAATCAGATTCCAATCTGTAACTCATTCCTGGGTATCTGTTATTCTATATATAGAACATTACAGCGCAGTACAGGCCCTTCAGGCCCCAATGTTGCGCTGACCAGTGGAACCAATCTAATCGCTCTCTAACCTAAACTGTCCCATAGAACATAACAGCACAATACAGGCACCCCACACCTCTTGACTGTATAAACTCCTGGGTATCTGTTATTCTATATATAAACCACCCCGAACCCCTCGATTAGATTCCAGTCTGTAACTCACTCCCGGGTATCTGTTATTCTATATATAAACCACTCCGAACCCCTCGATTAGATTCCAGTCTGTAACTCACTCCCGGGTATCTGTTATTCTATATATAGAACATTACAGCGCAGTACAGGCCCTTCAGGCCCCAATGTTGCGCTGACCAGTGGAACCAATCTAATCGCTCTCTAACCTAAACTGTCCCATAGAACATAACAGCACAATACAGGCACCCCACACCTCTTGACTGTATAAACTCCCGGGTATCTGTTATTCTATATATAAACCACCCCGAACCCCTCGATTAGATTCCAGTCTGTAACTCACTCCCGGGTATCTGTTATTCTATATATAGAACATTACAGCGCAGTACAGGCCCTTCAGGCCCCAATGTTGCGCTGACCAGTGGAACCAATCTAATCGCTCTCTAACCTAAACTGTCCCATAGAACATAACAGCACAATACAGGCACCCCACACCTCTTGACTGTATAAACTCCTGGGTATCTGTTATTCTATATATAAACCACCCCGAACCCCTCGATTAGATTCCAGTCCGTAACTCACTCCCGGGTATCTGTTATTCTATATATATAAACCACCCCGAACCCCTCGATTAGATTCCAGTCTGTAACTCACTCCCGGGTATCTGTTAATCTTTCTATAAAAAATGTGACAGTTTGAAATAACTGATAAAAAGCAAAAGCAATATGCGAAAAAGCTTTGCACACAGCAAGTGGTTGGGGTGTGGAAGGCACTGCCTGAGTGTGTGGCGGAGCCACGTTCAATCAGAATGACTGAAACAGAAGGGGGTGCAGCATTACAGGGAGAAGGCGGGAGAATGGCACTGGGGGAATTATTCATTTGGCGAGCCCGTACAGACACTATGGATTGAATGCTGCCTCTCACTCTCACCCGTTCTGTAATAATGCTGTAATTCTCCGATGAAGCTCGAGTTGCGAGGGTAAGCTGGGACAATGACTGATCAGATGCACTAAAAAGGGGGGATCACTTTCAAAAGGAGGGATTCTGTTTTCCATCAGAGTGTTTGGGAAAGGATGCCCGGAATGGAGGAAGAACGGCTCCACGTAAGTTATGGTGTGACCATGCTCTCTTGCCCTTTCTCCCTCCACGGAGAGGGAAAAGTAGAGGGAGGAACTTATGAGACAGGTTGGAGGGAGGTTGCTAGGTAACTGTGGAATAAGGCAGTGGAAGGATCGGTAAGTGAAGGATCCAGGCATGTAAAGGCTGGGAGCTGGGGAAGACGTGAAGCATCTGAACCAAGACATCACAGTAATTTCACTACGGACAACAGAAAAGAGCAAAGAGCTGAAAAAGGAGTCAGTAGACTGAGCACAGCTTGTACTCTGGGGCTTTACAAAGCCACAGTATGTCAGGCATCCCTGGGCCCAGCACAACATCCACCCCTACCCCTACAAAATCCCCATGTACATATATTAAAAAATGTTACGTGCCCTCACGCGTACAGCTCCTCCCAAGAGCGGAGGGGGGTGCGTTAACAGGTACTCAGTCGCCTGTTCCATACTGCTCGTGTTCAGCAAGGCTTCCATTGCGTGCTCCCTCGTGAAACCCATGTCCATCAGCTGAAAAAGTAAAGATAATCCATACAGGAACCTGCAACAATGTGCTCAGTAACCAATACCAAACTCCACAACCAGACACTGGGGCACACGCATCTCTGTGCCACTGGGGGTATAACTCCTCACGTGGTCCACCTCTCCCTTTGCTCGCTGCCCTCTACTGCAATGATGCCTGGACTTTGAGCCATGGCCTCCCTCAGGGTGTAGAATACTGGTCAGGCAGAATTTTGGCTCTGCTCTGGTTCCTTAGAAAATCACAGCACCAGAGGGATCCAACTGTGGACCGGAACAGTGGTGAGGGGAGCATAGAACAGAGAAACCTACAGTGTAGAAACAGGCCCTTCGGCCCATCGAATCTGCACTGACCACAATCCCACCCAGGCCCTACCCTGTATCCCTACACATTTACCCACTAATCCCTCTAACCTACACATGCCAGGACACTAAAGGGCAATTTTAGCATGGCCAATCAACCTAACCAGCACATCTTTGGAGCACCCGGAGGAAACCCATGCAGAGATGAGGAAAACGTGCAAACTCCACACAGCAGTGACCTGAGCCAGGAATCGAACCCAGGTCCCTGGAGCTGTGAAGCAGCAGTGCTAACCACTGTGCTATCGTGCCGCCCTAAGCAGTGGATGTCATCCCATTAATCTGTGTTTGGAGGGGACACAGACATGCATGGATCTGTACAGTGTCTTTAGTGCAGCTACAGGGCAATTAAGGATGCTTAAAAAAGCACCAAGCTCGACAAGCAACACGTCAGGCTGAGGGACCAAACAGAATCAAGTGTCCCACCCACAGGTCAGGAAGGGAAAAGTGAGAGGCCAAAGCAGCCAGCTGAGGCCAAAATTCAGAACAATACTTTGATTAATTTATTCATTCACAGAAAATGGATGTCGCTGGCCAGGCCAGCATTTGATGTCCATCCCTATTTGCCTCAATTAGGTGACTGTGAATTGCCTTCTTGCTGTTGCAGTCCGGGCAGTATAGGTACACCCACAGTGCTATTAGGGAAGGTGCCCCAGGATCTTGACCCAGTGACAGTGAAAGATTGGCTAAGTCAGGGTGGAATGTGGTTCAGAGGGTCTTACTACAACACCGTACAGCTGCAGAAAAACATCTATTCCGTTCCCTCCACTGGCTCCAAAATGAACAAACCAAATACATTTCCTCAGCAATCCTAACCTGCTGAAGCTGCTGTTGGTTCACTTGGGGCTCACGCCTTGGTGCCGTCCCTTCTTCCTGGGGACCCTCCTCCTCTGTCCTGCTGCCCTCTTTCTCCTTGGACAGTCGCTCACGGATCACGGGCTCGCCCCTCAGGATGTGGCATAAGATCGCTAGCATCGACTCGGCCATGCGCCCACCGTACACCTTTAACGGCTTGCGATTCCACAGGTTCTTGATGCAGTTAAAGGCTGCCTGTCAAACGTTACATTAAAAAAAACATGAGCACACGAACAACAGCAACCCCCCCCCCCCCCACCGAGCAACAGGGATAGAGAGAGATAACGAGAGAAAGCAACCAAGCAAAAAAGAGAATGTTGGATGATGGATAGAAATAGGTCAGTGAGCAAAGGTGGGACACTGCCCCACATTTGGGTGTTACACAGCATAGAGGGGACTGAATTGCTGGGTGGGACATTGCAAGCTTGGACTCTCTCCCATGCTTCAATCCTCACTGCATGGATGAGGAACAATTTAAACATCAGAGTCAGCTGGCTGGTACACACACTTTTACTCAGTGACCTGAGCCTGTGTGGTACAGTGGGTTAGCACTGCTGCTTCACAGCACCAGGGACCCAGGTTCAATTCCCCGCTGAGGTCACTGTCTGTGAGTCTGTACATTCTCCCTGTGTCTGCGTGGGCTTTCTCCGGTGCTCCAGTTTCCTCACACAGTCTGAAAGACGTGCTGGTTAGGGTGCATTGACCATACTAAATTCTCCCTCAGTGTTATCCGAACAGGCACCAGAGAGTGGCCAATAGGGGATGTTCACAATAACTTCAGTACAGTGTTAATGTAAGCCTATTCGTGACACTAATAAATAAATAAACTTTAACTTTAAGCTTTAGCTCAGATGAGGGGAAACATTTTAATGCAGGGTGTTATTCTCTGGAATTCACTGTCTGAAAGAGCAGTGGTCGCAGATTTAATAATATCTTTCAAAAGGGGAACGGGATAAATACTTGGAGTAGAATTTTACAGGGTTATTTGGGTGGGGGGGGTAATGTGCCTAATTCTTTCAAAGGGCTGGCACTGACATGAAGGGACAAATAGAACATAGAACATTACAGCGCAGAACAGGCCCTTCGGCCCACGATGTTGCGCCGACCAGTTACAAAACAATGACCCACTAACCTAAACCAATCCCTTCTCGTCCATAAACCTATCCACGGATCTCTTAAACGCCCCCAAACTAGGCGCATTTACAACTGCAGCAGGCAGGGCATTCCAATCCCTCACCACCCTCTGGGTAAAGAACCTACCCCTGACATCCGTCCTATAACTACCCCCCCTTAATTTAAAGCCATGCCCCCTTGTGCTAGATTTCTCCATCAGAGGAAAAAGGCTATTACTATCCACCCTATCTAAACCTCTAATCATCTTATATGTTTCAATAAGATCCCCTCTTAGCCGCCTTCTTTCCAGCGAAAACAACCCCAAATCCCTCAGCCTCTCCTCATAGGACCTCCCCTCCATACCAGGCAACATCCTGGTAAACCTCCTCTGCACCCTCTCCAAAGCCTCCACATCCTTCCTATAATGTGGGGACCAGAACTGCACACAGTACTCCAAGTGCGGCCGCACCAGAGTTGTGTACAGTTGCAACATGACGCTGCGACTCCTAAATTCAATCCCCCTACCAATAAACGCCAAGACACCGTATGCCTTCTTAACAACCTTATCTACTTGACTCCCAACTTTCAGGGATCTATGTACACATACACCTAGATCCCTCTGCTCATCCACACTATTCAAAGTCCTCCCGTTAGCCCTATACTCGACACATCTGTTATTCCTACCAAAGTGAATTACCTCACACTTCTCCGCATTAAACTCCATCCGCCACCTCTCGGCCCAGCTCTGCAACCTAAGTCTTCCTGCAAACTATGACACCCTTCATCACTATCTACCACACCTCTGACTTTGGTGTCATCAGCAAACTTACTAATCCACCCAACTATACCCTCATCCAGATCATTAATAAAAATTACAAACAGCCTCCCCTCCCAAGCTGTACATCCTAGAAGGCGTGAAGCTTACCTTCTGTGTCACCACCAGAAAGCGGAGAGCGCTGAACTGCGGGAAGTTCTGGCCACCGGGTGGCTTGGCCGGCAGAGAGTGCGGAGACTCCAGAACAGTCGTCGGGTTCACCATCTTCTCCACGAGCATCAGCCAGGCATCGAGGAACTCGCCCGTGCCATCCGGGAGCTCGGTGTGCTCCAGGCCTTCGGTGATTGGCACCTTCCCCCCCATCGACAGAGCCCAGTTAAAGGTCCTGTCGGGAAGCCAGTTGAATGGTTAAAGTGCTGCAGACCAAACTGAGGCAAATACCCGTGCTCTGCCCCCATAAATCGCGTACGCCAATCAACACAAAGATTGCACTTTGGGGGTTTTTCGTCGATTGAATCTCACTTGCCCATGCACTCTACAAACTGTGCACAACAGCATTCACCAAACCCCTCATTCCAAATGACAGACAGTGAATTTGCTCAGTTTCCCAACAGAATTACTCACTCAAACAGGGCATCGTGTCCTCCAGAACACAGGAACTTCTGCAGCATCAAGTGATAAGGGTACTTCCTCTCATCAAACAGCATGGGTGACGTGAAGCCCACTGAACAGATGAAGAAAGTCAACCTGACGAAATGGGGAAGGGTGCGAGGGCAGATAAAAATGCACAGAGTGAATCCTGAGATAAGAGACAATTCCAGACAGAAGAGGGTCAAAGTGAAGCTTTGTTTTTGGAACCATCTCGATGCGACTCCCAGATGGACATGATTTTGCCACGGGTTTGGAATTAAGATGGTGACCGTGGACAATGGGAAATAAGGTTATGGTGCAGTGGGGCACGAGGAGTACAATGTCTTGTGAAGGTGCAGTATCTCAGCCTCACCTCTGTAGGCCAGATTGGCTCCGTGGAGCCTCAGGGACCTCCTCGCAGCCACAAGGAACTGGGTTCAAGTCTCGCTTTAGGTTTTGAGCGCAAACATCAACACTCCAGCTTGGTATTGAAGAAGCGCTACAATCAAGGTGCAGCTTCTTTCAGACGAGGCTTTTAAATTGAGGCTCCAGCTGCCTGTCTAAGGGGAGTTTTGGCCGGTGCTTTAGGGCCAATGTTTATCCCTTAAGCAATATTACGAAAACAGGTGATCACATTGCTGTTTGTGGGAGCTACCTGCTACCACCTTTCCTACATCGTGATATTGGGTACACCTCAAAGTACTTCACTGGCTGCGAAGCGCTTTGAGATGTCCGGTGGCTGTGGATACGAGTGCCAGTCTCTCTCTATCTTCCAAATAGAGTCATGGTCATAGAGGGCAGAAAAGGCCCTTTGGCCCATCCAGTCTGCATCGACAAGAACTACCACTAATCCCATATCCTTGAATTTTAAAATATTTCAGGAGCTCAGCCAAGTAGTTTTTTTGAATGGTTGTAAGGTGTACAGCCTCCACTACCTTCCCCAGCAGTGCATTCCAGATTCCCACCACCCTCAGTGATTTATTTCTCAAATCCCCTCTAAATCTCCTGCTCCTCACCCTACAACTCTGCCCCCTCGTGAATGACCCTTCAACCAAGAGGAACAGCCATTCCCAACTCACCCTATCCATATCCCTCATAAATCTTATACACCTCAATCATGTTGCCCTGCCCACTCACAGCCTTCTCTACTCCAGAACAAACAACCCAAGCCTTTCCAGTCACTCTTTATAGTTCAAATGTTCCATTCCACGCAGCATCCTGGCAACTCTTCTCTGCACCCTCTCCAGTGTAATCACATCCTTCCTATAATGTGGTGACCAGAACTGCGTACAGTACTCTCTAACTGTGGCCCATATTAATTCTCTCCTTCAGAATTTTCTCCAATAATTTCCTGACCACTGGTGCAAGACACACTTGTCTGTAATTTCCTGGTTCATTCTACCACTCTTCTTGAAAGGTGGGGCCATACTTGCCACCCTCCAGGCCTCTGGCGCTTACCCCATGAACAGAGAGGAATGATAAATGTGTGTCAGAGCTCCTGTAATTTTCTCCCTCGTCTCCACAGCAGCCTGGGATGCAATTCATCTGGGTCAGGGGACGTGTCCATTTTTAAGCTGGTTAGAGCCTCTCCGTTTCCTACATCAAACTGTGCAAGTTCCTCACAGTCCTCCTTCCTCAATTCCATGCCTAAGTTCTTCTAAGTGAAGGCTGAGAGAAGTATTCATCAAACACCCTCCCAATGTCCTGCGATTTCACACACAGATTGCCCCCTTAGTCCCTAATTGATCCCACTCTTTCCCTGCTTAACATCTTACCTTTAACGTATAAAACATCTGAGGATTCTCCCTAATCCTGTTTGCAAGCCCGTTCTCATGTTCCCTTTTTGCTCTTCCAGTTGTTTAGGATTCATTCACCACCAATGCCAAGTGCAACAACCCTCTCTTGTACTCCACACTCAAGATTCAGACAAGCAAAAAGTGAATGCAGGAAGAAGCAAATTGCCTGAGCTCCATGGGGTAGAGATAGACTATGGTGTTTTACACTGGGAAAATATTGCTGGATCCTTGCTTTGTATCTAGCAGCTTTGGTTAAAGGTTATCCTCTCTCCATGCCTTATTAATCATTCAACTCTGAGGACCACCACAACTCAAAACACAAAGATTGTTTCCTCACTTTTGTTCAATGCAGTAGAAAGCCAAGACAGAACAATGCTACGGAGCAACAAGGCACTTTCCACCCAGACATACTCACTCCTGTTAGGTATTAGGAGCGGGAGCGTGGAAGGGGCAGGGGGGCGAGCGGGAGCGTGGAAGGGGCAGGGGGGCGAGCGGGAGCGTGGAAGGGGCAGGGGGGCGAGCGGGAGCGTGGAAGGGGCAGGGGGGCGAGCGGGAGCGTGGAAGGGGCAGGGGGGCGAGCGGGAGCGTGGAAGGGGCAGGGGGGCGAGCGGGAGCGTGGAAGGGGCAGGGGGGCGAGCGGGAGCGTGGAAGGGGCAGGGGGGCGAGCGGGAGCGTGGAAGGGGCAGGGGGGCGAGCGGGAGCGTGGAAGGGGCAGGGGGGCGAGCGGGAGCGTGGAAGGGGCAGGGGGGCGAGCGGGAGCGTGGAAGGGGCAGGGGGGCGAGCGGGAGCGTGGAAGGGGCAGGGGGGCGAGCGGGAGCGTGGAAGGGACAGGGGGGCGAGCGGGAGCGTGGAAGGGGCAGGGGGGCGAGCGGGAGCGTGGAAGGGGCAGGGGGGCGAGCGGGAGCGTGGAAGGGGCAGGGGGGCGAGCGGGAGCGTGGAAGGGGCAGGGGGGCGAGCGGGAGCGTGGAAGGGGCAGGGGGGCGAGCGGGAGCGTGGAAGGGGCAGGGGGGCGAGCGGGAGCGTGGAAGGGGCAGGGGGGCGAGCGGGAGCGTGGAAGGGGCAGGGGGGCGAGCGGGAGCGTGGAAGGGGCAGGGGGGCGAGCGGGAGCGTGGAAGGGGCAGGGGGGCGAGCGGGAGCGTGGAAGGGGCAGGGGGGCGAGCGGGAGCGTGGAAGGGGCAGGGGGGCGAGCGGGAGCGTGGAAGGGGCAGGGGGGCGAGCGGGAGCGTGGAAGGGGCAGGGGGGCGAGCGGGAGCGTGGAAGGGGCAGGGGGGCGAGCGGGAGCGTGGAAGGGGCAGGGGGGC
This sequence comes from Carcharhinus amblyrhynchos, assembly GCF_965287045.1. Classification (NCBI taxonomy): domain Eukaryota; kingdom Metazoa; phylum Chordata; class Chondrichthyes; order Carcharhiniformes; family Carcharhinidae; genus Carcharhinus; species Carcharhinus amblyrhynchos. The sequence goes on along the minus strand of NW_027649830.1, from coordinate 627,567 downwards.
GAGCGGGAGCGTGGAAGGGGCAGGGGGGCGAGCGGGAGCGTGGAAGGGGCAGAGAGGGGAGCGGGAGCGTGGAAGGGGCAGAGAGGGGAGCGGGAGCGTGGAAGGGGCAGAGGGGGGAGCGGGAGCGTGGAAGGGGCCGAGAGGGGAGCGGGAGCGTGGAAGGGGCCGAGAGGGGAGCGGGAGCGTGGAAGGGGCCGAGAGGGGAGCGGGAGCGTGGAAGGGGCCGAGAGGGGAGCGGGAGCGTGGAAGGGGCAGAGAGGGGAGCGGGAGCGTGGAAGGGGCAGAGAGGGGAGCGGGAGCGTGGAAGGGGCCGAGAGGGGAGCGGGAGCGTGGAAGTGGAAGGGGCCGAGAGGGGAGCGGGAGCGTGGAAGGGGCCGAGAGGGGAGCGGGAGCGTGGAAGGGGCAGAGAGGGGAGCGGGAGCGTGGAAGGGGCAGAGAGGGGAGCGGGAGCGTGGAAGGGGCAGAGAGGGGAGCGGGAGCGTGGAAGGGGCAGAGAGGGGAGCGGGAGCGTGGAAGGGGCAGAGAGGGGAGCGGGAGCGTGGAAGGGGCAGAGAGGGGAGCGGGAGCGTGGAAGGGGCAGAGAGGGGAGCGGGAGCGTGGAAGGGGCAGAGAGGGGAGCGGGAGCGTGGAAGGGGCAGAGAGGGGAGCGGGAGCGTGGAAGGGGCAGAGAGGGGAGCGGGAGCGTGGAAGGGGCAGAGAGGGGAGCGGGAGCGTGGAAGGGGCAGAGAGGGGAGCGGGAGCGTGGAAGGGGCAGAGAGGGGAGCGGGAGCGTGGAAGGGGCAGAGAGGGGAGCGGGAGCGTGGAAGGGGCAGAGAGGGGAGCGGGAGCGTGGAAGGGGCAGAGAGGGGAGCGGGAGCGTGGAAGGGGCAGAGAGGGGAGCGGGAGCGTGGAAGGGGCAGAGAGGGGAGCGGGAGCGTGGAAGGGGCAGAGAGGGGAGCGGGAGCGTGGAAGGGGCAGAGAGGGGAGCGGGAGCGTGGAAGGGGCAGAGAGGGGAGCGGGAGCGTGGAAGGGGCAGAGAGGGGAGCGGGAGCGTGGAAGGGGCAGAGAGGGGAGCGGGAGCGTGGAAGGGGCAGAGGGGGGAGCGGGAGCGTGGAAGGGGCCGAGGGGGGAGCGGGAGCGTGGAAGGGGCCGAGAGGGGAGCGGGAGCGTGGAAGGGGCCGAGAGGGGAGCGGGAGCGTGGAAGGGGCCGAGAGGGGAGCGGGAGCGTGGAAGGGGCCGAGAGGGGAGCGGGAGCGTGGAAGGGGCCGAGAGGGGAGCGGGAGCGTGGGAAGGGGCCGAGAGGGGAGCGGGAGCGTGGAAGGGGCCGAGAGGGGAGCGGGAGCGTGGAAGGGGCCGAGAGGGGAGCGGGAGCGTGGAAGGGGCCGAGAGGGGAGCGGGAGCGTGGAAGGGGCCGAGAGGGGAGCGGGAGCGTGGAAGGGGCCGAGAGGGGAGCGGGAGCGTGGAAGGGGCCGAGAGGGGAGCGGGAGCGTGGAAGGGGCCGAGAGGGGAGCGGGAGCGTGGAAGGGGCCGAGAGGGGAGCGGGAGCGTGGAAGGGGCCGAGAGGGGAGCGGGAGCGTGGAAGGGGCCGAGAGGGGAGCGGGAGCGTGGAAGGGGCCGAGAGGGGAGCGGGAGCGTGGAAGGGGCCGAGAGGGGAGCGGGAGCGTGGAAGGGGCCGAGAGGGGAGCGGGAGCGTGGAAGGGGCCGAGAGGGGAGCGGGAGCGTGGAAGGGGCCGAGAGGGGAGCGGGAGCGTGGAAGGGGCCGAGAGGGGAGCGGGAGCGTGGAAGGGGCCGAGAGGGGAGCGGGAGCGTGGAAGGGGCCGAGAGGGGAGCGGGAGCGTGGAAGGGGCCGAGAGGGGAGCGGGAGCGTGGAAGGGGCCGAGAGGGGAGCGGGAGCGTGGAAGGGGCCGAGAGGGGAGCGGGAGCGTGGAAGGGGCCGAGAGGGGAGCGGGAGCGTGGAAGGGGCCGAGAGGGGAGCGGGAGCGTGGAAGGGGCCGAGAGGGGAGCGGGAGCGTGGAAGGGGCCGAGAGGGGAGCGGGAGCGTGGAAGGGGCCGAGAGGGGAGCGGGAGCGTGGAAGGGGCCGAGAGGGGAGCGGGAGCGTGGAAGGGGCCGAGAGGGGAGCGGGAGCGTGGAAGGGGCCGAGAGGGGAGCGGGAGCGTGGAAGGGGCAGAGAGGGGAGCGGGAGCGTGGAAGGGGCAGAGAGGGGAGCGGGAGCGTGGAAGGGGCAGAGAGGGGAGCGGGAGCGTGGAAGGGGCAGAGAGGGGAGCGGGAGCGTGGAAGGGGCAGAGAGGGGAGCGGGAGCGTGGAAGGGGCAGAGAGGGGAGCGGGAGCGTGGAAGGGGCAGAGAGGGGAGCGGGAGCGTGGAAGGGGCAGAGAGGGGAGCGGGAGCGTGGAAGGGGCAGAGAGGGGAGCGGGAGCGTGGAAGGGGCAGAGAGGGGAGCGGGAGCGTGGAAGGGGCAGAGAGGGGAGCGGGAGCGTGGAAGGGGCAGAGGGGGGAGCGGGAGCGTGGAAGGGGCAGAGGGGGGAGCGGGAGCGTGGAAGGGGCAGAGAGGGGAGCGGGAGCGTGGAAGGGGCAGTGAAAGGAATGAGAGCAGAGACTCTGTTCAGTTTGGCTCAGTGGCACACGGAATATCAAGGGGCATCAACAAAAGCCTCTCAAAGCGCTTTGTGCGGGGACTGAAGTCAGTGAGCATGGCAGCCATTCTGATCTGTTGACTATGCACAGAGCTAGTGAACCTTTTGACATCACTGGTGAGACCCGTTTCCATATCTTCTCTTCTCACATTCATCAGGACAATCACAAGAATAGAATAGCAAACTTCAAACGCTCACAACAATTTATAACACAGGAGAAGAGATTGCTGATGAGTGCAAAATAAAAAGCTTCGACATTAATAATCAAATTCTTGAAAAGAGATTATTAAGCCAAAGGCAGGCTAGCAAAAACCTGCCTGTCTGCGATGTAATCTATCTGACCCAGGGTCTGCTGCACTCTCTCGACAGTTCCATTTTATACGACTCTCTGAAATCTTTCTCACTTCTCTCCTGGATAGCCTTGCTGGGATTTTAAACTTGTCCTAGTTTTTCCTCTCCAACCCTAACAACTCCTTCCAAAATCCAGGAAAGAATCAGTAAATATTTGGTGAGAAGAGAGTTTCCATGGCTGGTGGCAAAGAGGAGGGGAGTGAGATGCAGATTAGGCCATGATCTCACCCAGTGGCAGGACATACTCGAGGGACCGAATGGCCTTTCCCCATTTCGCTGTTTAGCCAATGGAGATAAGCTAACACCACCTTTCCAGATTAAACCAGGATCCTTACACCCAGCTGGCATTTAGCTGCCCGGATGAAGGCCAGAAGCAGCAAAGCGGAAGATGGAACATACCTGAACCTGGGGGTGGGAGTGTATGGGGGTGGTTGCCACGACAACCCTTTGGTTAGGAGTTTGGTGAGAGCGGATGCTGTTCCTCGTGCTGCCGGTGTGGGTGCAGTGGTGGTGCTGGCAGGATGATGACTCCGCCGCTGGCGTACAGGTGATCCGACGCACAGTTTGACCAACAGGCCAAAGAGCTCAGCCAATGCCCTGCCGAGCCTTGAGGATGCTGCAATTAAAAGACAGGATGAAAATCACTGTTAGATAAAGGATAAAGTCAAAGTAATAATCAAGCCCTGATTACTGGCAACTGAAGGGGCACTAAAACTAGCATGAGAACAAATTTGTTCTCGGAACTCTGCTTCCAAATATCACCCAACATTTTGTTTACATTGGTGCAACACCCATCCACCCAGCCAGCATCAAAATGACAGAAGCCCGACAGTACAGAAAGAGCCAGTCGGCACCGACTCTCCAACTATGCACCTTGACCAGACCCTGTAACTTCACACATTTACCCCACTAATCCACCAGCCTACACATCTTGAGACAATTAAAAGCACACCCAATCAACCTATCCTGCACACCTTCGGACTGTGGGTGGAAACTGGAGCATCAGGAGGAAACCCACACAGATACAGGGAGAATGTGCAGACTCCGCACATTGACCCAAGCTAGGAATCAAACCTGGGTCCTGGCGCTGCGAGGCAGCAGTGCTGGACTGTGCTTGCTGAAAACGGTATGATTACCAAGGGCAGCCAGCTCACTCGGAAACACTCAGCAAGATGGCAACAGCCTCAAGGAAGAGACAACAACTAGAAAAATCACGTGTTTACTGGACAAATCAAGTGGAATGCGCCAAGCCAAGGGAAGGAAGCAGCAAAAAAAAAAGAGCAATATACTGCAGATGCTGGAGGTCTGAAATAACAGCAGAAAGTGCTGGAAAAAATCAGCAGGTCTGACAACATCTGTGGAGGGAGAACCCAGGGCAGCACAGTGAAATGGTTTGATTCCAGCCTCAGGTGATTGTGTGGAGTTTGCACATTTTCCCAGTGTCTGCATGGGTTTCCTCCCACAGTCCAGAAACAGAATCACAGAATCCCTACAGTGCAGGAGGAGGCTGTTTAGCCCAGCGAGTCTGTACCGAACACAATCCCACATCCCCATATATTAACCCTGCTAACCCCACGACACTATGATCAAATTAGCCAATGGCCAATGAACCTAACCCGCACATCTTTGGAATTATCAGGGTAAATGTGTGAGGTTACAGGGATAGGGCCTGGGCAGGATTGTAGTTCGTGTGGTCTCGATGAGCCAAATGGCGTCCCTCTGCACTGTAGGGATTCTACGAAATGGAGTGAATGTTTCGAGTCCAATATGATTCTTTGTCAGACCTACCAGAACATATTCCAAAGATGTGTCATATCAGACCAGAAATATCAACCCTGCTTCTCCCTCCACAGATGCTGCTGCACTTGGTTTTCTTACAGCACATGCTGACCTTCTTTAAAGCATCTTGCTTCGATTTAAGATGTTTTGGGGGGTGCTGGCTGCTGGTCAGGGAGTTGTTCAACTGCTGGATTTGTCTCACCATTACTGATAGCCAGGCAGCTGTGGCCTTGGCGGCAGTGTGAGAGCAGCAGTATCGCGAGTACAGCAAAGGGCTTCTTCATCACAGCATCTATTTCACCTGTCCATACAGGATTCATTTTGGTGCAGTCTACTAGAAGCTACTCACCAGACAGCAAGGGTTTAATCTGCTTGATCCGTGCAGCCATGGCTGGCGTGATCTTGGACTTTGCTTTGGTGTCTGATGTACTGGGCTCATCTGTTTCCATCGGTGCGAGTGTGTCGCCATCCAGGCTGATCCCCTCCAGCAGCCCCTGGGCTGAAGATTCCACACTGCTGCCCGCTGCATCCATTTCTGCTTCTGGAAGGTAAAGTGGAACCCAGGGGTGGCGGGTGTCAGGGAGCACTCACTCTCTTTGGGTGAAGGCATTGGGAATGGGTTTTTTTGGGCGACATTCTTGCAATCACTGGAACTGACAACAGTTTTGGAAATTGCTCGTCTTCTCGTTTCCACTGTAAACCTGAGCTGAATAAAATCTCTGCTGCCTGTCTTTGAGCCCACACCAAGTCCCGTTCACCTTCCTGCACTCTCAGACCCACATCAATTCCTGGACCAGCAACGCCTCAACTTTAATAATCCCTCCATAACCTTAGCCTTTCCTCCCTCTCTCACTGACCCTCGTCAGCCCTAGAATCTTCTGCAATCTCATCTTTTCTCCTATTCTGCTCACTAGCATTTCCCTGATTTTGATGGTTTGGAACTCTACAATCCATCCAGCCCACTTCCTCCTCCCACCTCACTCTGCTTTTCAAAACCCACCTCTTTGATCATGCTTTTAGCCACCTGTCCTCTCATCTCTTGCAGCTCAGTATCAATGTTTGAAAGTGCTGTCTTGGAACACTTTACTATGTCAAAAGGTCAGCATATAAACACTCCTGCTTCGCGGAGCTGCCATGTTAAAGGCTCACCTGCTCTCTTGGCTCCAGCGGAGGTGCCCGGCGTAGCAGCAGTCGCAGGTTTGTCCTCCTTTGGCACCAGCTTCTGCATGTCGGCCTGGCCAAACTCACAGCCAGCTGGAAGACTGAACCCAAACAAAACCAGTTAACCACACGTATACTCTCAATCTGAACCTCACCAACTTGTGCAAAGTGTGACATTTAGCAGCACATGCCAAAAGTCCCCATAAAATCCCACTGTCATGTCCTGCCAGCTTTTCGGTACGGATGCCTCCTGAGATTTATTTTTATATATAAAGAATACGTGCAGAAAAGATGCACTGTTCAGGGATTGTACAGATAAATTGGAAATGATGGGACTGTTTTCCTTGGAGAAAGTTGAGAGGAGATTTGTTCAAAATATTCAAGATCATGAGGGGTCTGGATGAAGTAAGAAAAAACTGTTCCCATGGGCAGAAAGATCGAGAACGGCAGGTGGAAGGGGGCACAGATTAAAGGCGATTGGTGGGAAACGCAACGGAAACAGGAAAAGACATGTTTTCACATAGCGAGTAATTCAGGTCTGAGACTGTGGCGGAGATAGGGTCGACCAAGGCTTTCAAAGGGGAACTGGATCATTACCTGATGAAGGATCCTGTGTAAGCTTAGTCCTGCTTCAGTCTATGCAAATACTTCATTTTAAGATATTTCTGCCCATGCAACTAACTCTGCTAAGCTTAGCAACTGACTGCTAACCTTGAGTACATAGAGAATCTGAAAACTAAAGGTTAGCTAGAAATTGACTGCATTCCTGAAGGGTACACAACAGCAGGCAAACAGGTTTTTCGTAACAGCAACTGCAAGAATTGCTTTTCTAAGTTAGAGATAGCCTGCAAAAAGCTTTTCAATAAGGAGATAAGGGCTGAAATCTAGTCTGGATTTTAGTCTGCATGTTTTTAGTTGTTTCATGGTTGGTTCAGTATGTTGAAGCAGCTGGCAGAAAAAGCTAGTCTCCGATCTTTCCTTTCCGCTTCTGTTTTGTTAATTTTAAATTCCATTCAATAAAAGAAGGCCATTTTTTAAAATCCTGTCAGTGCTGCCCCTCATCTATTCAAACGAATGAATGCACCCAACATCTGAAAAGGAAGAATGGGCAGGGTCAACGGGAGAAGGCAACGATTGGAGTGGGTGAGTTGCTCATTTGAACGGCCTGCACTGACACAATGGGATGAATGGCCTCCTCCTGAGCACAGCACCTTCTCAGCTGCCACTTTGTCTCACAGATGTACACCTCAGGGAGGAAACTCTGCACAGGCTGACATTAAATGAGACAGGAATAGGAGTTGTGAGGAGGCTTCAAGGGGATTTGGACATGTAGGCAAGCAAGCATCAACATGGCCGATGGATTACAATGTGAATAATTGTGAAGTTACTACCTTGGTCAAAAAAAAGGTGGAGTGTTTCTCAAATGACGAGAGGTTGGGAGGTGTAGCTGTCCAAAGGAACTAGAGTGACCTTTGTTCATGAGTTGCTGACAGCAAACATGCAATTCAGGAAGTATTAAGTTTATTTATTAGTGTCACAAGTAGACTTACATTAACACTGCAATGACGTTACTGTGAAAATTCCCTAATTGCCACATTCCAGCGCCTGTTCGGGTACACCGAGGGAGAATTTAGCACGGCCAATGCAGCTAACCAGCACATCTTTCAGACTGTGGGAGGAAACCGGGGCACCCAGAGGAAACCCATGCAGACACGGGGAGAAAGTGCAGACTCCACACAGACAGTGATCCAAGCCGGGAATGGAACCTGGGTCCCTGGCGCTGTGAGGCAGCAGTGCCAACCATATATGGCACCAGGCAGAAAGGATATCTTGGCACAATCCTGAGTGTGACAAGGCTCACCTTATCCTTGCAGGCTAACCTGCTCATATCCACATATTTCCAATTAGCAGATACAGATTTTCCACAAATTGCATCTACTCTCAACTCTCTCTCCCATTATCTCAATTGAATTGCAATTCTTAAATCCATCCTTTGAGATCAGGGCTCAAAATCCAGAATGGTACCTGGGCTACACAGCACATTCCATGGCAACCCAGTGTGTAAAGGAAATTCAACCCCTGACTCCCAGCAGTCCCCCTCGCAACCACCCTCCCCCAGACTGGGACAGCATAGTGATTAGCGCTGCTGCCTCACAGCGCCAGGGTCCCAGGTTCCATTCCCAGCTTGGGTCACTGTCTGTGTGGAGTCTGCACATTCTCCTCGTGTCTGTGTGGGTTTCCTCTGGGTGCTCTGGTTTCCTCCCACAGTCTGAAAGACGTGCTGGTTAGGGTGCATTGGCCGTGCTAAATTCCCCCTCAGTGTAACCCAAACAGGCACCAGAGTGTGGTGACTAGGGGATTTTCACAGTAACTTCATTGCTGTGTTAACATAAGTCTACTTGTGACAATCGTAAATAAACTTTACTCCTTCTACCTTCCTTTGGAGTTTCAGAGGCACTCACCTGTTTGGGGTACAGAGAGACAGTAGCACAGTGCTTTCCCAGACCAGTGAGCAGTACAGCTGGCTGAGTTTGTTCAGGACATTTAGGCCCAGCTGCGAGCCCCATTGGTTCACAGATATGGAACGGATTTCACTCTGAAAGAACAGGGACAGCAAAGAGTCAGGCCCTGGCAATTCCTCTTCAAATGCAGCCCAATTTGATACTTCCGTCAACCCAACGCACCAACAACCCACCCATTCTCAAGCAGGCGGGCAGCCGCAATTCACTGCCGCACAGATGCAGTTCACAGAAACAATCACACTTTAACACAGAGCTACATGATGCGGGATCAGGACAGGTGACCAAAGCTGGTCAGAGAGATTGGCTTTAAGGCAGATCTTAAAAGAGGGGAGGGTAAGGAGGCAGAAGGAATTCCAAAGAGCGGGACTAAGGAGGCCAATAGCACAGTCACTCATACTGGCAGAACTGGAGTGCAGGGATTACAGAAGGTTAAGGGGGTTGGAGAGGAGTCTATAGAAATAGAGCAGGCCTTTGTGCCTCAGCTGGTGTCCAGAAATGCAAACCGTGCCTTGCAAACAGACTGGTCACTGCCTCAGTCAAACCCATTAGTCAGACTACTTCATGAACTACGGGCAATTCCGTTCAAATGTTAATTAGTCTGGACCCAGAACCACAATGCAACTCTGCATCCTTTTTCAAACAGTGCCCAAGGGCAGGGTGGCAGGATGAGGTTGGGTGGTTGGGGAGGTGTGGGGAGGAGGGGGGACTCAGAAATTCCACTTTTGATTGTGGATGGAACTGAGGATGAGCGTTTCCACAGCTCAAGAGAAAAAGCCTTCACTACAGTCCTTCAAGATGGAAGCGGAGTTAGCACATGCAGCAGGGAGAGACATACACAAGGGACAGGAAGCAAGAAATGAGGCCAGTAGGAGGGATAATAACTGACTCAGCTCAGAGCCGTCCAGCTGAACCTTTGATGTGGGGTGCGCTCAGGAGCCTGATGAGCTGAGTGCTTTCCAGTTTTACTCCATCCTTACCTGTCCCACCCTGCAGGTGTGCACAAACATCATGATGTAGGCGTGTGCGGCAGTCAGAGCATGCAGCAGCGGTGTGGCCTGGGCCGAGAGGGTGGCATCAGCCACATTGCCAGCATTTGCCAACTCCCGCAAGAGGACTGAGCCACCGGGAGTGTCGATGGGCCGGTGCAGGGGCTCCAATGACGACAGTATGGTGTCCAGCTGAACGAGGCCTTCCTGCAGTACCTTCAGCTCGTGCGACAGTGTCTGCATCAACATGGTGTGGAAGAGATGGATTAGGTTTGCATTACGTGCCAGATGATGATGTACTCGATACAAAACAGACCGGCTAAACATCCCATTTGAGGGAAGCAGTTAAATTAAGCAACAGTGAGAGACAGACAGGACATTCACAATTTCAGAAAGTCCTAGAGCACTTTACAGCGATTTAAGTATTTTTTTTCAGCTGAAGTATTGTGTTGTTGGAAATTTGCACAGTCAGCACCCACAATCAGAGATTAAATTACAAATTTAGTCATGTGAGTCGAGGGAGCGATGTTCCTGAGGACACTGGGGAAACCTCACACTTATCTCAATACACCACCATGCTTCATCCCCACTCCACACTTTTCACCCAATAGCAACCATGGAATTTTTCACTCACTTCAGAGCACAGATGGAGACGTCTGTTTAGATCCTCATTCACAGGAAGGTCTTTAGCATGGCACCGTAACCCCTCCGGACTACCTCACCTACCGTCACCCCAACCCTGAGAGTGCTATGCTCCTTAGTGCTATGCTCCTTCAGGGCAGCCCTTCTGGCTCGTGGTGCCTAGTCAAAAGCTGATTTTTAAAAGGATGCTTTTTTAAAACCCCGCACAGTGGTTAGCACAGCTGCCTCAAAGCGCCAGGGACTCGGGTTCAATTCCCTGGTTGGGTCACTGTCTGTTGTGATTCTGCACGTTCTCCCCGTGTCTGCATGGATATCCTCCGGGTGCTCCCACAGTCCAAAGATGTGTAGGTCAGATGGGTTGCTATGCTAAATGTGTGGGGTTACAGGGATAGGGCAAGGGAGAGGTCCAGGGTAAGATACACTGTCAGAAAATCAATGGAGATTTGATGGCCTCCTCCTACACTGGAGAAATTCTATAATTGAGGCACCAGCATCAATCGCACAGCACCCACCAGAATGGACTTGCAAACTCCTGCAACGGCCTGGCAGGCAGCGGAAGTGGGGAAGTCAATGGGAAGGTTTGGAAGGCCCAGGATACACACAAGTGGCTGTAGCCCCTTCTGGGTTACAAACTCCTGGCAGTGGTCATCTGTGGTGTTGTTGCTGAGAATCGACTCGACAAACTTCATCTATTCAACAGAAAGAGACACAATAGTTAGTGGACATCCAACTGAAGGGGTGGTGGAGATAAGGATACATCTCGCTACTATCATTAGGGAGGGAATTGCAAGGTTTTGACCCAGCGACATAGAAGGAACGGTCAATATATTCCCAAGTCGGCCTGCAGAAGAACATGCAGATCAGGGCGTCCCATTGCACCTGCTGGCCTTCAATACCCAGATGGGTAGAGATTGTGAGCATGGAAGGAGCTGTCGTGAGAGCCTTGGTCAGTTGATGTATGAGAGCCTTGGTCAGTTGATGTAGTGCATCTACAGTAGGTGCACACTGCCAGATTTTCAGGCAGTTTGTATATATAACCAAGGAAAATAAGTCGTGGAAATCAAAAACAGCAAGCACATGTGCTGCGTCCATTCTTCTCACAAACTGTCTGCAGTGAGCACATTGAACTGATAGTAACGTACAATGTTGTGGAGTTGCCTGTGTTGCACTGGGGTAGGCACAGTAAGTAGTCTCACAACACTAGGTTAAAAGATCAACAGGTTTATTTGGTAGCACAAGCTTTTGGAGCATTGCCCCTTCACTCACCCGATGAAGGGGTAATGCTCCAAAAGCTCATGCTACCAAATAAACCTGTTGGTCTTTAACCTTGTGTTGTGAGACTACTGAATGTACAACGTAACCTGGAGATGGGTCTGTCACTGTATAACACTGGGGTACAGTACTGGTGGGGACGGGTCTGTCACTGTATAACACTGGGGTACAGTACTGGTGGGGACGGGTCTGTCACTGTATAACACTGGGGTACAGTACTGGTGGGGACAGGTCTGTCACTGTATAACACTGGGATACAGTACTGGTGGGGACTGGTCTGTTGCTGTATAACACTGGGGTACAGTACTGGTGGGGACAGGTCTGTCACTGTATAACACTGGGGTACAGTACTGGTGGGGACAGGTCTGTCGCTGTATAACACTGGGGTACAGTACTGGTGGGGACAGGTCTGTCACTGTATAACACTGGGGTACAGTACTGGTGGGGACGGGTCTGTCGCTGTATAACACTGGAATACAGTACTAGTGCATCACCTCTTAGCTCAGCATATACAGTAACAGCTCACTTACCACATTGAGTATATAATCCATCAGTGGGATGGGTATCCTTTCCTCTGTGCCAACTACCCTGAGAATGTAGAAAGAAGAAAAGGACATAAGGAGATGAAAGATGTTTGAAAGAACCAAGGCAGGCTCTGCTGCCATTCTGAGTAACCCAGACAGCCTGAGAAGCTGCACTGGAAGTTCGTTGAAATGTTCACTGAGCAGCTCTCACTGTACAGACGCAGACAGAGTCGCACAACAATGGAGGGAATTCGGCCCATCATGCTGAAGCTATCCAATCGTAGAATAATCATAGAAATGTTACAGCATCGAAGGTGGCCATTTGGCCCATTTTGTCCATGTTGACTCAAAAACACCCAGGCGTCCTTTCTAATCTCATCTTCCTGCACCCAGCCCATAGTCTGACGGCTTACAGTGCTTAAGGTGCAGGTCCAGGTATACAGAATAGTGCAGCACAGGAACAGGCCCTTTGGCCCATGATGCTGCTTTGTACATGACATCAAATTAAACTAATCCCTTCTGCTTGCCCTTGGTCCATATCCCTCTGTTCCTTGCATATTTGTTTCCTTATCTAAAAGCCTTTTATACCCCTATCCTGTACCACTACCCCTGATAGCGCGTTCCAGACACCTACCACCAAAAACTTGCTCCTCACATCTCCTTTAAATTTTCCCCGTCTCACCTGAAATGCGTGCTCCCTCGTATTAGACATTTCAGCTCTGGGAGAAACAAGGGAAATAGTCACTGACCTCAGGAAGTGCCATGGATGACATGCCCCTGTCTACATCAATGGGGATGAAGTAGAAATGGTCAACAGCTTCAAGTTTCTAGTTGCCCAGCTCACCAACAACCTGTCCTAGTTCCCCCCATGCTGACACTATAGTTAAGAAAGCCCCACCAATGCCTTTACTTTCTCAGGAGGTTAAGGAAATTTGCCATGCCTGCTACAAATCTCAGTTTTACAGATGCACCATAGAAAGCATTCTTTCTGGTTGTATCACAGCTTGGTATGGGCTCCTGCTCTGCCCAAGAAACTACAAAGGTCGTGAACAAAGCCCAGAGCACCATGCAAACCAGCTCCTCATCCAGTGACTCTGTCTACACTTCTTGCCGTTTCGGAAAAGCAGCTGGCATAATCAAGGATCCCACCCACTCCAGACACCACTTTGTCGGGAAAAAGATACAAAAGTCTGAGGTCACGTACCAAATGACACAAGAACAGCTTCTTCCCTGCTCCCATCAGACTTTTGAATGGACCTACCTCGTATTAAAGTTGATCTTTCTCTACACCCTATGATTCTAACAGTACATTCTGTACCATCTCCTTTCTTTCTCTATGAACGGTATGCTTTTTCCTTCTCTATAAACAGTACGCACGCAAGAAACAATACTTTACATTGTAAACTCATACATGTGACAATAACGAACCAAAATAAGAATTCTGATTGTTAACCCTATCTACGCCTCTCATCATTTTATCGAATCCTATCAGTTCTCCCTTCAGCCTAGTTTGTCCAGCCTCTCTTTATAGTCCATACTCTCTAATCCAGGCAGCATTCTGGTAAACCTCTTCTTCACCCTCTCCAAAGTCTCCACATCTATCCTGTAATGTGGTGACCAGAATTGAAAACAATTCTCTTCTAACTAACGTTTTATAAAGCTGAAACATGACATCCTGACTCTTGTACTCAATGCCCCGACCAATAAAGGTAAGCATGCCATATACCTTTTTACCAGTTCATATACTGGTGTGGCCCTTTAGGGTCTCTGCCTCCACCACCAACTCAAGCAGTGAATTCCAGATACACACCATTTGTCTTGACAAACACATGAACAGGATGGGAAAAGAGGGATATGGTCCCTGGAAGAGTAGGGGGTTTTAGTTAAATCGAACAGCATGGTTGCTGCAGCAGCCGCCCCCCCGCCATTCTCGAATTCTCTGCCAAGGGAAACGGATTCCTCCTGACTACTGTCTCTCTCTCTGTCTCTACCCCTCACAATTTTGTACACCTCGGTCATGTCACCACTCAAACCTTTGCTGTGCCAATGAACACCCAGCCCCCCTAATCTCTTCTCGTTGCTACAATTCTCCAGCTCCAACATTCTAGTAAACCTTCTCTGTACTCTCTCCAGAGCAATTGCATTCTTCCTATAATGCGGTGACCTCATAAGTGTCTTATAAAGTTTTATCATTATATCCCTACTTTGATATTCTATACCTCTGCCAATGAAGGAGAGCATTTTTTCTTTACAACCTTATCTAGCTCTACTGCAACCTTTCGGGACCTGTGCACTTGCACATCAAGATCTCTCACTTCATCCACCCCTCTCAGTATATCCCCATTTACTGATTGACCTTGCTAAACAAATTACCTCATGCTATCAGTGGTAATGCATTTATCAGAATTAAACTCCATTTGCCACAATCCTGCCCACTCCCCCAACTCATCAATATCATTTTGGAGCTTACAGCTATCCTCCACACTACGCTACACGGCCAATACTAGTGTCATCTACAAGTTTCCCAGTTATGCCCCCCACGTTCAAATCTAAACTTGGGTTCCAACATTTGAAACAGCTTTCCATTCACAAGTTGGGAATCAGTTCCACTCCCCTGCTCTTACCTCCTTCACCTGTAAAGCTTTTCCCTTTCAGAGAGGCAGTGACTTTTCTTTGGAAAGTTATTATTCAATCCCTTCCATAACCCTTTCAGGCCACGTTTATCATGTCATTTTGCTTCTCGTCTCAAACCTGACCTCTCTGCCTCAAAAAAGAATTTTTCCTTATTTCCCAAAATAAAAAGACTGCATTAGGGAATCGAGGGTTATGGGAATGAGGCAGGAAAGTGGACTGAGGGTTGTCCCATCAGTCACAATCTAAATGGCAGGGGAGATTGATGGGCCAAATGCCTACTTCTGCTCCTACATCTTATGGACTGGTGAACAGAATCTTGGTCAAAGCAACAGGTTTTAAGGAGCGGTTTCAAAGACGAGGAGTTGCAGGGGGAATGGAGATGAAAAGAAGGGATGTAGGGATTGGAAGAGGTGACAGAGATGGAGGGGGTTGTAGGAGCTGGAGGAGGTTATAGAGATAGGAAGGGGTGTAGGGGACGGAGGAGGTTACGGAGATAGGGAGGGTTGCCAGAGCTATAGGTGGTTACACAGGTCGGAACATGTGCAGAGGCGCTTACACAGGTAGCGAGGGTTCGGGTCTATCGGAAGTTTTGTAGACAGCGAGGGTTCGGGTCTATCGGAGGTTTTGTAGACAGCGAGGGTTCGGGTCTATCGGAGGTTTTATAGACAGCGAGGGTTCGGGTCTATCGGAGGTTTTATAGACAGCGAGGGTTCGGGTCTATCGGAGGTTTTGTACACAGCGAGGGTTCGGGTCTATCGGAGGTTTTGTACACAGCGAGGGTTCGGGTCTATCGGAGGTTTTATAGACAGCGAGGGTTCGGGTCTATCGGAGGTTTTATAGACAGCGAGGGTTCGGGTCTATCGGAGGTTTTATAGACAGCGAGGGTTCGGGTCTATCGGAGGTTTTATAGACAGCGAGGGTTCGGGTCTATCAGAGGTTTTATAGACAGCGAGGGTTCGGGTCTATCGGAGGTTTTATAGACAGCGAGGGTTCGGGTCTATCGGAGGTTTTATAGACAGCGAGGGTTCGGGTCTATCGGAGGTTTTATAGACAGCGAGGGTTCGGGTCTATCGGAGGTTTTATAGACAGCGAGGGTTCGGGTCTATCAGAGGTTTTATAGACAGCGAGGGTTCGGGTCTATCGGAGGTTTTATAGACAGCGAGGGTTCGGGTCTATCGGAGGTTTTATAGACAGCGAGGGTTCGGGTCTATCAGAGGTTTTATAGACAGCGAGGGTTCGGGTCTATCGGAGGTTTTATAGACAGCGAGGGTTCGGGTCTATCGGAGGTTTTATAGACAGCGAGGGTTCGGATCTATCGGAGGTTTTATAGACAGCGAGGGTTCGGGTCTATCGGAGGTTTTATAGACAGCGAGGGTTCGGGTCTATCAGAGGTTTTATAGACAGCGAGGGTTCGGGTCTATCGGAGGTTTTATAGACAGCGAGGGTTCGGGTCTATCGGAGGTTTTATAGACAGCGAGGGTTCGGGTCTATCGGAGGTTTTATAGATAGCGAGGGTTCGGGTCTATCGGAGGTTAGAAAGATAGCAAGGATTGAGGGTCTACCGGGTGTTACAGAGTTAAGGAGCATTTCCCTCCGTCAGGAAGGTGGCATTGAGTTAAAACCATGATCAGGTATTTATAATGGATAGGGATTGAGCTAGAGTTTTTTAGCACAGAGGTCAGTCAGCCTTTAAGGTCTTGCAGCCAGTAGCTGGCTGACACACAGAAAGGATCTGAACTCATTTCTCTACTTGTGAAAATATTCCTGCCGTTATTAAGAGCGGCTGTTGTGAAATCACAGCACAGCAGCACACGGAGTTAAGAACCAGTGCGCCCCTTTGGAAAATGCCACGTCTTTCTTTCTCAAGTGAAGACAACATGCTTTCACTGAGTACTCTGTGCACTCATGGAAACCACACAAAGTAAGAAACTGGTTCACAAAAGCAGCATACTCACTCAGTCTGGAGAGAAAACGAGTTTCCATCAAAATGGCAAGAGGGCCGCTCGAGATGGATAACAATGGATCTTTTAGCTGCCCCTGCCACCCACACCCCAATGACAATTTCACAGACAGAACTGCAGCCATCATCCCGCCGTGTAGGGTTAGCTGTCGCCAACGGGTGGAAGGAAGCAAGATCCTCGGAGTGGGAAATGGCTGGAGTGTCAGCGCAGTGGGAGACACCCGTGCTTTTTTTAACGCAGCGAACAAATGGGCTCAAAGCATTTGCCTGCCACCACTGCAATGCGCTTGTTCCCTGCACTGGTGGAAACCCCCCCCCCCACCGCTGCCATTCTAATGGATTTGCGTCACTGCATATGGGTTAGGTTCCCCTCTATCACCTGAAGTTCTAGTCCTTTAAAACTGCTTCCACGTTGGTCAAAAACAGCCAACAAACAGCTGAAATACTGCAGATGCAGTGCGGGCACACCCTATCCTGTGTGGGGTGGTGGGGGCAATGAACCCGATCTGTGACGGGAAGAAAACAAAAACAAATAAAAGCGTGCACACAGAATCTCAAAGGTGTGTTTCCACATTGGCTGCCTTGAACCACAGTCGGTAGACGCAATGCACAGGTGCGCAGGCACAAGCAAGACTGGCCAGCGGCACAGCCTCGCAACAATATACCCGCAACGAATCTCTACTGCGCCGGCGTGGAATGGTACCACAGCCTTTGATCTCAGCCCAAATAAATAGTAGGCAGTCCCTTCCTGAAACAAGACTTATTCAGGCTGAAATGTTGGAAAATGGCCGACTGGTGAAGCTTAACTGTTTAGGATCATCAACACCTCTCACTAGACAGTAATTCCAGTTCCGCTCTCTCGAGAAGGATTAAAAAGTCCAGGGTGGCATCACTCTGCAAGATGTGCGGCGGGCACACCGAGGTGTAAGACAACATGAAAGGGGGCTGGAACCTTGGGTACACAGTGCCAGGAGACAGCAGGGCCTGGGCTGGTGCCAGGAACCTCTTGCAGCTTGGTAACAAATGGGCACGTCGTCTGCATAACAATCAAGAGTTGCTTTGTAAAGCCACTTGCATTTATAATTTCCTCTTTGATAACTTGGCAAAAACACCCAAAGCCACTTCACACTTGCGTAAACAGACAAAACTGACACCAGGACTAAGGAGAGATCTGTGCAGCTTGGTCAAGGTGGTCAGGATTTAACAAGCAATCTTAGCAGAGACACATGGACAGTTTTAAGGAGGGATTCTCAAAGAGGGTAACCTGGGGAAACCAGTGAAGGGATAACCAACAATGATGGGAGAGGGAATGGCAAGCGACAGTATGGATTGCTGGTGTTGAGTACTGACTCTCAAGAATTCAATGGCATTTTTTAATCACTGATATTTTTTACCACTTCTCAAGTTACTCGATCACACTGCTGGCCCAGAGATCCAAATGTTAACACAGATTCTTTCAGAGATGGGAGGTTAGACTAAGGAGACATGCTGAAATCTCACCCAAAACCTTTCAGTTGACCAACCAGGGTCAGGGACCAGTTCATGAACCGCTGTTAAAGAGGGTGAGGACAAATAAGTTAGCCATTTCCAAGGGTGGAATGCGATTGTCGGCAATAAAGTTAAGGTAACCATCTTGAGTGCCTGTTCGTAGGTTCCAGAAGGCCCAAGAGCTCTCAAGGAGAAATGCAGAGCTAAATTTACCAACTGAGCATTGGCACATCAAAACATTAAAAGCTTATTTGTGCCCGTTAAAATGCAAACAAAGGCAACTCATTCCTGTAATGAGGAAAATGAAAGCCTGTCTCCACTGATCACTGTCTTCAGGTTACAACCTTGATGTCCAGAAACACATCCTCAGGAAGGGGCTGGGTGCTTGCAAAGTTCGCTCCATGCTAGGCAAACATCCTGCACACCTCAAGGGCTGGAAGCTCAATATTTGCTGTGTAGTTCCTTCTGTCTAATAACCCACAGCAAAACAAATCGCTACCACAATGGCAGCCTTTGCCTTTTGGGCAGCCCACACTTATTTTATGTTGGGTAATGTTAACGAGAGGTCCCAGAAGTGATTCTCAGTATCCTCCCCCATTGAAGCAGAAGCCAGACCTTATTCAACCAATACAGTTGTGGTACCTGTAACAGCACTACCTACAGCCCCAGCACATTGATATTCTTAGGACTATGTATACCATCTGGGAGCTCGCTTTTTCCTTTCATGGGACGTAGGCACAGTTGCCAGGTCCAGCACTTATTGCCCATCTCTAATTGCCCCTTGAGAAGATGGTGACGAGCTGCCTTCTTGAACCGCTGCAGTCTGTATGTGTACATACACTCACAGCGCTTGCAGGATTTTGACCCAGCAGCAGTGAAGGAACAGCCAATACAGTTCCAAGTGAGGATGTTGGGTGGCTCAGGGAGGCTCCTGCAGGTGGTGGTGTATCTCTGCTGCCTTCTTCCTTCTCAGGGATGAGAGGCTGCAGGTTTGGAAGGGGCTGCTGATGCAGCCTTGACGAGCTATTGCGTGCTAACTGGCTGCTGCATTGACTCAGGTTATGGCTTTGACTAGCCATCCTGTCACTGCAAAAGGACCACAGAAATTCTTTCTTAACTGTCCACAATGAAGCCACATGGATCTGGCAGTGTTGCAGACAATTCTGGGCACTGCATTTTAGGGAAGATTTAAAATGCTGAGATGATGTAAAGGGATGAGGGACTCCAGTTCTGAGGCAAAGTCAGGACAGTTTGGTTTGCTTTTCGGAACAGAGCGTGTTAAGCAATGACTGCCTAAAAGGAGTTAAGATTAAAAGAGGTTGAGAAGTACTGACAAGAATGGACTAAAAACCATTTGTAGAATCTCAACATTTGACCCACTGATCCTGCACCGAATCTCCAGGACAGCAACTTACCCAGACCCATCTCCATGCCCCATCACCATGACCCTGCATATTCATCATGGTTAATCCCCCTAAACTACACATCTTGAGACAAATCCATCTAAGGTGCAGATGTTTAGAGGAGGAAACTGGGGCACTTAGAAGAAACCCACGCAGGCACAAGGGGCACATACAAACTGCACAGACATTGACTGAGGGCAGGAATCAAACCCAGGTCCCTGGTGCTGTGAGGCAGCACTGCTAACCACCGTGCCACCCTTCTGGGGGGGACAGAATCAAAATCAAGAGTAAAAAATCTGGGAGAGACATGGAAACAGAATCCCTAATTAACTGAGGGGAGAGTTAAACAGGTGCTCAGGAACTAGTGACAGGGGAGCGCTAAGCAGATTGCTCTTTCAAAGAGGCACAACTACTCTCCATTGTCACTGGAGGTTGGGATTCCATGGTGCTAACGCACTTTCAAAAAAGGCTGTTTGTGAAACTGTGCAAGCAGCTCTCTTGCTTCTCTGCCACGTTTATTCCTCTAGGCTGGTTAGATTACACCGGAACTCATCCCATTAAGATTTACATTCACTGCAATAGAGGATTAGAATCAGTGTTACGCTTTTCCTTTTGAGATTTCAGTTAGATCCTGAACCATGTCT
Source organism: Carcharhinus amblyrhynchos (assembly GCF_965287045.1). Lineage (NCBI taxonomy): Eukaryota > Metazoa > Chordata > Chondrichthyes > Carcharhiniformes > Carcharhinidae > Carcharhinus > Carcharhinus amblyrhynchos. The sequence goes on along the minus strand of NW_027649830.1, from coordinate 607,590 downwards.
GTCCCAATCACTCAATACTAAATGTATTAGGGCCCACCATTTTGTGTGAGAACATAAGAACATAAGAAATAGGAGCAGGAGTAGGCCATCTAGCCCTTCTAGCCTGCCCCGCCATTCAATAAGATCATGGCTGATCTATCGTGTCTCAGTTCCACATTCCCACCCTCTCCCCATAACCCTTAATTCCCCTTGCCTATCAAAAACCTATCAACCCGCGTCTTAAACATATTTAGTGAGGTAGCCTCCACCACTTCAACGGGCAGAGAATTCCAGAGATTCACCACCCTTTGAGTGAAGAAGTTCCTCCTCAACTCCGTTCTAAACGCGACCCCTTTATCTTGAGGCTGTGCCCCCTAGTCCTACTGTCCTTTCTGAGCGGGAAGAGTCTCTCCACCTCTATCCTATCCATCCCATTCATCATCTTATATGTCTCAATGAGATCTCCCCTCATTCTTCTAAACTCTAACGAGTACAAGCCTAGTTTATTCAGCCTCTCCTCATAGTTCAACCCCCTCAACTCCGGCATCAGCCCAGTAAACCTCCTCTGCACTCCCTCCAAGGCCAAAATATCCTTGCGTAAGTGCGGCGACCAAAACTGCACAAAGTACTCCAGCTGCGGCCTCACCAGTGCCCTGTACAGTTGCAGCAAGACCTCCCTACTTTTATATTCAATCCCATTCGCCTTCCTGACCACCTGCTGCACCTGCAGGCTGGGTTTTTGTGACTCATGCACAAGGACCCCGAGGTCCCTCTGCACCGTCGTATGCTGCAGTTTTTCGCCATGTAAGTAATACACATGTGCCTACAACATATTGCAGTAGATTTCTATCTGGTCAGCCATCAGTTATTAACTGCTTTCCGACTGAGCACAGTGACTTGCACAGGACCACTGCACATGGGTAGACAGCCATCCTGCAACGGCAGGAGAAATGGTGTTTAAAACGCCTCCTCGCTCAGCAGGCAACCTGACACGGGAGGGAATTCTCACTTTAGCCCACCCACCCACACTGCAGTAGTCTGAGGGTTATTGGTCCAGGGCTTGACACTGTCTTTCTTTTCAAAGCACAGCTGCTGGCACACATTCAGAGACAAGTTGGGAGTTTTGGCCAATAATTCAATAAGCAGCAAAACCAAAAACCAGACACGGTGGGAGCGGGATGGCCAAGAGGGAGGGAGTGGTGTGGCCGATAGGGAGGAGTGGACTGTGAGAGGGTCAGGATCGATGGGGAAAGTATAGAGGGTTCTTTACTCTGTGTCTAATGGCGTGCTGAACCTGTCCTGGGAGTGTTTGATGGGGACAGTGTAGAGGGAGCTTTACTCTGTATCTAACCCCGTGCTGTACCTGTCCTGGGAGTGTTTGATGGGGGGACAGTGTAGAGGGAGCTTTACTCTGTATCTAACCCCGTGCTGTATCTGTCCTAGGAGTGTTTGATGGGGACAGTGTAGAGGGAGCTTTACTCTGTATCTAACCCCGTGCTGTACCTGTCCTGGGAGTGTTTGATGGGGACAGTGTAGAGGGAGCTTTACTCTGTATCTAACCCCGTGCTGTATCTGTCCTGGGAGTGTTTGATGGGGACAGTGTAGAGGGAGCTTTACTCTGTATCTAACTCCGTGCTGTACCTGTCCTGGGAGTGTTTGATGGGGGACAGTGTAGAGGGAGCTTTACTCTGTATCTAGCCCCATGCTGAACCTGTCCTGGGAGGGTTTGATGGGGTTACTGCAAAGAAGTGTACCGACAACTGAACAACGAGGAACGCTACAGACAGTTACCTGCAGATCTGATCAAAGAACACACTCGTCAGCTCAACACTTTGATCCGGACCTTCAGAGCATCCTCTGTGCTCTCATCCCACATACTCCCCACATTGGAGATCTCTACTGCCTCCCAAAGATACACAAGGCAAACACACCTGGCCGTCCCATGGTATCGGCCAATGGGACCCTGTGTGAGAACCTCTCTGGCTATGTCAAGGGCATCCTGAAACCCATTGTACAAAGAACCCCCAGCTTTTGTCGCAACGCTATGGACTTTCTACAGAAATTCAGCACACGTGGAGCAGTTGAACCAGAGACACTCCTCGTCACAATGGATGTCTCGGCGCTGTACACCAGCATCCCCCACAATGATGGCATTGCTGCAACTGTCTTAGTACTCAATGCCGACAACTGCCAGTTTCCAGATGCAATTTTACAATTCATCCACTTCATCCTGGACCACAATGTCTTCACCTTCAACAACCGGTTCTTCATCCAGACACATGGAACAGCCATGGGGACCAAATCTGCACCTCAGTATGCCAACATCTTCATGCACAGGTTCGAACAAGACTTCTTCACCGCACAGGGCCTCCAACCGATGCTATACACTAGATACATTGACGACACTTTCTTCCTTTGGACTCATGGTGAACAATCACTGAAACAACTATATGATGATATCAACAAGTTCCACCCCACCATCAGAATCACCATGGACTATTCTCCGGAATCCGTTGCATTCTTGGACAGACACATCTCCATTAAGGACGGTCACCTCAGCACCTCACTGTACTACAAGCCCACGGATAACCTTACGATGCTCCTCTTCTCCAGCTTCCACCCTAAACACGTTAAAGAAGCCATCCCCTACGGACAAGCCTTCCATATACACAGGATCTGCTCAGACAAAGAGGATCACAACAAAGACTTCCAGACGCTGAAAGATGCCCTCATAACAGCAGGATATGGTGCTCAACTCATTGATCGACAGTTCCAACGCGCCACAGCGAAAAACCGCACCGACCTCCTCAGAAGACAAACACGGGACATGGTGGACAGAGTACCCTTCTTCGTCCAGTACTTCCCCAGAGTGGAGAAGCTACGACATCTTCTCCAGAGTCTTCAACGTGTCACTGATGAAGACCAACATCTCGCCAAGGCCATCCCCCCATCCTCACTTCTTACCTTCAAACAACTGCACAACCTCAAACAGACCACTGTCCGCAGCAAACTACCCAGACTTCAGGAGAACAGTGACCACAACACCACACAACCCTGCCACATCAGCCTCTGCAAGACATGCCGGATCATTGACATGGATGCCATCATCTCACGTGAGAACTTCACCCACAGGTACACGGCATATACTCTTGCAACTTGGCCAACGTTGTCTACCCGATACGCTGCAGGAAAGGATTTCCCAAGGCATGGAACATTGGGGAGACCATGCAGACACTACGATAATGGATGAATGAACACTGCTCGACAATCACCAGGCAAGACTGTTCCCTTCCTGTTGGCGAACACTTCAGCAGTCACGGGCATTCGGCCTCTGATCTTCAGGTAAGCGTTCTCCAAGGCTGACTTCACCACACATGACAGTGCAGAGTCGCTGAGCAGAAACTGATAGCCAAGTTCCGCACACATGAGGACGGCCTCAACCGAGATCTTGGGTTCATGTCATACTATTTGTAACCCCATGACTTGCGTGAACTTGCAACATCTCACTTACTGTCCTGTCTGGAGACAATACACATCTCTTTAACCCATGCTTAATGCTATCTCCACTCACACTGTCTGCACTTTTAAGACTTAATTAGCAGTAAAGACGTGCATTCTAATCAGTATTCTATAAACTGTGGGTGTCTTTATGTGCCCTGTTTGTGATCAGAACTTCTCACTGACGAAGAGACAGAGTCCTGAAACCTACCAAATAAACCTGTTGGACTTTAACCTGGTGTTGTAAGACTTCTTACTATGTTTACCCCAGTCCAACGCCAAAATCTACACATTGTGTTTGATGGGGACAGTGCAGAGGGAGCTTTACTCTATATCGAATGCCATGCTGCACCTGTCCTGGGAGTTGTGGGCATTGCTAACTGGGCCAGCATTTCCTGCCCATCTATAAGTATTCTCTATTCCAGAGGGCATAGAGGTTTACAGCATGGAAACAGACCCTTCAGCCCAACCTGTCCACGCCATGCTTTTTTTTTAAACCCCTAAACTAATCCCAATTGCCCACATTTGGCCCACATCCCTCTATACCATTCTTTTCCATGTAACTATCTAAATGCTTTTTAAAATAAAAAATTGTAGCCACCTCTACCTCTGGCAGCTTGTTCCAGGCACTCACCACCCTCTGGACCCTTCTGTATGTCTCCCCTCTCATTTTAAACCTATGTTTTAGACTCCCCTACCTTAGGAAAAATATATTGACTATCTAGCTAATCTGTGCCCCTCATTTTATAGACCTCTCACCCTCAGCCGCTTACGCTCCAGAGAAAAAGTCCTAGTCTATTCAGCCTCTCTTTATAACTCAATCAAGTCCCAGTAGCATCCTAGTAACTCTTTTCTGCACTCTTTCTGGTTTAATAATATCCTTTCTACGATAAAGTGACCAGAACTGTACACAGTATTCCAAGTGTGGCCTTACCAATGTCTTGTACAACTTCAACAAGACGTCCCAACTCCTGTATTCAATGTTCTGACCCATGAAACCAAGCATGCCAAATGCCTTCTTCACCACCCTGTCCACCTGTGACTCCACTTTCAAGAAGCTATGAACCTGTACCCCTAGTTGAGACTCAACAACTTTGCTGTGGCTCTGAAGTCACATGTTGGCCAGACCGGGTAAGTACAGCAGATTTCCTTCCCTGAAGGACATTCGTAAATCAGATGTATTTCTACGACAATCAACTATGATTTTATTGTCATTATCAGGGTCTGATTCCAGATTTTTATTGAATTCAAATTTCACCATCGGCCTTGGTGGGATTTGAACCTGGTCCCCAGAGCATTACTCCGGGGCTCTGGATTTCTAGTCCAGTGGTAATTCTGTTGCACCACTGTCTCCCCTGTCCTGGGAGATTATGATTGGGACCATATAGAGGAAGATCATGACATTTGAAATGGAAAGGCATTTAATTTCTTTCACTTTCGGTGACATAGAGGCATAGATTTTCCTCCTGTACCCTCACAGGGTAGGTGAGAGACTTGATGGGCCAAATCACAACCCTCTGCACTGTAGGGATTCTCAGATAGTGTCTTCAGTGCTGAAACTGAGAGTGATGAAAGAATCTTCACTCCCAGTGCCTGTACAGCGTGTGAAACCCTTCCTCACATTTCCTCCGTTGGGCTTTACAACCCATGGATGATGTCACCTTTCCAACTCGAGCCTGGGCCCTGTCCTGGATTTCTACCGGAAATAAAACTAACAGCAATAACTTGCCAACTCTTCAATCTAGTCAGAGTTTCAAGTTAGATTATTGTACGACAACTTTTGGGTATCCTTGTACGGGCCATTTTAAAAGCCATCCTAGTGCACTCACGTACAGCCACCATGCAAGCCTCCACAAGGCGCTTTTGTACAGCCAATATGTGAGCCACCCTGAGGCACTTGTGTACAAGTCACTGTGAAAGCCATGTGCTGTGTAAAGTATCTCAGTAATGACTCACTGCTGGTTGGGTTCAGGGTCACTCTGCTGTACAGCCATGCTGCTGCTGAAACTCTGCATAGCCTGAACTTCCTCCTCCTCCTCGTCCTCACTGGACGCCTCCTCTGCAGCGTGATTGGACCGAGGTGGTGGGGCGCTCGCAGTCCCATCCGCTTTCTGAATGGAAGGTTTCTGGCAGATGTATTTTGGGTCTCTTCCCAGGTTGCAGATTTCTTCGAGTAACTGAAGAGCAGAACGGGGCTGTGTTAGGTTAAAAAAAAACTTCACCTCCACTCCCTCTACCTTTGGCGCAGATCCCAGCTATTGTACCTTCCCCCACGCACTGCACCCAAGTGCCTTTAATGATCGACCTAAACACAGGATTTTAGACAGGTCAGATTCTGTCCTCACCAAACACGGAGGTACATGCAAGCTACAACAAAACAGGTAGAAGTCAGGAGAGGGTGAGAGATAGGCCAGGATACTCAATCACGAGGACCGGACTAACAATCCAGAGAACAAGCGTTTAAATCCCGGCACAGCAGTTCGACTGGACGCACACGGCCACACACCTTTATGATTGCAGCTGTGGCGTCGGTCTTCAGAGTTGGCTGATGTCTCATCAGTTCGTCCACAGCGCTGCCGAGGTTGGATGCTGTGTCACCTGTATAGACCGGGACAGTATCAAACAATTTACTTGGCACTGTCACATTATTAGTTAAAGTTTATAAAGTTTATTTATTAGTGTCACCAGTAAGCTAACATTACTTTTCATGTATTATTTTTGGGGCAGCATAGGGTGGCACAGTGATTACCATTGCTGCCTCACAGTGCCAGGGATCTGGGTTCGATTCCCAGCTCAGGTCACTGTCTGTGTGGAGTTTGCACATTGTCCCCATGTCTGTGTGGGTTTCCTTCGGTTTCCTCCCACATTGGCTGTGCTAAATTGTCTCTCAGTGTCAGGGTTAGTAAGGTAAATAAATAGGGTTATGGGGATAGGGCCAGGTAGGATTGTGGTTGGTGCAGACTCAATGGGCCAAGAGGTCTCCTTCTGCACTGTAGGAATTCTATGATCTATGACCCCACTCCACCGCAATGAAGTTACTGTGAAAATCCCCTAGTCACCACACTCCGTCACCTGTTAGGGTACACTGAGCGAAAATTTAGCACGGCCAATGTGCCCTAAACTGCACGTCTTTCAGAGTGTGGGAGGAAACCGGAGCACCCAGAGGAAACCCATGCAGACACAGGGAGAATGTGCAGACTCCACACAGACAGTGACCCAAGCCCCGGGATATCGAACCAGGTTTCCTGGCGCTGTGAAGCAGCAGTGTTTAGCCACTGTGCCGTCCCACTGACAGAAGATGACCAAACAGTTTTGCTCTTTCATATTTAGCCTTGTATCAACAACACAAGAACAGGCTGTTTAGCCACCTCTCCAGCCTGTTCTGTGATTGGACTCTGTATCTCTTATTATTGTCACATATCCCACAGTATCTTTGGTTGACAAAACTCTACCTTTCTCTCACACAAAACTTCAGTAGTTGACCCAACATCGATTGTCGTTTGCGCAAAGAGTTCTCCTACCACGTTTTGTGTGTAGAAATGATTCTTAATTTCACTCCTCAAAGCTCAGCCTCTCAATTTTAGAGTCTGTCTGCCACCCCACCTCCAGTTACTATTCGCCGACTGCACTCTGCTGTTTAAGGACGAGGGGGGTGGGGCTTTGGACACCAGCTTGTCATGTCTGTGGCAGCTCAGGCCTGATGTGGAGATGCCGGCATTGGACTGGGATAAACACAGTAAGAAGTCTGACAACACCAGGTTAGAGTCCAATTTATTTGATAGTAAACTCACAAGTTTTCGGGGTTTGCCCCTTCGTCAGGTGAATGGAGAGTTCTGGCCTCAGACACAGCATATAACAGCACACACAGTTTACAGATTACTGATTAGAATGTGAGTCTTTACAACTAACCTGCTATTCAAGTCTTAAAGATGCAGACAACGTGAGTGAAGAGAGCATTAGGTTAAAAAGATGTGTATTGTCTCTAGACAGGACAGTAAGTGAGATTTTGCACACCCAGGTAAGTCATGGGGGTTACAGATAGTGTGACATGAACCCAAGATCCCGGTTGAGGCCGTCCTCATGCGTGTGGAACTTGGCTATCAGTCTCTGCTCAGCGACTCTGCGTTGTTGTGTGTCGTGAAGGCCGCTTGGAGAATGTTTACCCGAAGGTCAGAGGCCGAATACCTGTGACCAACAGAAAGGGAACAGTCTTGCCTGGTGATTGTTGAACCATGTTCATTCATTGTCGTAGTGTCTGCATGTACCATGCCTCGGGACATCCTTTCTTGCAGCGTATTAGGTAGACAACGTTGGCCAAGTTGCAAGAGTACGTACCGTGTACCTGTGGATGGTGTTCTCATGAGAGATGATGGCATCCGTGTCGATGATCCAGCACGTCTTGCAGAGGTTGCTGTGGCAGGATTGTGTGGTGTTGTGGTCACTGTTGTCCTGAAGGCTGGGTAGTTTGCTGCGGACAATGGTCCATTTGAGGTTGTATGGTTGAGGGAGGGCAAAAAGTGGGGTTGTGGGGATGGCCTTAGCGAGATGCTCGTCTTCATCAATGATATGATTGATGAAAACTCTGAAGATGTTGTAGCTTCTCTGCTCCAGGGAAGTATTGGACGACGAAGGGCACTCTGTCTACCGTGTCCCTTGTTTGTCTTCTGAGGAGGTCGGTGCGGTTTTTTGCTATGGCGTGTCAGAACTGTCAATCGATGAGTTAAGTGCCATATCCTGTTCTTATGAGGGAATCTTTCAGCCTCTGGACGCTGATCCTCCTCATCTGAGCAGATCCTGTGTATACGGAGGGCTTGTCCGTAGGGGATGGCTTCTTTAATGTGTTTAGGGTGGAAGCTGGAGACATGGAGCATCGTGAGGTTATCCGTGAGCTTGCGGTACAGTGAGGTGTTGAGGTGACCGTCCTTAATGGAGATGTGTGTGTCCAAGAATGCAACCGATTCCGGAGAATAGTCCATGGTGAGTCTGATGGTGGGGTGGAACTTGCTGATGTCATCATATAGTTGTTTCAGTGATTGATCACCGTGAGTCCACAGGAAGAAAATGTCATTGATGTATCTAGTGTATAGCATCGGTTGAAGGTCCTGTGCGGTGAAGTCTTGTTCGAGCCTGTGCATGAAGATGTTGGCATATTGAGGTGCAAATTTGGTCCCCATGGCTGTTCCGTGTGTCTGGATGAAAATCTGGTTTTTGAAGGTGAAGACATTGTGGTTCAGGATGAAGCAGATGAGTTGTAAAATTGCATCTGGAAACTGGCAGTTGTCAGTGTTGAGAACTGAGGCAGTCGCAGCAATGCCATCGTTATGGGGGATGTTGGTGTAGAGCGCCGAGACATCCATTGTGACGAGGAGCATCCTGGTTCAACTGCTCCATGTATGCTGAGTTTCCGTAGGAAGTCCATAGTGTCGAGACAAAAGCTGGGGGTTCTTTACACAATGGGTTTCAGGATGCCCTCGACATAGCCGGACAGGTTCTCGCACAGGGTCCCATTGCCTGATAAGATTTTGTCTGCATCTTCAATACTTGAATAGCAGGTTAGCTGTGAAGACTCGCATTCTAATCAGTAATCTGTAAACTGTGTGTGCTGTTATATGCTCCGTCTGAGGCCAGAACTCTCCATTCGCCTGACGAAGGGGCAAACCCTGAAAGCTTGTGAGTTTACTATCAAATAAATTGTTTGGACTCTAACCTGGTGTTGTGAGACTTCTTACGCAGCTCAGGCACACAGAGGTCTAAGGAAAGCACAACTTGGCCCTCATGCCAAAGGCGCATCGCTACTCTGCAGCACGGGCAACTTTGTAGTGTAGATGTTCTGCAATGTTAAATCAACTGCGGGGAGATAAGGGGGCCTTCCACTTGGCCTCTAAAACTGAAAGGTTCAGAAATAAAGTTTAAAGTTTATTTATTAGAGTCACAAATAGGCTTACATTAATGCTGCAATAAAGCTACACACTCTGGCCCATTCAGGTACACTGATGGAGAATTTAGTACAGCCAATGCACCTAACCAGCACAGCTTTCAGACTGTGGGAAGAAACCAGAGCACCCAGAGGAAACCCACTCAGACACGGGGAGAACGTGCAAACTCCACAGAGACAGTGACCCAAGCCGGGAATCAAACCAGGATCCCTGGCACTAAGGCAGCAGTGCCAACCACTGTGCCATCAAGTCACCCTGTGGGGGCAGAGTCCTTGTGTACATTGAAGGCTGAGATGATAGATTTTTGATCAGTAAGGGAATCAAGGGTTACAGAGCAAGGATAGGAAAGTGGAACTTTGGATCGGCCATGATCCGATTGAATGGCGGAGCAGGCTCAAGGGGCTGAACAGCCTACTTGTGTTCCTGGTCTTTATGGTTTTCTGGGAGATGGTGGCATATTGCTCATGTCACTGAACGAGTAATCTGCAGGGCCCAGGCTCCAATCTCAGCAAGGCAGCTGGAGATATTTAAAATGAATTAATAAAATCCAGAACTGAAAGCTAGCCTCAGTAATGGTGACCATGAAACTATTGTCAATTGCTGTAAAAACCCATCTGGTTCACTGATACCAGTTAGGAAAGGAAATCTGCTGTCCTTATCTGGTCTAATCTACATCTGACTCCAGACCTACAGCAACGTGGTCAACTCTTAACTGCCCCTCTGGAATGACATTACCAAGATGACTTGGTTCAAGGGGTGAGCCCCAAATACTGCTCTTGCCAGTGATGCTCACAAAGGATTTTCTAGAATACCTAGCACTGCACCTCTGGAACAGAACTGCAACACCCAGCAGAATGACCCGGGATACTGACCTAATGGATCCGAGCTGCGACGCCTCCTCATCGCGGGCAGGTAGTCGGGAGAGAGCAGCACCTTAAAGAGTCGGTCGAAGGGCTGGCACTGCACAAAGGACTGCAACCCACGAGCATTCAGGCACAGTGCACTGAACACATTCGGCAGAGAACCCAGAACTTCACGGGTGGCAGGTACCTGAGTAAGAGAGGAGATTGGAAAACAAAGGTTAAAGGTGTTGTGCTAAGATTCTTTTTTCCAGCAACAATTCCATTTCAAAAAAGCATCTTTTTTATAAACACAATCTACAAACTCAATCTTCCAATTAACCTAATGCCCAACTATCTTTACAATCACTTTTAAGCCGGCAGCAATTACTCAGAGCTGCAGCCACACATGGCCAGGAATATTATTACATTTATTTACAGGATGTGGGCGTCGCTGGCTAGGCCTCCATTTATTGCCATCCCTAATTGCCCCCTGGTGGGGGAACTGCCACTCTGAACCTGCTGCAGTCCCGTGTGCTGTAGGTACACCCACTGTGCTGTTAGGGACAGAGTTCCAGGATCTCAATTTTACTCTTTCCCTTCTTTGCTTTCCCGTAACCCACACATGATCTCACCCCATGAAAGAAATTCACTGGAAAAGATGACAATAGACCAGGTAAAAATTTTCTGGGAAATAACCCTTTGTCAGATCGGATCAGGACCCAATTCAGAAAACACAAGCCAGCTTCTTCAGATGCTATCGCGCATTACTTCCATCCTCCAATCACCCTTGATTAACTGACTGCCACCACAGACCCTTAACAGGGTGGAACAGCAAGCCCTAGGACGAAGGGGCTCCATCCCTGTTCTCCCTCCAATCCCCAGCCAGTGTGAATGATTTTCTTTTTAAAAAACTGGGGCATTGGCTGGAAGGCCAATGTTGCCCATCTCTCATTGCCTCTTGAGCTGAGTGGCTTGCTAGACCATTTCAGAGGGGCAGATAAGAGTCAATCACATTGCTGTGGCTCTGGTGTCACATTATTTATTTGTGACACGAGTGAGCTTACATTAACATTGCAATGAAGTTACTGTGAAATTCCCCTAATGACCAAACTCCGGTGCCTGTTCGGGTACACCGAGGGAGAATTTAGCATGGCCAATGCACCCTAACCAGCACGTCTTTCAGACTGTGGGAGGAAACTGGAGCACCCGGAGGAAACCCATGCAGGCACGGGAGAACGTGCAAGCTCCACAGAGACAGTAACCCAAGCTGGGAATCAAACCCGGGTCCCTGGTTAACCACTGTGTTACAGTGCTGCCCCGTAGGCCAGGCTGGGTACATACGGTGGATTTCCTTCTCTAAAGGACATTAGTGAACTAGATGGGTTCTTACATCTTAACAGGTCACCATTACTGAGACTAGCTTTATATTCCAGATTTCATGAATTGGATTTAAATTCCACTGGCTGCTATGATGGGACTTGAATCCATGTTGTGTAAGAATGGCCCAAGGAATCTCAAAGCACTGGCACAGGAGTTGAAAATGAATATTTTCACCAACCCAGAGCACTGGGCTGGGTCTATCTGTAGCTGGGGTTAAGACAGGACTCTCACCCAACTGGAGATGAGGGGGCCAAGGCCATCTCAATCTAAAATGCGTACACACATGAACGAGTAGAGACTGTATCACAGCAAGGTTCAAAGGTTTTGGGAAGGGGGTGGGGTAAGAGGAAAGGTTTGAATTAACTTTGTAGATGCATGCATGGGCTACTAAGAAACGAAAGGGGATTTAAAAATGAGAAAGAAGAGGGCATGGATCTCAACTGGCCTGGCGGAAACGTAACGTTGAGTTTTTGGAACTGGCTTGCAGACACCAAAGGCCCAGGGAAGCTAAAGTGCTGTGGCCTACCTCACCAGCACCATCTGCAGGACAATGAGTGGGTCTGCAGCTAGTCAGCTGGTGAATAACACAAACCAGCTCGCAGGTTCTGCAGTTCACAGCCTTAACCAAGCAGATGGTGTCACAGGGAGAGGGGTTGAGAATTTGGCAGGAGCAGAGCGGGGAGGAGCAACTCCTCTGGCAGTGAGAGAGCTCGAGGAACCAAGCAGTTAAAGTTTTGACAGCAGCTGAGGGCTTGGCAGAATTTTAAAAGAAAATCTTGCAACGGACTAAAGATGATTAACCAATAAAGCGTCACCAAGATAAAGTCAAAGATAAACTTAAGATACATAAACCACGCATAATGTTTTCTCTCCACTGGATTGGGTAAGTAACTAATGCAGTGGCAGGTTAATAAGCATTACGTATTTTGCTCCCTCAAATGTTCAGGCCTGTTTTCATTGCTAATGCTGTTGCTTCTGTTATTTGTTTACATGAAGAAGTTCTTTCTTTTACACAACACATTATTTGCTGTCTCAAATTACCACAGACAAGACTTTTCTTAGTTAACAGCATCAAGGAATGGGGACATCATCAGGACACAGATCAGGTTTGAAAGACTGAATGGCCTCCCCCCACCTATTCCTATTCTCCAAGGAGGGATCACATGCTCTGAATAGTTTATCCGCTGATGCCAACTGAACCCAGGCCCAACCTGTCCAGCCTTCCCCCTCAATCCCATGCATCAGTTGGGTGAACTTTCTCTGAACTGCTTCCATCACATTTATATCCTGTTTTAAAGGAGAACAAAACCTCTACTGCGTTATGCCATAAAGTGGAATACCCCATGGCCCATGGGGAACTTGCTTTTCAGAGCCTCTGGATATTCCAAAGTGCTCTATGGCCAATGAGTTAACTTCCTGAAGTATAGGCACCACTGTCATGAGGCAAAATAGGTAAAAGAAATCTGTGCATCGCCAACTCCCACAAATGAAATAACGGCCAAAGAGTGACATTGTTTGAGGATTAAATATTGGTGGCAGGACATACTGAGGAGAATGGCGCAGCTCCTCTTTGGAATAATGGCTATTTAGGATCTTTTATGCCTCTGGCAAGATAGATCAGGCCTTGGTTTAATACCTCACCCCAGAGGCAGCTCTCCTGACAACTCCCCTACCGTCCCCCCCCCCCCCCCCCAGGCAATGTTCACCTGGATAACGGGGCTCGAGTTTCTGGAGTGGGAGCACAAACCCACAATGCTCTCAGAGTGGAGAATACAATCGATGTGCTGAAACAGAGCTGGTGTCAAGGAAAGGCTGTTGAGAGTGAAACATTAGCCAACCATGGACAGGGAGCATGTGTTTGTTGGGGGGCGGGGGGGTCACAGGCAAGTGGAGGCTGCAGAGAGGAAGAGGCTTGGGGAGGAGGTCAACGCGCCAGGAAACAGGGAACACAGCGGAACGCGGGAGGACAGCAGATGGCAGCACTGCACAGAAGGAGAGAAGTCGGATAGGATTGCAGAGGGTGCTTGCGAGAACTCACGTCTTTTATCAACAAGGCATGAAGCATAACGTCTGTCAGGCCGTTGTCCTGAAGTGAAGATAGCAGCGATGGCTCTTGGAACACAAACACAGTCACCACCTCAGTAGCTGGAAAGGAAGTTAAAACAAAAGCACAGAATCATCAATGTTGTTGCGGACAAGGGCTCAGAACTGAACATACCCCAATGTATTGTGCAACCCTCATTGGCAGACTGGTTTCTGACAGCCCTTTTGATACCCTGGGAGATAAATTCCCGCCCTGTTATCACTCACCTATTGGTCAGGTGGGGCCCAGCAGCAGACATAAAAATAGGGAATTGGGTCAATAAATGGCCAGATACAATACATGGGCTGGATCAATACAAACCAGGGATATGCAAACATGGCAGAGTGTGCAAGGTTACTGATAGGTCACGTTCACTCGCCAGCATAAATCCACTCCATTCCACCACCTTCCACAATCAGGAATCGTTCCATGCTTTGATACGCGACAGCATTGCTTCCCAAGGGCAAAGGGAGGGGATGGACAATACAGACAGATAAACAGAAGAGTCAACTTGATTAAAACATACAAGATTCTGAGGGGACTTGACAGGTGAACGTGGAAAGGATGTTTCCTCTTGTGGGAGAATGGAGAACTAGGGGGGTCACTGTTTAAAAATAACAGCGCTCCCATGTAAGACCAAGATGGGGAGAAATCTTTTCTTGGAGGATGGTGAGCCTTTGGAACTCTTCTCAAAGGGCAGTGTAAGCCCTTATTTGTAAGGGAGATAGATTCTTGAAAAGTGTGAGGCTGAAACTTTTTCAGGGAAGGTGGGGTTGAGGTTAGAAATCAGATCACCCATCATCTTATTGAATGATAGGGTAGGATGGAGGGGCTGAGTGGCCTCCTCCTACTAGATCACCATCTTCCTAACCCACAATCAGCCACACTGCAGAGGGAGCAAACAGAGCCTCGGTTTAAGCAGCAACATCTCCAAAACAGGGTGACACTTATTCAATATCGGCTCTGGGCAGCTCCAGCCTAGATTTTTGTCAGGATTTGCGGCCTTCCGACTTGAGGTTTATGGCGAGTGGGGACTGACATCAGGGCTGATTTTTTTTTTTAAAGAGTGTGCTGAAGGGGGCACACTCTTCAGGAACTTTCAAAAGTTAATTGGAGTCCGTGGGAAGGCAAAGGGACAGACTTTCAAAATTGTGTTAACCAGGGGTCAGGGTAAATGCGTTCCTCTTAGAGTGAAGGACAAGGCTGGCAGAAGTAGGGAACCCTGAATGACTCAGAATATTAAAGCCTTGGTCAAGGGAAAGAAGGAAGCACATGACATGCATAGACAGCTGGGATCAAGTGAATCCCTTGAAGAGTATAGGAGTAGAGTTGACAGAGAAATCAGGAGGGAAAAAACGGGACACAAAATTGATTTGGCAGATAAGGCAATGGAGAATCCAAAGAGCTTCTACAAATACATAAAGGGCAAAAGAATAACAAGGGAGAGAGTAGGGACCTCTTAAGGATCAACAAGGTCATCTGTGTGCGGATCAGCAAGAGATGGGTGAGATCCTAAATGAATATTTCTCATCAGTATTTACCGTTGAGAAAAGGGAATTTGAGAGAAATAAATAGTGATGTCTTGAGAAGTATACATATTACAGAGGAGGTGGTGCTAGAAGTCTTAAAAGCGCATCAAGGTAGATAAATCCCCGGGACCTGATGAAGTGTATCCCAGGACATTGTGGGATGCTGGGAGGAAATTGCAGGTCCCCTAGCCGAGATATTTGAATCACTGATAGTCACAAGTGAGATGCCTGAAGATTGGAGAGTGGTAAACGTTGTGCCTTTGTTTAAAAATGGCTACAGGGAAAAGCCTCGGAACTACAGGCCAGTGAGCCTCACATCTGTGGGATAAATTGCTCAAAGGTATTTTGAGACAGGATCTACAGGCATTTGGAGACGCAAGTCAGCATGTGAGTGGAAAACTATGTCTTACAAATTTGAGTTTTTTGAAGGGGTAACCCAAGAAAGTAGATAAGGCAGTGCAGTTGATGTTGTCTACATGGACTTTAGCAAGGCCTTTGACAAGGTACTGCATGGTAAGTTGTTGCATAAGATTAAATCTCACGGGATCCAGGGTGAGGTATCTCAATGGATATAAAATTGGCTTCTTGACAGAAGCCAGAGGGTGGTTGTAGAGAGTTGTTTTTCAAACTGGAAGCCTGTGACCAGCGGTGTGCCTCAGGGATCAGTGCTGGGTCCACTGTTATTTGTCATTTATATTAATGATTTGGATGAGAATATAGGAGGCATGGTTAGTAAGTTTGCAGATGACACTAAAATTGGTGACGTAGTGGCCAGTGAAGAAATTTATCTCCAATTGCAATAGGATCTTGATCAATTGGGCCAATGGGCTGACAAATGGCAGATGGAGTTTAATTTAGACAAATGCAGGGTGATGCATTTTGGTAGACTGAACCAGGACATGACTTATTCAGTTAATGGTAGGGCGTTGGGGAGAGTTACAGAACAAAGAGATCTAGGGATGACTCCTTGAAAGTGGAGTCACAGGTGGACAGTGATGAAGAAGGCATTCGGCATGCTTGATTTCACTGGTCAGAACACTGAATACAGGAGGTGGGAAGTCTTGTTTAAGTTGCACAAGACATTGATAAGGCCACAAATGGAATACTGTGTGCAATTCTGGTCACCCTATGTTAGAACGATATTATTCAACTAGAAAGAGTGCAGAAAAGATTTACTAGGATGCTATTGGAACTTGATGGTTTGAGTTATAAGGAGAAGCTGAATAGACTGGGATTTTTTCCTCTGGAGCATAGGAGGCTGTGGGGTGATCTTATAGAGGTCTACAAAATAATGAGGGTCATAGATCAGCTAGATAGTCAATATCTTTTCCCAAAGGTAGGGGGGTCTAAAACTAGAGGGCAGAGGTTTAAGGTGATAAGGGAGAGATACAAAAGTGTCCAGAGGGGCAATTTTTTCACACAGAGGGTGGTGAGTGTCTGGAACAAGCTGCCAGAGGTAGTAGTAGAGGAGGGTACAATTTTATCTTTTAAAAAGCATTTAGATAGTTGCATGAGTATGATGGGTATAGAGGGATATGGGCCAAATCTGGGCAATTGGGATTAATTTAGGGGATTGAAAAAAAAAGGGGGCATGGACAAGTTGGGCCGATGAGCCTGTTTCCATGCTGTAAATCTCTATGACTCTATACCATTGCCAATTCCATGACCTGCATAAAGACTGACAAGCCTGGCAATGACAATCTGCCAAATAAAGCTGAAATAAAAGCCGCATTGAGTGGAGTATGCCAGCTTACGGTGCCCTGAGTAGAGAACAGCACTGCATTCTCGCCTACAGCTACACTTTATTCCATACAGGGTTAATTTGGTAGGTTGCTGTACCAGACATTCTAGTATTGCCAAGACGAGTTTTTGGGGGTGGGGGAATTTGCTAATATTGCAGATGGGTTTTGGGGTGGTGAGGGGGGAACAAGATAGTGGTGGGCATCACGGAAAGTGAGGACAAACAGAGAAAGAGATGGTTGCAAATTAGCAAAGACGGCTCGAAGTTTTATTGCTGTGAGCGATGCTTTGGGAGACAGAGAATGAAAGGAAGCACGTGATGGATCAAATGCACAAATCTCACTTACCGAGCAGGAAGAGAGATGGCCCATAATACTCTGCATTGCTAATGATGTGTTTGAGTGAGGTAGGCAGGGAGCCATCCATTACTGAAAGATAAATGACATGGAGAGAAATTAAAAGAAGCACTGTTGCTGCATTATAGTGAAGCGACAAGTCTGCACTGTACCCTCGCGACTGAAAGGTCGACTGGCCCAGCTCAGACAGAGGCAGACGGTAGCACGGGTTATGAGCACAGCTCCTCAATTCCTGGCTTCTGTACATGGCTGTGCAGCACAGCCATTTATAAAGCTGCTGAAGGCACAGGCGGGAGTGCGGATGCAAAAGCGGCTGACAAAATTCTTATTGATGAAGGCACAGAACTCATCAGGGCAAATTTGCAAATGCAAAGGGAGCAACAATTTGTACTGCACAAGAAGAGTCTGTTGATCAGCTAGCAAGTAGGTTTCACTTGGTAGAGGTGTTACCATGGAGAATGCACCAGGGAATTGTAAACTGCCAAGCTTTTGTCTAAATTCAAACCTTCAGAGTCAACCAACCTGCTTTTGAATTTGAGCAAGATTTTGGCAGTAAACCATTCCCTGGTCCATTCGCCATGGCACCTCCTCTACCAATTGGAGTCCACTTGCCAACCATTCAGCACCCTCTTCTCATGCAATACAAATTGCCGTTCCTTTTGTATTCAACATTCTTGCGAGTCCCGATGTGTGCAAGATGGGAAACTTCGACGTCCTGTTTCTTGGAAGGTAGGTGGAGTTAAGATATAGATCTAATTGAAAGGTGGAACAGACCCGAGGGGCGGTTCAGCCTCTCTTTTCCTTCCTTGATTTTTAAAAAATATTTCTCAGTGTCACAATTCAGCTTACATTAACACTGCAATGAAGTTACTGTGAAATTCCCCTAATCACCACACTCCGGCACCTGTTTAGGTACACTTAGGGAGAATTTAGCACAGCCCAATGCACCTAACCAGCACATCTTTCAGATTGTGGGAGGAAACCAGAGCACCCAGAGGAAACCCAAGCAGACACAGGGAGAATGTGCATACTCTGCACAGGCAGTGACTGAAGCTGGGTCCCTGGCATTGTGAGGCAGCAGTGCTAACCACTGTGCAACCCTGTGATGTTGACCAAGCACTGAACAACAGGCAGGGCCTCATTCCACTCAAAATAAACAGCAGGGGCTTCCAGCAGCAAGAATCTCAATCACATCCACAAATGACAAATTCACACTTGTGTGGCATCTTGCACACCTCAAAATATATGAAAGCCAACTGACATTCCTGGGAGTGCTGTCATGTTAGCCGATTTGCATCTGGCAATAACCGAAGGTGAGGTGAATGGTCCACTAGTCAGTCTGTTTACAGTGGTGTTGGCTGACGGAGGAATCACTGGCAAATTGTGCCACTGGATCTTTGACACACACAGAGAGCAGATGGGGCCTCAGGTTCGTGCTACATCTGACAGTCCCTCAGTGCTGCAATGGACTTGCAGTCTGGATCAGGTGGAGTGGGATGTGACCTTCTGCCTCTTGAAATCAGAGCGCTAACAACAGGGGCAATTTTATTTTAAAGTTGCTTTACAATGTGCAGGGGACCTCTACCAGAGGTTGTCCACAATCCTGCCTCAGTAGTGTGGTGCACCAGATTTAAAAAAATAAATGCTTATAGATACAATTGGACTGGCTGTTTGTTTTCAGAAGGTTAAGGACCATGAAGAGGACACCTTACCATGCCGAATGCTGTCCGAGAACGCTGGATCTTGAATGGCCTTCTTCAGGAAGTTGAGCATAGATTTCAATAGGGCTGCACGCTGCGGGATGCACTGAACCCCTGCAAGAGGGAAGGAAAGTGCTTTTACATGCAGCCTTTTAGCATCACTACATCCCAAAACATATCTATGATCAGGAATTACCCTTTAAACTAGGGTTTCACTGTGACAGGCAAATTGGACACAGCAAGATCCCTCAAAATCCACAATGTGACAATGACAGGCTGAGGGATTAATGTTTAAAAATTTACCTCACACCACTGACAGAAGCAACATTTACAACACTGACACCCTGCCCCAGCATCTTGTGATATTAACCCAGCTGAAGAGACACCCTCATGCTCAACACACAAAAGGGTCAGCTCAGCTAGCACCTCTTACCAGTTCTTGGTGGGTATGCTGTGATAGTATTGGGCCCTCGCAACTCCACATCTGGCCTGGGCTCAGCGGCCGAAGTTGAAGGAGCCGGACTGCTCTCCATTACGATATCCGAAACTGCAGGAGGGGAAGTGAACGCCAGTTACAACAACAATCAAAGAGAATTGGGGTAGATAGAACCGTACAACCTCACCAACCCCTCCAACCCACCTATTGAAAAGCCCAGACCAAACATTGGAACCTTAACATTACAGGTAGGCTGTTCAGGAAGCTCCCACTAAAACCTCTCATTTTACTAAAGGTCAGTAGGTATAGGATCAAACCTAATCAGGCTTTCCTCATAAGATACGCCCTTTGTCCCAGGACTCAGCTGAGTGAACATTTTCTGGACTGTTTCTGATGCAATTGTGTCATGTTTTCAAACAAGGAGATCAAAATTATACTGAATATTCCAGATGTGGCCTCATGTCTCAGCCAGCACACTTGATGGCTTGGTCAGTATAGAAGGCCACACAACAATATCGCAGATACATTAAAAGCAATAACAGATTATGGCAGAACACAGTGAATATTATAGAGTTCAAACTCAGGACTCAACATCCTGAAAACAAAATAGGACATGTTTCAGGATAGAACAAGCATTGCTGCCAATGAATAGGAGGCCACTAGTAGCTGCAGTAATCAACACGCAAGACAACAAAGGCAAGAAAGCTCGCAATTGTCATGCACCATTCACGATCTCCACACGATCTAAAGCACTTCCCAGTTGCAAAGCTGGGAAGCAAAGATGAGCAGTTACCTTCCGAATCTGTCTCCATCTCTTCACCCTCCTGAGTTGTGCTCGATCTCTGAATCTTTGGCTTGATGACGAATGGGCACTCCTTCCTGCAAATATCAACTTCGTGCTTTGAGAAAGAAAGAGAATAATGATGAAACAGGCTGCTCGCGTAAAACATCCTCCAAAATTAATGTTAAAACACATAGAGCGAGCATTACTCTGTATCTAACCCCATGCTGTACCTGTCCTGGGAGTGTTTGATGGGGGGGGACAGTGTAGAGGGAGCTTTACTCTGTATCTAACCCCGTGCTGTACCTGTCCTGGGAGTGTTTGATGGGGACAGTGTAGAGGGAGTTTTACTCTGTATGTAACTGCATGCTTCTAAACGCCGAACAATTTGGACTACATGGGATCCTAGTGCACAGGCGGACACAAATCAGCCAATAATGCCTGTACTAGCTCTTTGAAAAAGCGAACCAATACATTCCCTCATTCTTTCCCTACATGGAAGCCATTTAGCCCCTCTCGAGCCTGTTGCACAGGAGGTCCAAACAGACCCTATTCAGCCTGTTCCAAAGGAACAGAAGGCCATTCAGCCCCTCGAGCTGTTAATGGCATCACGGCTGATCTGTACCTGAACTCCATCCATTTACCCCAATGCCACATCCTTCAATATTTTCGTGAGCTAAAATTTCTACCCAATGCCTTTCTGACAACTGATTTTGCTATTGCTTCCCTCACACTTTCAGGCAGAACGTAACTCATTATGATCATTATGATTCTATCTTTTAGAATAGAATGCAACTCAAAACACCTCCCATCAGCACACTAGAAATACAAATGTAGGTGTACCTCCAGCCGGTTGATGAATACGGCCAGTCCACTGTGCGACTGGAAGGCTGCCATGTCCAGGTTGGTGATGAGGTCAACCACTCGGACAGCCCTGGTCACAAAAGTAATCTGATCCTGCTCATCGCCGAGATATTTGATCACCTAGGGAAAGCAAGGAAGGAAGAAGAATGCAATTAAGTTATTGTATCATACCTCACCTACTCTGTTAACATTAACCCATAGAAATCAGTGCACAAATCCACAGCTGTAGCTACTGGACTTCCCATGGCATCACTTGTGTGTCACAGAGATACGGAAATACACCACCACCAAGTGGGCACAGCTTGCAACTCGAGTCACTGGGAACTGTTTCATATTGACAGCAAAGAGCCTGTAAAAATCTGGGAAGATGGGTGGCATTGTCGTAATGTCACTGGACTAGCAATCCAGTGGTCCAAAGTAACACTCTGGGGGACAGGGGTTCAATTCCCTCTACAGGAACAGGTGGAATTTTAATTCAGTTGATAAAATGTGGAATTAAAAGCTAAGTCACAGTAATGATGACCATGAAACTACCATCAATTGTCAGGAAAACCCATCTTCTTCAATACATCTTTTAGGAAAGGACTCTTGCTGGCCTTACCCAGTCTGGCCTACGTGATTCCAATATGGCTAAATTTGAACTGGTCTCTGAAAAGGCTGCAGCAAGACACTTAGTTTAAGGAGCAATTAGGGATGGGCAACAAAATTTGGTTCTGCCAGTGACACCCACACAAAAGAATAAATTAAAGGCCCTAACAACCATACACTTTTGATAGGAAATATGAATGTACGGAAGATTCGAAATGCAGCAGGTACTTTTAGCCCAGTTGTTCCTTTGGGTGGCTTCCCTTGGGTAAAAGGCATCAGATTAATGGCTCATCCCCCGGAAATTAAAAAACAGACACAACATTGGACCTTATCTGCCTGTAAAGCCGAGGCACAAGATGCACTAGGTTGTTAAGCTCAAATATAAATACGGTGCAAGGCCATCCTATCCACACTGAAGGACAATTGTTTGGGGTAATCTAACGAGGTTTATTGTCAGGTAGTGGAATTCATCTCATGCACAGGTAAATGACAACTCTGAGGCAACTCAGCCAGGGTCAGCACAATCGTGTGTGTGATGATGTACAGAGGCTAAACTAGCAGATTCTTTCCCAAAATAGCAGCCCAGCCCCGGGTGACAAAAAGACAACAGACTGGCCAAGAAGAACCTGAACACTTCGAATGCAGGAGTTGGATCCTAAATCCACACAAAGCGGCTTTCCAACTCAGTTGCTGTTGTCAGAAGGCACTCTGATCCCATTAACAATGAGACCATTCCGTGCGCGTTGGTGCAGGAGGGATGCAAGGTGCACTGAGATCCAAGGCAGAATCACAGAATGATACGGAGGCATTCAGTGCATCTTCAGTGAAATAGCAACTCAATGCTGTTCACTCCCTGGCTCTTTCTCTATTGTCCTGCAATTTAGGGTTACCCAATTTGCTTTTGAAAGTCACATTCAATCTGTTTCCACTGCCTTTTCAGAAAGCACATTTCAGCTCACAATTTGCTTTATCGTTTTCTTCCCTCTCTCTCGTTGCTTCCGGTACTTGGTGTTTTTTTGCCACTTTCTGTTTACTGACCCTGCTACCATCAAAGAGAATTCTTCCTCATTTACTCTATCCAAGCTATTCACGATTTTTGATGCGTTGATCAAATCCCTCTGGATTAGGGCAGCAACCTCTGGATTGCTTCCCGTGCCACATGTAGTAAGGCTAGGAACAGGGAGATAGTGCAGCTGAACACGTGGGTAAAGAACTGGTGCAGGAGGGAGGGTTTCAGAAAACAGCCTCAAGTCCCTCAACCTTTCCTCATAAAACCTTCCCACCATGCTAGACAAACCCAGGTAAATCTGTTCTGCACCCTTTCCAATGATTTCACATCCTTCCTATAATGTGGCAACCAAAACAGTACGCAATACTCCAAGTGCGGCCATACCAGAGTTTTGTACAGCTGCAACATGACCTCATGGCTCCGAAACTCAAGCCCTCTACCAATAAAAGCTAACACACCGTACGCCTTCTTAACAACCCTATCAACCAGGGTGCCAACTTTCAGGGATCCATGCACATGGATATGGAGATCTCTGCTCATCCACACAATCAATTATCTTGCCATTAGCCCAGTACTCTGTATTCCTATTACTCCTTCCGTTCATGTCCATTTAGAAAGACAAGGGCAGCAGTTACCTGGGAACAACACCACCTGGAGGTTCCCCTCCAACCCACTCACCATCCTCACTTGGAAATATATCATTATTTCTTCACTGTCACTGGGTCAAAGTCCTGTAACTCCTTCCCTAACAGGACTATGAATGTACTACATCGGTTCAGAAAGGCAGCTAATTACTAACTTCTCAAGGGCAACTACAGATGGGCGATAAATGCTGAGCCTAGGCAACACAGTGACGGTGGTTAGCACTGCTGTCTCTCAGCGCCAGGGACTTGGGTTCGATTCTGGGCTTGGATCTGTCTGCACACTCCCCCGTGTCTGAGTGGGTTTTCTCCAGATGCTCTGGTTTCCTCCCACAGTCCAAAAAACGTGCTGGTTAGGGTGCATTGGCTCTGTTAAATTCTCCCTCAGTGTACCCAAACAGGCGCTGGAGTGTGGCGACTTAGGGGGTTTTCATAGAATCATAGAACCTTACAGTGCATAAAGAGGCCATTCAGCCCATTGAGTCTGCACCAACCACAATCCCACCCAGATGCTAACCCCATATCCCTACATATTTTACCCACTAATCCCTCTAACCTATGCATCTCAGGACACTAAGGGACAATATTAGCATGGCCAATCAACCTAACCAGCACATCTTTGGACTGTGGGAGGAAACCGGAGCACCCTGAGGAAACCCACGCAGACACGAGGAGAGTGTGCAAACTCCACACAGTGACCCGAGCCAGGAATTAAACCCAGGTCTCTGGAGCTGTGAAGCAGCAGTGCTAACCACTGTGCTACCATGCCACCCATTTTTCATAGTAACTTCATTGCGGTGTTAATGTAAACCGACTTGTGACACTAATAAATAAACCTAAACTTAGCCAGCAATGTCTACATCCCCTAAATGAATGGGAAAAAAAGATTGCAGCATTACATACATCTGTCTCTTACCGACTAGCCCAATGACCGAACAGACTCTCTTTATAAATGCTCTAAGCATGTCATTAAACTATGCATTGTAACAATATAACTGGCAGGGTTCTGAGGAATGTGGAGAAATCTTGGGGTTCATATCCACAGATCTCTGAAGGTTGCCACTCAAAAGGACAGAGCCGTGAAGGAGGCTTATAGTGTGTTAGCGTTTATTAACAGGGGATTTGAGTTTAAGAGTTGTGGGGTTATGCTGCAACTATACCGGACCTTGGTGAGACCACATTTAGAATATTGTGTTCAGTTCTGGTCACCTCACTATAAGGAGGATGTGGAAGCATTGGAGAGAGTGCAGAGGAGATTTACCAGGATGCTGCCTGGTTTGGAGGGTAGGTCTTATGAGGAAAGGTTGAGGGAGCTGGGGCTTTTCTCTTTAGAGCAGAGGAGGATGAGAGGTGACTTAATAGACGTTTATAAGATGATGAGGGGGATAGATAGAGTGGACGTGCAGAGACTAATTCCTCAGGTGGATGTAGTTGTTACTAGGGGGCATAACTATAAGGTTCATGGTGGGAGATATAGGAGGGATGTCCAAGGTAGATTCCTTACCCAGATGGTGGTTGGGGTGTGGAATACACTGCCTGCTGTGACAGTGGAGTCGGACACTTCAGGGACTTTCAAGCGGTTATTAGATAGGTATATGGAGTACACCAGAATGATAGGGAGTGGGATAGCTTGATCTTAGGTTTGGACATAGCTCAGCACAACATTAAGGGCCAAAGGGCCTGTACTGTTCTACATTCTATGATTAATATACCAGGTACAAAACGTTTGTGAACAAAGATCTATAAAGGCTGAGATAACAGGCAGGCAGGTCTATTTCCTTTTCTTCAGGACGGCAGGTTAAGTGGAGCTCAGAAGAGAATACTCCGACAACCCTTTGCTGTGCCACACCAAAAGACATCTTACCTTGAGTAAAGCTTCCATCATTCCACAGGAGACCAAAGCTTCACCACCAGCATCATAACTCGCCAGGTGGTAGAGAAACGAAAACAGTGCTGTCGCAAACTGATGAGGATATGGCTCCATGGATGGATCTATCAGAGAAGGAGAGAAGCAATCTGCACTTAGCAACATTTTACTTCAAATCTTGTGGCTAATTATTCAGTGAAGGGAAGCGATTACCAGGTCAATATTTAATTGGTCACTTCTAGTTCAACAGGGAAAAAAAAAATCACACCAACTATAAACTTCCCTGAGTAATAAACTCAGTCTAGGCCCCTTACAGTCAGAAACAGGAGAATTCGTAACAGGGAATAAAGAAATGGTGAGGAACTAAATTTGTACTTTGCTTCAGTCTTCACTAAAGAAGACATGAATAATGTTCCAGAAGTTCTGAGAGAAACATGTTTTAGAGAGGAGCTGAAGGAAACCAGGATTAGTAGAGAAAGGGTTTGATGGAAATTGATGGGATTGAAGGAAGATAAATCTCCAGGACCTGATTTCATCCCAAGGTACTAAGTGGCCCTGGAAATAGTAGATTCATTGGTGATCATTTTCCAAAATCCTCTGGGCTGCTTCCTACAGATTGGTGGGGAGCTAATGTAAGCCTGCTATTCAAAAAAGGGTGGTAGAGGGGAAAACAGAGAATTATAGACCAATGAGTCTAATGTTGTTACTGGGGGAAAGTCTATTAACGAAGATGTCATTATTGAGCATTTGGAAGGCAGTGGGATAATCAAAGTCAGCATGGATTTACAAAAGGAAAATTATGCTTGACGAATCTATTGGAATTTTTTTTAAGGATGTAATTAATTGAGTTGACCATGGAGAACCAGTGGATGTGGTTTATTAGATTTTCAGAAGGCTTTCAACAAGATCTTACGTAGCAGGCTACTATGTAAAGCTAAAGCAGGTGGGATTGCAGGTAATGTCTTGAGATGGATAGAAAGCTGGTTAGCAGATAGGAAGCAAAGAGTTGGCATAAATGGGTCTGTTTCCGAATGGCAAGCAGTGACTTGTGGGTTCTGCAGGGATCTGTGCTAGGATTCCAACTATTCACATTAAATAATAATGATTTAGAAGAGGGAACTGAATACATTAACTCCAAATTTGCAGATGATACAAAGTTGGATGGGGGGAGGGTGAGCTGTGAGGAGGATACAGAGATGCTTCAGTGTGATTTGGACAGGCTGAGTGTGTGGGAATCTGCATGGCAGATGCAGTTTAATGTGGATAAATGTGAAGTTATCCACTTTGGAACAATAACAGGAAGACAGATCATTGAATGGGTGTAAATTGAGACAGGTGGATACTCAGCAAGTCTGTAGAGTCCTCGTACATCAGTCACTGAAAGTAAGCGCACAGATACAGCAGGCAAGTGGTATGCTGGCCTTCACAGCGTGAGGTGAGTGACCAGAACTGTGTGTGGAGTCTGCACGTTCACCCCGTCTGCATGAATTTCTTCCAGGTGCTCCGGTTTCCTCCCACAGTCCAGAGATGTGCAGGTCAGGTGGATTAGCCATGTTAAATTGCTCCTTAGAATCAGAGTAACTGGCAGGGTAAATATGTGTGGTGATAAGGTTAGGATCTGGGTGGGATTGTTGTTGATGCAGATTGAATGGGCCAAATGGCCTCCTTCTGCACTGTAGGGATTCTGTGATTCTATAAGAGGATTTGAATGCAGGAATAGGGATGTTTTACTGCAATTGTACAGGGCATTAGTGAGACCACATCTGGAGTATTGTGTACAGTCTTGGTGTCTTTAACTGAGGAAGGATGTCCTTGCTATAGAGGGAGCACAGCGAAGGTTTACCAGGCTGATTCCTGGATGGCAGGTCTGTCATATGAGGAGAGACTAAGCGGGTTGGGATTATATTCACTGGAGTTTAGAAGAAAGGAGATAGAACATAGAACATTACAGCGCAGAACAGGCCCTTCGGCCCACGATGTTGCGCCGACCAGTTACAAAACAATGACCCACTAACCTAAACCAATCCCTTCTCGTCCATAAACCTATCCACGGATCTCTTAAACGCCCCCAAACTAGGCGCATTTACAACTGCAGCAGGCAGGGCATTCCAATCCCTCACCACCCTCTGGGTAAAGAACCTACCCCTGACATCCGTCCTATAACTACCCCCCCTTAATTTAAAGCCATGCCCCCTTGTGCTAGATTTCTCCATCAGAGGAAAAAGGCTATTACTATCCACCCTATCTAAACCTCTAATCATCTTATATGTTTCAATAAGATCCCCTCTTAGCCGCCTTCTTTCCAGCGAAAACAACCCCAAATCCCTCAGCCTCTCCTCATAGGACCTCCCCTCCATACCAGGCAACATCCTGGTAAACCTCCTCTGCACCCTCTCCAAAGCCTCCACATCCTTCCTGTAATGTGGGGACCAGAACTGCACACAATACTCCAAGTGCGGCCGCACCAGAGTTGTGTACAGTTGCAACATGACGCTGCGACTCCTAAATTCAATCCCCCTACCAATAAACGCCAAGACATCGTATGCCTTCTTAACAACCTTATCTACTTGACTCCCAACTTTCAGGGATCTATGTACACATACACCTAGATCCCTCTGCTCATCCACACTAGATCTCACAAACTATAAAAGTTTAACAGTGTTAGACAGGGTAGATTCAGAAAGAATGTTCCCGATGGTGGGGGGAGTCCAGAGCTTGGGGTCAGAGTTTGAGGATAAGGAGTAAACCTTTTAGGACTGAGTTGGGGAGAAATTTCTTCACCCAGAGGGCGGTGAATGTGTGGAATTCACTCCCACAGAAACAGTGCTGCAGCAAGCCAGTGTTTCCCCTTCCTCTCCAATTACCTCTCATTCACAGAATCCCAGGTGAACCTCAAGTTTTTAAAAACACAACAGCAGGAAAGAGGGGAAGTTTCAGAAAACACTCACCAATCATGGCTTGGATACAGTTCCGCACTAGCACCGGTAGAAAGCCATGGTACGATGCTGTTCCTGTGCAGTCTATGATACTGCTCAGCTTAGGTGTCCTTTCCAAATGAACTATCGACGTCAATGTCCTCAAAGAAGCGGCTTTAATGTCCTGTCAAAGAGGGAAGAACAACGGATGAAGGAGGGGACAATTCTCACTGAAACTAGGCAAATCATGACCTGGTGCTTTACAATATCCTAACTCCACTCAGTTCAGATTCCTATAGCGTGGGAAATTGCCATATTGTGGCAATAGTGCCTTCAGCTGCATGCCGAGTGAAGTCCTGCCCAAAGCATCCAGGCCTGCCCACCATTTCATTCAGTTACATGGCCTTCAAGGGGGAGTGGGTTGTTGGGTCTGCAAGAAGCTCAGTACTTGGAGGAAGAGGCCAAACCCTAATGGCAGCCCAGTGCCACAAGCCAAGCAGACCACAGACCCAACACGGTGCACGAGGAGGCTGTTCGGCCCATTGTGTCTTTGAACGAGCAATTCACCCAGTGCCTGCCATCACCCCTACAGCCACATCCCTCTAACCCTGCACATTCCTCCTTTTCAGATAAGTCCAGCTGAATGTCTTGATAAAACTATGCACCACAGAGTCAGCCAGTGCATTCCTAACCCAAAGAGCTCGCTATGTGAAAAAACTCCCCTTCATTTCATTATTGCTTCTTTTCCTATTTACTTTAAGCCTGTGTCCTCTTGTCTTCCATCCTTTCTACTCACTCCAGACCCCTCATGGTTTTGAACACCTCTATCAAACCTCTCAACCTTCTTTTCTCGAAGGAAAAGAGTCCTGATCTTTCCAATCTATTGTCATAACTGAAGTTCCTCATCTTCGGATCCACTTGTGAATCTTTAGTGCGGCACAGCGTTGCCTCAGTGCCAGCGACCCGGGTTCAATTACAGCCTCGGGTCACCGTCAGAGTGAAGTTTCCTCTGGGTGCTCCGGTTTCTACCCACAGTCTCGTTATGTGGATTGGCCTTGTTAAATTGCTCCTCAGTGTCTAGGGGCATTAACAGGGTACATATATGAGGTTGCACGGATAGGGTTGGGTGGGATTGTTGTCGCTGCAGGCTCAATGGGCCAAATGGCCTCTTCCTGCACTATAGGGATTCTATGATTGTCTGCACCCTCTCTAATGCTTTCAACTCCTTCCTGAAGGGCGAAACCTAGAACTGGACACAATACTCCAATTGAGGACAGAGAACCTATTTCTTCTTGCTCCAGGTTGGACTCAGGAGACTCAAGAAGGTAAAATGCTCCGTTCAAGAACAGGAGTCGATCTACTCTCCTCATAACAGTTCACTGTGGCCAATCCTATCTCCTGGGGGTACAGATTTTATGGAGCACCCACAGGTTCATCAACCATTCAGGGCCTGGTTCATCCAGGCCAAATGTGTCCTGCACCTACCCAAGGCCATCTCCCACCCAAAGGAATCTGGAGCAGCCTGACTGGGTCAGGGATGCTGAAGCCAGCTGCAACAGCATCAGTGTCAAGCTAAGTGAGTACAGGCGGGGGGAGGTGAGGGGGATCAAATTACAGCATCCCAGGGCTCTGCACTGAGCGTTACTCCTGTCTTCCCCCCAGGCTTTCCTGCTCTCTATTACCAGTTCAAACTTATTCCTGCCCCAACTCCTGGCCTTTCAGCATAACTATGGAATTGATTCAGAGAGCAACATAAAAACACGTTTCTGACACAAGTGCCTTTAAAACATCAGCAAGACACTTGGATAGTAATTCTTCCATTGGACAGACACAGCATGGGTTCATGAAAGGAAGGTCACGTTTGACGGATTTGGTGGAATTCTCTGAGAACATTACATGTGCGGTGGACAATGAGGAACCTGTGGATGTGGTGTATCCGGAGCTCCAGAAGACATCTGACAAGGTGCCACACAAAAAACTGCTGAAGATAAAGGTGCACAGTGTAACGGGTCATGTATTAGCGTGGATAGAGGATTGGTTAACTAACAGAAAGCAAAGAGTGGGGGCAAATGGATGTGTTTCTGGTTAGCGATCAGTGACTAGTGATGTGCCTCAGAGATCAGTGTTGGCATCATAATTGTTTACAATTTACATAGATGATTTGGAGTCGGGGACTGAGTGCAGTGTATCAAAGTTCGTAGATCACACCAAGATGAGTGGCAGAGCAAAGTGTGCAGAAAGCACTGAACGTCTGCAAAGGGATATAGATAATCTAAGTGAGTGGGCGAGGGTCTGGCAGATGGAATACAATGTTTGTAAATGTGAGGTCATCCATTTTGGTAGGAATAACAGCAAAATGGACTATTATTTAAATGGTAAAAAATTGCAGCATGCTGCTGTGCAGAGGGATCTGGGTGTCCTTGTGCAGGAATCACAAGGAGTTGGTTTGCAGGTGCAGCAGGTAATTAAGGCAGCAAATGGAATTTTATCCTTCATTGCTAGAGGGATGGAGTTTAAAAACAGCGAGGTTATGTTGCAGCTGTATAAGGTGCTGGTGGGGCCACACCTGGAGTACTGTGTACAGTTTTGGTCACCTTACTTAAGTAAGGATATACTGGCACTGGAGGGGGTGCAGAGAAGATTCACTAGGTTGATTCCGGAGTTGAGAGGGTTGGCTTATGAGGACAGACTGAGTAAACTGGGGATATACTCATTGGAATTCAGGAGAATGAGGGGAGATCTTTTGGAAACATATAAGATTATGAAGGAATAGATAAGATAGAAGCAGGGAAGTTGTTTCCACTGGCGGGTGGAACTAGAACTAGGGGGAATAGCCTCAAAATAAGGGGGAGCAGATTTAGCACTGAGTTGTGGAGGAACTTCTTCACACAAAGGTTATGAATCTGTGGAATTCCCAGCCCAGTGAAGCAGTTGAGGCCATCTCATTGAATGTTTTTAAGGCGAGATAGATTTTTGAACAGTAAAGGAATTAAGGTTTATGGTGAGCGGGCGGATAAGTGGAACTGAGTCCATAAAAAGATCAGCCATGATCTCATTGAATGGTGGAGCAGGCTCAAGGGACCAGACGGCCCACTCCTGCTCCTAGTTCTTACATTATACTCACCATAAGTTGTTTGTCTGGAATCTGTAGAACATCCACCAGCTCCTCTATCAAACCGTTGTATAATATACTATTGGCAGATTCTTGGAGCGCATTGGAGTAAACTGGAGAAAAATCAGGGAGAACAGAGTCAGAAACTCTGGCTGATTATAAACCCATCCAGCACATCCTCCTCCCCCTCAAAGAGCTACTCAATAAAAGGCATTGCACCTGGTTTCTGGTTGAAACTTCAAGTCATTTCCTTCATTGGCAGCGGCAAGGCCTCCCTGCAGAAAGGCAGTACACAGAGGCTGCAGCTCTCCTTGCACTGTGCCTTCTACCAAAACCACTTAATATAAACCGCAGAATGAAATAAATCACCTCACAAAATGAACCAGGGCCTCTGTTGTAGGGAGGCAGTTCGATTCTTTAATCACATCTTATAGATGTGGTGTTTCCAGTGGGTTCTAACTGCTTGGATCAGGACCCCAATGGCTGAGCCTTTGCTCAGTCTCTGCAGCGTTATGCTGTCTCTCCCCTTGTCACCGCTGTTGTTTCAGCCTCCTGCCTAAATAAGTTGAAAATCAGAGTGGGGGTGGGGACAGAGACCTGTGGCTGACCATCCGCCCACAGACCAGTGCCAAAATAACTCGGTGTTGCTCTTGACGTACATCAACCCGCCGGCAACTCGTCCAGAACACGAGAGTCGCAAGTCGAGATGAGAGTGGATCTCGTGCGAAAGCTGATGGATACCACACCGCCTCACTTGCTTGAGCCTACCCAAGGGCACAGGTACTGCTGCTCTACCTAGCCCAGGTGCCGCCACACAAACATAGTAGATAACCACCTCCAAGTAGGATTATTTCTGGGGCATTGAGAACAACAGAGGTTGAGTGGCTTCTTGTGAGAGCTCACGTTAAACCTCCCGAAGGCGGCAAGGAAAACAACCTACTTAAAGGCCGGCAGTGAACAAAGCACACCATCCACACACAATCTTTAAAAAGCCCATACACAGAGCCGAGATGTGTACCCCCCACCCCAGTGGAACACACTCCATACCCTTCAAACCAATCCACCTCTCCATGGCACATCTCCTGGTTGACTGCAAACTCACCGATCACCACCTGGAAACTTATCCAAGCAGTGAAGCCCCAGCATCAACCAAAATCTGGGCAGTCCACAGCTGCACGAGGCTGGGCCAGGAGCAGCTACCTGCTCCAGAAGTGGAACAGGGGCTACAGCTCAAACTCTGATTGTGGTCAGTCATGCCACAGCATTGCCCGGCACCCGAGTTCCTGCCCTCGAGAGATCTGTTCCTGGTGGCATCACAACCGTTCACACTGCATCAACTGCAGTTGTTGAATGGACTGTTAACCTCAACAGCCAACTTTAACTGTGTGTGTTATGGCTGGGGAAGCAAAGTGCTTATGGTGACTTACCTAATATAGAGATAGCATGTAGCCTAGCCTGTACTGCTTGCAGTCTTTTTTTATGATTTGAGAAGCCGTGTGCTAGCCGTATGTGTGTAAACAGTAGCATCTGTCACAAAACAAACAGGCATCATCAAACAGTGTTAAAAACACAACCATTATTCCGTATTTGTCTCATTTGTTCATGGAGTGTGGGAGTCATGAGCATTTACTGCCCATTCTGCACAGCCTTGGAGTCTCAGTGTGACACCTTCTGGCAACTGACTGGCTCGCTGGGGCCTTTCAGAGGGGCAGCTTAGCGTCAACCACATTGCTGCACCTCTGGAGTTACGTGTAGGTGAGACTGGGGAAGAAGGCAGATCACCTTCCCTAAAGGACATTAGTGAACTAGATGGGTTTTTACAGCCATTGGTAAGAGTCGCCATGGTCACCATTACTGAGACTAGCTTTATATTCTAAGATTTACCAACTGAATTTAAACTCCACCAGCTGCCATAGTGAGATTTAAACTCATGTCCCTGGTGTATTAGCCTGTGGATTACTAGTCCAGTGACATTATCATGATGCCACTGTCTCCCATTTAGCATTTTAATTTCAGACTCCAGCACGGTGGTTAGCACTGCTGGCTCACAGTGCTAGGGACCCGAGTTCGATTCCCAGCTTGGGTCACTGTTTGTGTGGAGTCTGCACATTCTCCCCATGTCTGTGTGGGTTTCCTCCGGGTGCTATAGTTTCCTCCCGCATTCCGAAAGACGTGCGGGTAAGGTGCACTGGCTGTGCTAAATTGCCCTTTAGTGTCCCGGGTTGCATAGGTTAGAGGAGGGATTAGCAGGATAAGAGTGTGTGTTATGGGGATTGGGCTTGGGTGGGATTGTAATCAGTGCAGACTCCACGTAACACTACTCCAACTGACTTGTAATGCTCTACACTTCTTGCACAGAGTTAAGTGCAAAGGGAGATGTACTCACCTGCTTATCCTTTGGGATGCTATACATTTTGGTTAAAGACTCCATAATTTCAGACGGACTTTCAGATATCTGAGAACAGGAAAGAAAGACCAATGAGGAAGCAGCTTTAGTGCTGCACACACTCTTGCCAAATTCCCTTTCAAAGCTCAAAGCTTGAATCAGCATAACAGGCAAGATAACCCTGCTCCCAGGTGCCAACCCAGCCCTGAACCTGCAGAAAGCAAATGCAGAACATCGCTCCCTCTCTTCACTGCCCCCCCGCTCATCCCATCAATCAAGTGACACTCCTAAAAACTCTGCCCACTCCACCCAGCAAGGACAGCCCACCTACCCCACCCCACCCAGCAAGGACAGCCCCACCTACCCCACACCACCCAGCAAAGGACAGCCTCACCTGCCCCACACCACCCAGCAAGGACAGCCCCACCTACACCACCCACTCCACCTCACCCAGCAAGGACAGCCCCACCTACACCGCCCACCCCACCCACACCACCCCGCAAGGACAGCTCCACCTATACCGCCCACCCCACCCACACCACCCCACCCCACCCAGCAAGGACAGCTCCACCTATACCACCCACCCCACCCCGCAAGGACAGCCCCACCTACACCAGCCCACCCCACCCAGCAAGGACAGCTCCACCTACACCGCCCACCCCACCTACACCAGCCCACCCCACCCAGCAAGGACAGCTCCACCTACACCACCCCACCTACCCCACCCAGCAAGGACAGCTCCACCTACACCACCCCACCTACCCCACGCAGCAAGGACAGCTCCACCTACACTGCCCACCCCACTTGGCACCTGTGGAGAGGCTTGCCCTCCCTACTCAACACCCAAGACGTTAACTCTGCTAGCATTTGCAGCATTTCCTTAGTTTCACATCTACCAGCCCTCCCTCCCCCACACCCCATACTTGACAAAAGTACAAGTTACAAGCACTCACCTTATCTAACTGCTCTATATGAATGTAATGTAGTGTGTTGTTTGCTGTGGCCTGCAACAGAAGAGGTTACAAGACATGGGTCAACGCGAGTTGAAAGAATGCAATGCAACGCTCCGCCACATCACAGAATGATGTAGTCCCTCGACAAACTGGGAGCTTGATCCAGAAACAGCAGCAAACAGTGAAACTGTGGGGCAAGGGGAAACAAAACCCAATCTATTTACCACCCCATCGTTACAAGGCAAATCCAATCTCACCGCAAGGGTAAAGCTGGAGGTTTTCCTTTCAGTAAGGTTAAAAACGGCTGTCCAGTGTGGAGGGTTTGAGTAGATAAGTCTGTATACCCTGCATTTTGGAAAAATGAGGGGGGCTTTGAAGAAGGCGAGACAGATAGACAGGCTCCTTCCCCTGGCTGAGGAATCTACAACACAGGGCCACATTCTCAGGATAAGGAGTCCAACATTTGGAACTGAGATAAGGAGGAATTTTGCACTGGGTGGGTTGTGAGCCTTTGGAATTTTTGGTGAGAATATGCAAGCCTGAGACAGAGATTTTTAGATGCAAGGGGCATCCGGGGATATGAGAAGGGAGCAAGAAGGGTGGAAGGAATGATCAACCAGGCCCTTTCAGAACATTGAAGTATGCTCTGCGGCTTGCTCCAGCTTTTTTTTTACATTATTCTTGACTGTTTGTTCTCCCCCCACTGCTCCCCCACCTCACAAACCCTGTTCCAACTGGCAAGGTGGGAACATGCACCACTTCTGCCTCCCCAACTCCTGTGATACCTCAAATATTACTACTAGATGTCAACCCATGACACAACTGCTCAACTTAAGGGGCAAAGGTGTGCTGTTGCTCAACTTTTATTCAAAGACTCCCATCTTTCGAAGCAAAGAAAGCATTTGCCTCAAGGTTACTGCCCCCACCCCCGATGTCCACCAGATGTTTTACAGACTGCATTCTCATTTATTCTAAATCCGAGTGGATTGCTCATGGCCGGTAGGAAAACTCACTGCTCTCCGAGGCCAGAAAACCTTTTCAATCTAAAAGCATTCAATGTCACATTTGCTGACATGAAATACTGCTGTGTATAACCCAGCATGTCACTGCTAGAACAGCCGGCCTGCTTACTGTAAATAGGTACACCCTGAGCTTTCAGGGTTTACCATGCTGAATTAACTGTGGCATTCACATCTGAGTCAGAAGATTGTGCATCCAGAGCTGGGAGAACAGAAACATCCAGAGTGCAGAGATGAGGGAGTGCTGCACTGTCAGATGTCGCACTATCTGTAACCCCCGTGACTTGCCTGGATTTGCAAAACCTCACTTACTGTACTGTCTGGAGACAATACACATCTCTTTAACCTGTGATCAGTGCTCCTTCCACTCACATTGTCAGCCACTTCAGGTCTTGAACAGCAGGTTAGGTGTAAGGATTCGCATTCTAATCAGTAATCTCTAAACTTTGTGCTTTATATGCTCTGTCTGAGGCCGGAACTCTCCATTCACCTGACGAAGGGACTAACCCCGAAAGCTTGTGAGTCTATTATCAAATAAATCGGTTGGACTAAAACCTGGTGTTGTCAGACTTTTTACTGTGTTTACGCCAGTCCAACGCCGGCATATCCACATCATGACTGTCAGATGTGCCAGCTTTTGAATGAGATGCTAAACTATGGCCATGTCAGCACTTAAGAGGTGGACGTAAAAGATCCCATGACACTCCCTTAATGATAGAAGCATTGTCCTGGTATCCAGGCCAATATTAATCTCTCAATCAGCATCATGGGAACAGATTATCTGAGTCAGGTTGCTGACTGTGGGAGCTGTGTACAGCTGTGACTGCAAAGGACTCTTCACTGCCTCTGAAGCTCCTGAGGTGGTGAAAGGCAGTCCACAAGTGTCAGTGTTGTTCCTTAATCTGTCACAACGGGTATTCCCCTGCACTCAGGCTCTCCATTTTAATAAGGGCAGCAAATTTACATTGTAGCCTTGCGCAGTTTGATGAACATATTGCGGGGGAGGGAGGCAGACTACGCAACCACCTGCTGCAGTGGGATTCTCATCGACTCATGTCGCTCCGTGCCGTCTTCTGGGCAGGGAATCCTATGCGTTCAATCCGTGGATGACCGAAGCCACATTCCCACTTTGGGATATAGTCCGAACCTCGATTCATAAGGTCTACATAAACCATGCACAGAACCAAACGCTAGTTGAGTAGGCCCCCCCCCACCCCCCGCCCCCGAAAGACCTACACAGCAATGCCTCAGAATAGCACAGCCCACAGAGCTCAATGAGGACATGTCACATTAGCATGGTTTGCTCCCTTGCGTGGTAAGGTGGTCCGGGGAGATCTAATGGGCGAAGTTTGAAACAATAGGGTGGATGGAGGACAGAGGAGTGAGGAGACCCTGCACACACATCATGGAGCAGGCACAGAAAAAAAAACATCAGACTAATGGAATGCTGGCCTTTCTATCTCGAGAACTAGAATAGCAGGGGTAGGGTGGATGGCATGCTTCAGGTATACAAAGCCCCAGCTTACACCAAACATCGTGAACAGTTCTGAGCACCACACCTGGGGAAGGGTAGGCTGACCTTGGAGGGAATGCAGTCTCGATGAGTCAACATCTCAACAAGTGCTTCCTT
Source organism: Carcharhinus amblyrhynchos (assembly GCF_965287045.1). NCBI lineage: Eukaryota > Metazoa > Chordata > Chondrichthyes > Carcharhiniformes > Carcharhinidae > Carcharhinus > Carcharhinus amblyrhynchos. The sequence goes on along the minus strand of NW_027649830.1, from coordinate 570,346 downwards.
TGGCATTTACAGCGTTAAGCTAATTGCCTTAAAGACAGGCTGGTTATTGACTCAACCTCCAAGAGTATGAATGGACATAGATGGAACAGTTGGTGTGGGGAAGAGGACCATAAGGTGTTTGCATCCCTCACTGTGCTAATAGATAGAATAAAGTTGCTAAGGGTAAAAGACAAGCTGCTACATCATTCCTTCATTGTATACCATTAATGAATTTAACAAATTCATGAGCAGAAGAATAGCAGGACTCGAAGGGCTAAACAACAGGGGGAGATTGAAGTAGGAAAAGGGTTAATGGATTTCGTACCTAGAATATGTCACAAACATAACCTTTCATCATGACTGATCTTGTCAAGCTTATACTGCTCCTGGCATTAATATAAGTTATTTGTTCATGTATTACATGCTTTAACTCTCACGTTTATAAAAACAGATAGTTTAATGTGGCTGTTATTTTGTAGACTTTGCAAATCTTACCTATTTGTGTTAGTTGGACATTGTTACACAGATGGTAGTTTACAATACCGGCTTTTGACAGCTGCTGATGGCAGATCGTGATACCGGCTTTTAACAGGAAGAGTCCTGCTGGGACAGCCGCAATCACACAAGTAACTTCAAAGACAGGGAAGCCGGTACTGCTGCAGAAGGGGTTTGAATTGTGACCGGATTGAAGCCTATGTCATGACTGCAGCTGCGAGCTGGACAGTAAATTGTGATTAAATCTGGGGCTGTATCACGACCAAGGAAGACCCGGAGTTCTGGCCGGAATGGGAAACTTGTGTCGTGATTGACACTAAGACTCACGATGTATAAATACCCACTTGTGTTTGTGTTCTATGAGAAGTTTGGTAGTCCATTGTAAGGAACCAGTTTCTCCCAAAACTCTGGAATAGACACCACAGTTTTGAAATAAAAGCTACTGTATTTTGACTCACCAAAAGTCTCAGAGGTATTATTTTACCTACAACACAGATTAAATACAAACTATTGCTATATTCCCAGGGATTGAGACGGTAAGAGACAAGTTGAAGTATATGTTCAATAAATGGAACAGCTAGCCTTTCCAAATCTAGGGCTGGGGGTAGCAAAGTCTAAAACAAAAACACAGCCAGATCTTTCAGGACTAAAAGCAAAATACTGCAGATGGTGGGGCTATTGACGAGAAACAGAACATGCTGGAAAGACTCAGCAGGCCTGACAGCATCTGTGGAGAGAAAAACAGAGTTTGTGGGTCCTACACAAGTTCTAAAGAGGACTCATACTGGACACCGTTTGTTACCTCACAGAAGCAGTGACAGCTGTTAACAAATACTGCTATATGTGAAAAAGGTAGTTGGTTGGGACTGTTGTTTATAAACAGCAACTAATGCTGGATCAACTATCAATTTTAAATCAGGAAGTGATAGATTTTTGCTAACCAAAGTCATTAAGGGATACAGAGCAAAGGCAGGGAATGAGGTCACAAATGCCATGATTGCTGATGGGCCAAATGACCTCCTCCTATTTCTATGTTAAGAAAATAATAGATCAGGAGTTATATCAGTTATTGCACACAAAGGTGACCCTTTCCTCCAAAAGTCTATGATAGTGCAGGCCCTCCATTCAAATTGCAAAAATGGTGAAGGTTTCTTTGATGACAATCAGGCCATGTGGATTTAAGGTAAGGTCAGCTGTGATCCAACTGAATGATGGTACAGGCTTGAGGGGCTGAAAGGCCCACTTCTGTTCCTACATCGATGAAAAACACACAGTCAAGCTGGATCTTGCCTGCAAGCGATTCTCAAGCATGCACAAGTCACTTAGTAGGTGCTTCCTCCTCCCTAGCCGACACCAACTACGTCATAGAAACCCTACAACACAGAAAGAGGCCATTTGGCCCATCGAGTCTGCACCAACCACAATCCCACCCAGGCCCTACCCTCTTATCCCCACGTATTTTACTGGCTAATCCCTCTAACCTACACATCCCTGGACACTAAGGGGCAATTTTAGCACGGCCAATCAACCTAACCCGCACATCTTTGGACTGTGGGAGGAAACCGGAGCACCCAGAAGAAACCCACGCAGACACAAGGAGAATGTGCAAACTCCACACAGTGACCCCAGCCAGGAATCGAACCCAGGTCCCTGGAGCTGTGAAGCAGCAGTGCTAACCACTGTGCTACCATGCTGCCCTGGCACCTCAGCAGCATTCATTCAGCAGCAGCTGGGAATCAAGTTGGGATCTGTTCTGAACAGCTCGCATCAGTCACCACCATCCACGCACCCCTGCCCCTCCCCCCAAACCGGGGGATGAGAAATCACCCAGTCTTCAACTCAAAACATTCCTAAATTAAAGCAACTGGACCGAACTAGGAGGGGGAGGGTCCTGCCCCTACCATGGATAACCCTCTTCCATCCTCAGTGTCGGAATGACTCTATGAATCGTGCTAAACAGAAGCCAGGTGGTGTAAAATTTCCCACAGATGGAAGCAGGATGGGGAACGTTCTCCCCACTCCCCGGGGCCCGAGTTTACCTCTCAGCTAACATCACTAGAGCATCTGAACCGGCTGTTCCTCTCCCTGCTGTTTGCTGTGCGCAAACTGGCTGCAGCCTTTCCCTACCCGAGAGAGCAACTGCACTTCAAAAAGTACTTCCCTTCGTGACTGCAGGGGCGCTCTGGGACGTCCCGAGGACATGAAAGGCGCAGGAGATATTGAGAGTTCTAGGCTCGTTCTTTTAAACTAGTGTCTGCTCAAAATATTTTTTTGGGGAGAAAAAAAACGAAACCTCACCTTTTTGTCCAACTTCACCTCGGCACTTGGCTCTGCATAGAACTCAAAGTGTAGTGTTGTTGCACTAGGTGGGTATTTCTATATGAAAAAAGGACAAAAAAAAGAGGGAATTTAATACCCAATTTGCAGTTTTATGGCTTTGCGCACTCCTTCATGAGTTACTTTCTGTTGCTCGCTGAACATTTTAAATTAGCTAATGTTTAATTATGACGGTTCTGTCGCCTGGAATACCAAAGTGAGCCTGGCAAAGGCAGACGGGGGGGGCCAGTGGCTGAGCCTCCCAGCCCTGCTGACATTGAATCAGAGGCTGGTGGTGCCCCCAGGACCTGATGGACTGGCAAGACACTGGAAATTGGATGGGGGAAAACGTTGGTTGCTGCACAAAACCCTGGTTAAACTCTCCAGCTAAAGGTGGCAGGAGAACGGCAATTTCAGGTCTGGGATTTTCAGTTCCATCCCCCTTCCCCCCCACTCCTCAAACCCCTCTTCCAATCTTTCAGGACAACGGCCCTCCTTTAACAGGTCATCTTTTTTCCAAAAAAAGCACATAGCACAAAAAAGCTTGAGTACAATTGCACGGCAGAGTGTGCTAGGCACCAACTCTTGCTCATTTCCAGGGCTGCATGCCATCATCGTTTGCTGATCTTTTACTGTACTGCATAGGGGGAGAGAAAAAAATACACACTTTTCATAATTAAAACGGGGGCATTCTTTCACTGCCACTCTCTGGAACGTATCGAATACTTACACCTTCTACAGCCCTGGAAATTCTTTTGGCATTGCGCAAGGTGGCTAATGAGATGGGAAGGGGAGAGGGAAAAGCCAGCAAGCAAAACTAGCCTGGAAAGGATCACAACGAGGGGCTGGTGTCACCCATCATATTGTCATAATCTATGAAAAGTAAACCACGTTCCGGGTCCTGGGACACCGGAGCCAGTACAGACCTCCCAGCAGCTATCAATGCGAGCCAAGCCCGTCCCAACTGCTGCAGCCATTGACCCCACTCTAACCCAGACAGGTTCATACCGTGCCCTCTCCCCCCAACATGGGAACGGCATTGTTCGTTATGATTCAGGAAGGGAAGGAAGGGCAAGCACATTTCAATTTCTGTTTTGCTGGGATATCAGTTGCTTAGTTTCCTACAGTTCTGACCTAGAATGTCAAGAAGTACGAGTAAAGGTGTAAAGGGGTGCTTTATTTGTGCCAACATTGTCACTGAACCAGCTGCTCCACAAAGTCTTCATGTTTAAGTCCAGCACAGGGACAAAGGCTCAGAGAGGAAATGTGGGGGGGGGATTGATCTAAGAAATACAGTTACATTCTTCTTAAAAGATATAGCAAAATAAAACACAGGGCAGTCCTCTGACTGGCTTCAGTGCTACATTTAACATGCTGCTGCAACATGTCACCCTGGAACACAGCATCTTTATCACTGCTAAAGGGCCAGCTGCATCCACTGTCCGACTGAGGAAACCAGGACCAGATATCTGGTCTCTGGCAACTCCAAGGTCCAACCCCAGAGCAGAGAGATCTATTCCTCCTTCGTGCAACCAGAAGATGGCCCAGAGTAGTTTTACGTGATGCAGCTGTAAACTGTGAAACGCGCGGGGGGCTGGGACATATTCCCAATCAGATTTCAACACAATTTCTCCGTCACATCACTTACCGACATCTGTAAGTCACGGCAGCACTCTGCAAGGCCAAATCCATTCTCCTTTCCACCCCAACTCTGTTGGAAGAAGACGGAAAATTGTTTCTCTTAGACAGGAAAGCACGTGGTCAAGTAAAATCCTGCCTCCTGATGGCTCAGTCAAGTTATTCCAGGAAGAAGCTAAAAACCATACAGATTAAAACACAAATCCCGGATTCCAACCCTGAACTGAGGAATGATCTTAATCAAAGCACCCAGAATGATGAAAAGGGTTTGGCCGGTTACTGAAAAACAATTTCCTCTGGTCAGGACATTCAGAGCAAATGATGCACAGAGCTGGCTCATTAAAGGATGGAATCAGAGGGCACTTACAACAGGTGAGTGGAATTCTGGAACATTCTGCCTCAAATTTGTAGACATTTTGAGAGAGGTAGAGGCATCGAGAGTGAATAAATGGGGTCAAGGTTATCGTCTGATTTCCTCATGCCTTGCCTCTTGCAAGAAGGTATTTGCTAAATGGTAAAGTGCCAACAGATGGAGAGCAGCATGTGTAATACCGCACCACTCAATGGGGGCACAGAGGGTGTGCAATCCAGAGCAGCAGGTTATTGCTCTGGAGAAGCAGGGTCAAACCCAACTGGCCAGCTAGTGGAATTTAAATTCAATTCATTTCATCCGGAATTGAATAATGGTGAACAGGAATTCATCATCGATTGGCGTAAAAACCTATCAGGTTCACTCACTACCATCTTTTAGGGAAGGAAATCTACCATCCTTACTCGGTCTGGCCATCATTCTGACTCCAGGCCTCACACAGCAACTTGGTTGTGTGTTGGTCTGAACACACCGTACTTCAATGGGTAATTAGGACTGGATAATAGATGCTGGGCTCATCCCAGAATTAGAGAGAACAAAAACCCCACAATGCTCTGGGTTAGTGTACCACCATCTGTCAAGCTGCTGTGTTCACACCTGCTCTTTTCCAGATTTGAGTTCACGCCTCATGCCCCCGTGCCTGCGCGCGTGCCCGTGACAGAGCGCCTGCGCGCGTGCCCGTGACAGAGCGCCTGCGCGCGTGCCCGTGACAGAGCGCCTGCGCGCGTGCCCGTGACAGAGCGCCTGCGCGCGTGCCCGTGACAGAGCGCCTGCGCGCGTGCCCGTGACAGAGCGCCTGCGCGCGTGCCCGTGACAGAGCGCCTGCGCGCGTGCCCGTGACAGAGCGCCTGCGCGCGTGCCCGTGACAGAGCGCCTGCGCGCGTGCCCGTGACAGAGCGCCTGCGCGCGTGCCCGTGTGACAGAGTGCCTGTGCGCGTGCCCATATGAGAGTGTGCCTGTGTGTGCGCCTGTGTGTGAGTGTGAGAGTGTGACTGTGTGTTTGTGAGCTGTGAGCAAACAAGCAAGCTGTGAGCTAGATGTGAGCAAGTGAGCTAGATCATAGAACCCTACAGTGCAGAAAAAGGCCCTTCAGCCCATCGAGTCTGCACCGAACACAATCCCACCCGGGCCCTACCCCCATTTCCCTCCATGTTATACCCACTAATCCCTCTAACCTACGCATCCCGGGACACTAGGGGCAATTTTTTAGCATGGCCAATCAACCGAACTCGCACATTTTTGGACCGTGGGAGGAAACCGGAGTACCCGGAGGAAACCCACGCAGACACAAGGAGAATGTGCAAACTCCACACAGACAGTGACCCCAGGACCCTGGAGCTGTGAAGCAGCAGTGCTAACCACTGCGCTACCGTACCACCCAGATCTGAGCGAGCTGTGAGCTAGACGTGAGCAAGAGATGTGGGAGTGAGGGTGCCTGCGCGCCAGTACACCTGTGCGCGAGCGCGAGGACGCCTGTGTTTCTTTTTGGTTTTCAAAGGTAATAGAGGGTGACGGATGCGGTGGGCCAGCTGGATGTCCTTGGGCTTGATGCGGATGGCGCATAGGTTGGTGTCCTCATACAGCCCCGCCAGGTAAGCCTCACTAGCCTCCTGTAGGGCCAAGACGGCCGAGCACTGGAAGCTCAGGTCAGTCGAAGTCCTGAGCGATCTCTCGCACCAGACGCTGGAAGGGCAGCTTGCTGATCAGCAACTCGGTGGATTTCCGGTAGCGGTGAATCTCCCGCAAAGCCACAGTGCCGGGCCGGTAGTGGTGATGCTTCTTCACTCCGCCCGTGGCTGGAGCACTCCTGTGGGCAGCTTTGGTAACCAGTCGCTTGTGGGGAGCTTTCCCTCCAGTTGACTTGCACGCTGTATGCTTGGTTCTGGCCATCTCTTCAAACACAGCAATGAGCGCGCCTGTGCGAGAGCGCAAGCGCGAGCGCATCTATGCAAATGTGAACGCATCTGTGTGAGTGCAAGTTTGCCTGAGTGTGTGTGCATGAGAGAGAGCATCTGCGCCTCCCGGTCACCAAGATGTCTAGCTTATCTGTGTGTGTACTGGTTGCCAACAGTCCTCCTCTCTGCCCTCAGCTGTGTGCTTACAAGCAGCAACACAGAGTGGTCAGGCCAAGCCATTTCCTGTTCAGGGAAGGGAGAAAAGAAAATCTGCTGAGAACATACCTCTGCTAAATGCTGTAATCTCGACAACAAAGGAGTCCTCTTATCGGATCCGAGCCTAGTGATATAATTGGACCTTTTGCTGAACACATACAGCAGATTTAGCACAGCCAGCACCACTTGCATGTCACATGATGCTAACAAAGTAGTCAGATGCTGAAAGAAAGAGTGAAGAGTTAAGTACATCCTGTTCACGTTCTAGAATACGGTTTCAGTCCCGGCAGCGATGCAGCTCTGACACTTACCTCAATGGAACTGTACAGGTGCCGTGAGAAGCTGTACTCAATGAGCAGGGCCGTGAAGTTTAAGACAGCCAGCAGGAGAGCTTTGAGCTGCTCGTTCTCTGGCCTGTCGCACACCAACATCCAGGACATTGTTTCCACAGTCTGCCCAGCATCAGCCAAAATTCCATCGAACCGGTCTAGCAGGTCCACCCAGTGGTACAGCTCGCACTGAGAGAAAGAAAGCAGCAAGAGCAGGGATGGATCAACAATTCCGGACCAAAAAAACCCTCAATACAAGCACCAACCTTCGGCATTTTATTCCTTCTGCCCATCCAATAAACAACATAATAACTGCAAGTCGAATGATTCCTGAAGCCAGCTTAATGCTGGGAGTAAGAAGTGAGAGGTTCAGATTTGGTTTTGTCTTTTCTGATGGGTTCGATCGGGGAGATTGGGAACCAAAGACAATGAAGCCAGGGCAGGCCTGAACAAATCAGACAGCAACCTCAAGGAGAATTCTTATTCAAAACCCAGAGAATGGAGAGAACATGGACAGGTAGTAGCAAATAACTTCCCCTTAAATACATCTAAATTCAATCAAGGGCAGGGGGGAGAGGGGACCTGCGGACGGGGGGGGGGAGGGGAAGCAGAGGAGGAGGAGGAAGTTTGTAAGCATCATAAAAACCAGCACTCCGTTACGCAGTTGGGTTCATTGCTGTGCTGTAAACTCCACACAATTAGGGTGGGAAAAGCAGAATTAGTAAGTGAATTATACAGACAGTATGTGGAGGGAAAAAGATGGGGAACAAAATTAAGTTAACCATGGTAAACATGTGGGGTTAGAGGGGTAGGGCTGGGGTGGGATGCTCTTTCAGAGTTGGTACAGGTTCAATGGGCTGAATGGCCTCCTTCAGAGCTACAGGTATTGTTTGGGTTCGATAGTGGCTGAAGCAGAAATTCATCACACAAGGTCATAACACTTGCACAGTTTGCTGCTGCACCTCTGCGTGCCTGTGTGGCAAAAAGTATTTCATTGATAGTAAAACATAGAACCCTACAGTGCAGAAAGAGGCCCTTTGGCCCATCGAGTCTGCACCGACCACAATCCCACCCAGGCCCTACCCCCATATCCCTACATATTTTACCCGCTAATCCCTCTAACCTAAGCATCCTAGTACACTAAGGGGCAATTTTAGCACGGCCAATCAACCTAACCCGCACAACTTGAGTGTGGGAGGAAACCGGAGCACCCAGAGGAAACCCACGCAAACACAGGGAGAACGTGCAAACTCCACACAGACAGTGACCCAAGCTGGGAATCAAACCCAGGTCCCTGGAGCTGTGAAGCAGCAGTGCTAACCCACTGTGCGACCGTGCCGCCCCACCCATAGTACGGTGCCCTGAGGATCTGAAAGGTGATAGAAATACTTGCCCTGCTTAAAAAAGGACATGCCACCGCGGCTTTTCATCCCCCACTCATTTGGACAAACATAAGAATGCCAAATTTCAGGTAATCACAATTTATACTGCAGGAGAAAAGGACGCAAGTCCACCCTGATGGGTTGAGGTGTTGCCATGACAAAAGCACTGATGAACTATGGGTTCCCAAGTTACCAAGAAATTTTCTACTTGTGCATTTGTCGTAATGTGTGCAGAACAATAATTACCAGCAACATAAAAAAAACACTGAAAAACAGGCTGAAGGTAAATGGTGGAAGAGGGGACACCAGCAAAGCTTGTGAACCACAGACAAGGCTGCGTATGCTTGCATCTCAACCTCTGGCTGCTCCAGGTAACAGATCCAGGCTTCCATTTAAATGTACTTACCATACAGGCAACCACACCAGAATGACCACGTCCAGGACAACTCCAGCCCCCGGGCAGCCGCCGCCCCCCCGGCACACGGGCAGCGCCCCACCCTGCCCCCCCCCCCAACCCCCGGCACTCGGGCAGTGCCCCACCCCCTCCTGGCACTCGGGCAGTGTCCCACCTTCCCTCCCCGGCACACAGGCTGTAAGGCCTACCTTTCCAATATTCCATGTTTTGATCTGCTGAAGTTCTGTCAGGAGCTGTTCATCGTTGCAGGCCTTCAGTTTCTCAATCAGGCCTCGGCAGTCAGCAGGCTGCACAGGATGAGAAAGGACAGTCACCTCAGCTTGGGACACATTCTGGCTGCATTCTTCTTTTCAAAAATAGTTACGTCAATAAACAGCTCAACTTAAACAAAACCGACAGGAGGTATTCCTCCCCCTTGAAAACTACAGTCACACCAGCACTGACTGCAAGCACTTGAGAAAAGGTAACAACTCAAAACCTCACTGGGTAAAATATTTACCCATGTATCTGTCTGCCCTGGCTGACTGCAGTTGCTTTGGCTAGTTTAATGACTTGGAAGAGGGAACTGAATGTATTATCTCCAAATTTGCAGATGATACAAAGTTGGATGGGAGGGTGAGCTGTGAGGGGGATACAGAGAAGCTTCAGTGTGATTTAGACAGGCTGAGTGAGTGGGCATCTGCATGGCAGATGCAGTATAATGTGGATAAATGTGAGGTTATCCACTTTGGGAGCAAAAATAGGAAGACATTATTATTTGAATGGGTGTAAATTGAGAGGGGCAGATACTCAGCGAGACCTTGGAGTCCTTGTGTATCAGTTGGTGAAAGTAAGTGCACAGGTACAGCAGGCAGTAAAGAAGGGAAATGGTATTTTGGCCTTCATAGCAAGAGGATTGGAGTATAGGGATAGGGATGTTTTACTGTAATTGTACAGGGCGTTTGTGAGGCTACACTTGGAGTATTGTGTACAGTTTTGGTCTCCTTATCTGAGGAAGGATGTCCTTGCTATAGAGGGAGCACAGCGAAGGTTTACCAGGCTGATTCCTAGGATGGCAGGTCTGTCATATGAGGAGAGACTGAGTCAGTTAAGATTATATTCACTGGAGTTTAGAAGAGTGAGAGGGGATCTGATAGAAACTTATAAAATTCTAACAGGGTTAGACAGGGTAGATTCAGAAAGAATGTTCCTGATGGTGGGGAGAGTCCAGAACTAGGGGGTCAGAGTTTGAGGATAAGGGGGAAACCTTTTAGAACTGAGGTGAGGAGAAATTTCTTCACCCAGAGGGTGGGGAATGTGTGGAACTCACTCCCACAGATAGTGGAGGCCAAAACATTGTGTGATTTCAGGAAGAAATTAGGTAAAGCTCTTGGGGCTAAAGGGATTGAGGGATATGGTGGGGGAGTGGGGGAAATTGGGATATTGAATTTGATGATCAACCATGATCACAATGAATGGTGAAACAGACTGGAAGGGCTGAATGGCCTCCTCTTGCTTCTAATTTCAATATTTCTATATGTTATGCCCTTCTACCACTGCAGCTCCTGCTCCCAAGCAGATCAAAGACTAGAATCGTAGCCATGTGGGAGTTAAAGCCACTAGCACTGAAAATTCTGAGTTCACCTCAGCTTAGCCACAACTAAAAGCCATGTAGGGGATGTTCGAGACATTACCATGCCAACACATCCACAAACAAAACATCAATAATCCAAACTTCCCTGCCAAGGGTTTGCAATGCACGCGTGTCAGCAATGAAGTCAACGCTCAGTGCAAAGGAAAACAGATCCCAAAAAAGAACTACTGCTACAATCTTAAACTGTTTTACTTCGAATTGAAAAGAACAGTAGCGCAGTGGTAATGTTACTAGATGAGTAATCCAGAGGCCTGGGGTCACACTCAAGGCCCATCGGAGGAGCAGGGGGATTTATATTTAATTAAATCTGAAATAACAGACTGGTCTTAAAAATGGTGACCACTAAAATACCAAATTATTAAAAACTCAACTAGTAACATAGCAACGGGTTAGGTTGATTGGCCATGCTAAGAAATTGCCCCTTAGTGTCCAGGGATGTGTAGGTTGGAGGGATTAGTGGGTATGATATAGGGGTAGGGCCTGGGTGGATTGTGGTCGGTGCAGACTCGATGGGCCGAAGGGCCTCTTTCTGCACTGTAGGGTTCTAAGAACATATAAACTAGAAGCAGGAGACGACCATTTGACCCTTCCAGTCTGCACCGCCATTCATTTTGATCACGGTTGATCATCGAATTCAACATCCAGATCCCACCCCTCTTCTCCCATTCCTGTTAGCTTCAAGAGCTATATTTAGTTTCTTCTTGAAATCACACAACGTTTTGGCCTCAGCTACTTTCTGTGGGAGTGAATTCCACACATTCCCCACCCTCTGGGTGAAGAAATTTCTCCTCACCTCAGTTCTAAAAGGTTTCCCCCTTATCCTCAAACTCTGACCCCTAGTTCTGGACTCCCCCCACCATCGGGGACATTCTTTCTGAATCTACCCTGTCTAACCCTGTTAGAATTTTATAAGTTTCTATCAGATCCCCTCTCACTCTTCCAAACTCCAGTGAATATAATCCTCACCGACTCAGTCTCTCCTCATATGACAGACCTGCCATCCCAGGAATCAGCCTGGTAAACCTTCACCCTCTATAGCAAGGGCAGCCTTCCTCAGATAAGTGCTCCAAAACTGTACACAATACTCCACGTGTGGCCTCACCATCACCCTGTACAATTGCAGCAAAACATCCCTATACCCAAATACTCTCGCTTTGAAACCAACATGCCATTCGCCTTCTTTACTGCCTGCTGTATCTGTGTGCTTATTTTCAGCGACTGATGCACAAGGACACCAAGCTCTTGCTGAATATCCACCTCTCTCAATTTACACCCATTTGAGTAATAATCCGTCTTTCCTATTATTGCTCCCAAAGTGGATAACATTTATCCACATTACACTCCATCTGCCATGCAGATGCCCACACACTCAGCCTGTCCAAATCACACTGAAGCATCTAGAATTGTAGAATCCCTGCCGTGCAGGAAGAGGCCATTCGGCCCATCGAGTCTGCACCAATCACAATCCCACCCAGGTTTTATCACCATCCCCCCCCCCCCCCCCCATCCATTTTTACCCAAGCTAGTCCCCCTGAAACTAAGGGGCAATTCAGCCTGGTCAATCAGCCTAACCCACACATCTTTGGACTATGGGAGGAAGCCAGAGTACCCAGAGAAAACCCACACAGACACAGGGAGAAAGTGCAAACTCCACACAGACAGTGACCCAAGGCTGGAATCGAACCCAGGTCCCTGACGCTATGAAACAGCAGTGCTAATCACTGTGCCACCATGCTGGCCATTACAGCATTTATTACCCATCCCTAACTGCCCCTTAAAAAAGGGCTTAGGAGAGCTAGGAAGGGGCATGAGAAGTCCTTAGCGGGTCAGACCAAGGACAACCCAAAGGCTTTTTACTCTAATGTGAGAAATAAAAGAGCGACCAGGGTGAGGTTAGGGCCAGTCAAGGATAGTAGTGGGAACTTGTGCATGGAGTCAGAACAGATACGTGAGGCATTAAATAAATACTTTTCTTTGGTGTTTATTAAGGAAAGGGGCCATGTTTTTGAAGATGAGAGTGTGACACTGGCTGATAGGATGGAGGAGGTAGACATATTAGCAACTTTGAAAAACCTGAGAGTCGACAGATCCTCTGGGCCAGATGGGATACATCCTAGGATACTTTGGGAGGCAAGGGATGAGATTGTGGAGCCTTTAGCTTTGATCTTTGGGTCCTCACTGATCATGGGGATTGTGCCAGCGGACTGGAGAGTGATGAATATTGTTCCTCTCTTCAAAACAGGAAATAGGAATGACCCTGGTAATTATAAGCCAGTTAGTCTTACTCTGATGGTCAGTAAGTTAATGGAAAAAGTCCTGAGGGATAGGAATTATAACCATTTGGAAAGATGCAGCTTAAACTGGGATAGACAGCATGGTTTCGTGAGGGGTAAGTCTTGCCTCACAAATTTGATTGAATTCTTTGAGGAGGTAACTAAGTGTGTAGATGAAGATACGGCAGTTGATGTCATTCACATGGATTTTAGTAAGGCGTTTGATAAGGTTCCCCATGGTAGGCTCATGAAGAAAGTAACTGGCTGTCTCATAGAAGACAGAGGGTGGTGGTGGAGGGAAAATTTTCAGACTGGAGGCCAGTTACCAGCGGTGTACCACAGAGATCAGTGCTGGGTCCTCTGCTATTTGTGATTTTTATCAATGACTTGGAAGGGGGGGCTGAAGAGTGGGTTAGTAAATTTACTGATGACACCAAGATTGGTGCAATAGTGGATGAGGTGAAGGGCTCTTGTAGGCTGCAGAGAGACATTAATAGGATGCAGAGCTGGGCTGAAAAGTGACAGATGGAATTTAACCCTGATAAGTGCGAGATGATTCATTTTGGTAGGACAAACATAAATGCAGATTACAGGGTCAACGGCAGAGTTCTGAAGAATGTGGAGGAACAGAGAGATCTTGGGGTTCATATCCACAGATCTCTGAAGGTTGCCACTCAAGTGGATAGAGCCGTGAAGAAGGCTTATAGTGTGTTAGCGTTTATTAACAGGGGGTTTGAGTTTAAGAGCCATGGGGTTATGCTGCAACTATACCGGACGTTGGTGAGACCACATTTGGAATATTGTGTTCAGTTCTGGTCACCTCACTATAAGAAGGATGTGGAAGCATTGGAGAGAGTGCAGAGGAGATTTACCAGGATGCTGCCTGGTTTGGAGGGTAGGTCTTATGAGGAAAGATTGAGGGAGCTGGGGCTTTTCTCTTTAGAGCAGAGGAGGATGAGAGACGACTTAATAGAGGTTTATAAGATGATGAGAGGGATTGACAGAGTGGACGTGCAGAGACTATTTCCTCGGGTGGATGTAGCTGTTACTAGGGGGCCGCGGGAGAATGAGAGCAGGAATGGAATGAGGTGGAGGGTGAATGCATGGCTGAGGGACTGGAGCAGGCGGCAGGGATTCCGGTTCCTGGATCATTGGGACCTCTTTAGGGGCAGGTGTGACCTGTACAGTAAAGACGGGTGGCACTTGAATCCCAGGGGGACCAATATCTTGGCGGGAAGACTGGCTAGGGCTACTGGGGGGACTTTAAACAAGAAAAGTTGGGGGGAGGGAACAGAGATGAGGAGACAAGACCGAGGAGGTTAGCTCCCGGGTAGGGAAGGACTGTAGACGGTATGAGAGGGAGGTTAGACGGGTGGTGGAGAAGAGAAATGTCCAGACCGAGGGGCTGAGCTGTGTCTATTTTAACGCCAGGAGTGTAGTAAATAAGGTAGATGAGCTTAGGACGTGGATTGCTGCTTGGGAATGTGATGTGGTGGCCATTACACAGACTTGGATGTCTCAGGGGCAGGACTGGGTACTTCAGGTGCCAGGATTCAGATGCTTCAGGAAGGACAGGGTTGGGGGCAAAAGAGGTGGTGGAGTGGCACTGTTGATCAGGGACAGTGTCACGGCTGCAGAGAAGGAGGATGCCGTGGATGGACTGCCAACAGAGTCATTGTGGGTGGAAGTTAGGAACAGCAAAGGGTCGATAACTTTGCTGGGTGTTTTCTATAGGCTGCCCAATAGTGACAGGGATGTTGAGGTGCAGATAGGGAAACAGATCCTAGAGAGATGTAGTAATAACAGAGTTGTTGTGATGGGAGACTTTAATTTCCCAAACATCGATTGGAATATCCCTAGGGTGAGGGGTTTGGATGGGGACGAGTTTGTTAGGTGTGTTCAGGAGGGTTTCCTGACACAGTACGTGGATAAGCCTACGAGAGGAGAGGCTGTACTTGACCTGGTGCTGGCTAATGAACCAGGACAGGTGTCGGATCTCTCGGTTGGAGAGCATCTTGGGGATGGAGATCATAATTCTATCTCCTTCACAATAGCTTTGGAACGAGATAGGATCAGGCAGGCTAGGAAGGTGCTTGTCTGGAGTAAGGGGAAATATGAAGATGTCAGGCAGATAATTGGACAAACAAACTGGAAGGAGGCGTTCTTGGGGAAAAGTACAGAAGGAAGGTGGCAGATATTCAAGGAATGTTTGACTGGAGCTCTGCACGATAATGTTCCGATGAGACAAGGAGGTTTTGGTAGGTCGCAGGAATCGTGGTGCACGAAGGCTGTGGTGAACCTAGTCAGGAAGAAAGGAAAGGTGTATAAAAGGTTCAGGGAGCTAGGAGATGGTAAGGATCTAGAGGAGTATAAGGCTTGTAGAAAGGAGCTCAAAAAGGAAATTAGGAGAGCCAGAAGGGGTCATGAGAAGGCCTTGGCAGGTAAGATTAAGGAGAATCCCAAGGCCTTCTACAAATATGTGAAAAGTAAAAGGATGAGAAGAGAAGGGATAGGACCTATAAAAGGTGAAGTGGGAAAAGTCTGTGTGGAACCGGAAGAAATGGCGGAGGTGCTTAATGAGTACTTTGCCTCGGTATTCACGGTGGAAAGTGATCTGGGAGGTTGTACTATAGGTTTGTGGCGGACTGAAAAGATTGAGTTTGTGGATGTTAAGGAAGAGGATGTGTTAGAACTTTTAAATTCTACCAAGATAGACAAGTCACTGGGACTGGATGGGATGTACCCCAGGTTACTGTGGGAGGGGAGGGAAGTGATTGCAGAGCTCCTGACGATGATCTTTGCGTCGTCGATGGAGACGGGAGAGGTTCCGGAGGATTGAAGGATTGCAAATGTGGTTCCTATTTTCAAGAAAGGGAACAGGGGTAGCCCGGGAAATTACCGACCGGTGAGTCTGACTTCAGTGGTTGGTAAGTTGATGGAGAGGCTTCTGAGGGACAAGGCTTATGGGCATTTGGAGAAGTTTAGAATGATCAGAAATAGTCAACATGGTTTTGTCGAGGGCAGATCATGCCTTACAAGCCTAGTTGAGTTCTTTGAGAATGTGACTGAACACATTGATGAAGGAAGAGCGGTAGACGTGGTTTACAAGGCGTTTGATAAGGTCCCCCATGCAAGACTTCTTGAGAAGGTGAGAGGGCATGGGATCCAGGGGGCTTTGGCCTTGTGGATCCAGAACTGGCTTGCCTGCAGAAAAAAGTCTGACAACACCAGGTTTTAGTCCAACCTATTTATTTGATAATATACTCACAAGCTTTTGGGGTTAGTCCCTTCGTCAGGTGAATGGAGAGTTCTGGCCTCAGACAGAGCATATAAAGCACAGACAGTTTAGAGATTACTGATTAGAATGCGAATCCTTACACCTAACCTGCTGTTCAAGACCTGAAGTGACTGATAATGTGAGTGGATGGAGCACTGATCACAGTTTAAAGAGATGTGTATTGTCTCCAGACAGTACAGTAAGTGAGGTTTTGCAAACCCAGGCAAGTCACGGGGGTTACAGATAGTGCGACATGAACCCAAGATCCCTGTTGAGACCGTCCTCATGTGTGCGGAACTTGGCTATCAGTCTCTGTTCAGCGACTCTGCGCTGTCGTGTGTCGTGAAGGCCGCCTTGGAGAATGCTTACCCGAAGGTCAGAGGCTGAATGCCCGTGACCACTGAAGTGTTCGCCAACAGGAAGGGAACAGTCTTGCCTGGTGACTGTCGAGCGATGTTCATTCATCCGTTGTCGTAGCGTCTGCATGGTCTCCCCAATGTACCATGCTTCGGGACATCCTTTCTTGCAACGTATCAGGTAGACAATGTTGGTCGAGTTGCAAGAGTATTTACCATGTACCTGGTGGATGGTATTCTCACGTGTGATGATGGTATCCATGTCGATGATCCGGCATGTCTTGCAGAGGTTGCTGTGGCTTCAACATATCATTGATGAAGACGAACATCTCGCCAGGGCTATCCCCACACCCCCACTTCTTGCTTTCAGACAACCACACAACCTCAAACAGACCATTGTTCGCAGCAAACTACCCAGCCTTCAGGAGAACAGTGACCACAATACCACACAACCCTGCCACAGCAACCTCTGCAAGACATGCCGGATCATCGACATGGATACCATCATCACACGTGAGAACACCATCCACCAGGTACACGGTAAATACTCTTGCAACTCGGCCAACATTGTCTACCTGATACGTTGCAAGAAAGGATGTCCCGAAGCATGGTACACTGGGGAGCCCATGCAGACGCTACGACAACGGATGAATGAACATCGCTCGACAGTCACCAGGCAAGACTGTTCCCTTCCTGTTGGTGAACACTTCAGTGGTCACGGGCATTCAGCCTCTGACCTTCGGGTAAGCATTCTCCAAGGCGGCCTTCACGACACACGACAGCGCAGAGTCGCTGAACAGAGACTGATAGCCAAGTTCCGCACACGAGGACGGTCTCAACAGGGATCTTGGGTTCATGTCGCACTATCTGTAACCCCCGTGACTTGCCTGGGTTTGCAAAACCTCACTTACTGTACTGTCTGGAGACAATACACATCTCTTTAAACTGTGATCAGTGCTCCATCCACTCACATTATCAGCCACTTCAGGTCTTGAACAGCAGGTTAGGTGTAAAGATTCGCATTCTAATCAGTAATCTCTAAACTGTCTGTGCTTTATATGCTCTGTCTGAGGCCGGAACTCTCCATTCACCTGACGAAGGGACTAACTCCGAAAGCTTGTGAGTATATTATCAAATAAATAGGTTGGACTAAAACCTGGTGTTGTCAGACTTTTTACTGTGTTTACGCCAGTCCAACGCCGGCATACCCACATCTTGCCTGCAGAAGGCAGAGAGTGGTTGTGGATGGGTCTTTTTCTGCATGGAGGTCGGTCACCAGTGGAGTGCCCCAGGGATCTGTTCTAGGACCCTTACTGTTTGTCATTTTCATAAATGACCTAGACGAGGAAATGGAGGGATGGATTAGTAAGTTCGCAGATGATACGAAGGTTGGTGGTGTCATGGATGGTCTGGAGGGATGTCAGAAGTTGCAGCGGGACATAGATAGGATGCAAGACTGGGCGGAGAAGTGGCAGATGGACTTCAACGCAGATAAATGTGTAGTGGTCCATTTTGGCAGGACCAATGGGATGAAGGAATACAATGCCAAGGATAGGAGTCTTAGCTGTGTTGAAGAGCAGAAGGATCTTGGGGTCCGGGTCCATAGGACTCTTAAATCGGCCTCGCAGGTGGAGGATGTGGTCAAGAAGGCGTATGGTGTACAGGCCTTCATTAATCGAGGGATTGAGTTTAGTAGTCGGGAGGTAATGCTGCAACTTTATAGGACCCTTGTCAGACCCCACTTGGAGTACTGTGTGCAGTTCTGGTCGCCTCACTATAGGAAAGACGTGGAAGCTATTGAAAGGGTGCAGAGGAGATTTACAAGGATGTTGCCTGGATTGGGAGGCATGCCTTATGAAGATAGGTTGAGGGAGCTGGGACTCTTCTCCCTGGAGAGACGAAGGTTGAGAGGGGACCTGATAGAGGTTTATAAGATGTTGAGAGGAATAGATAGGGTGGATTCTCGGAGGCTATTTCCCAGGGCTGAAATGGTCGCTACGAGAGGACACAGATTTAAGGTGCAGGGAAGCAAGTGCAGAGGAGATGTTAGGGGTAAGTTTTTCACTCAGAGGGTGGTGAGTGAATGGAATCGGCTGCCGTCGGTAGTGGTGGAGACGAACTCGTTGGGGTCTTTTAAAAGACTTCTGGATGAGTATATGGGATCTAATGGGATTGGGGATTATAGATATGTCTATGGCTTAGTAGGTATACAAGTGATCGGCGCAACCAGTGGGCCGAAGGGCCTGTTTGTGCTGTAGTGTTCTATGTTCTATAAGGGTCATGGTGGGAGATATAGGAGGGATGTCCGAGGTAGATTCTTCACTCAGAGTGGTTGGGGTGTGGAATACACTGCCTGCTGTGATACTGGAGTCGGACACGTTAGGAACTTTCAAGCGGTTATTGGATAGGCACATGGAGCACACCAGAATGATAGGGAGTGGGATAGCTTGAACTTGGGTTCAGACATAGCTTGGCACAACATCAAGGGCCAAAGGGTCTGTACTGTGCTGTACTGTTCTATGTTCTAAGACGGCAATTGAACCTCCAGCTTAAACCATTGCAGTCCTCATTCTGTCTCTGCATCCTCCTCACATCTCACCCTCCCGCCCAATTTTGTATCATCTGCAAAAGGGGGCACAGAGGTTAGAACTGCTGCCTCACAGCACCAGGGACTCAGATTCAATTCCCAGTGGGTCAGTGTGTGGAGTTTGCACATTCTTCCCATGTCTGTGTGGGTTTCCTCCAGGTGCTCCGGTTTCCTCCCACAGTCTGAAAGACGTGCTGGTTAGGTGCATTGGCCGTGCTAAATTCTCCCTCAGTGTACCCAGAGTGTAGCGACAAGGGATTTTCACAGTAACTTCACTGCAGTGTTAATGTAAACCTACTTATGTGTGACTAATAAATAAACTTAACATAAAAACTTAAATTTGGAGATAATACATTCAGTTCCCTCTTCCATGTCTATATATAATATGAACAGTTGGGGTCTGAGCACAGATCCCTGTGGTACCCCACTAGTCACTGACTGCCAATCAGAAAAAGATCCACCCATTTATGCCAACTCTTTGCTTCCTATCTGTTAACCAGCTTTCCAATCCATCTCAAGACACGACCTGCAATCCCACCTGCTTTTACTTTACATAGTAGTCTGTTACAAGATACATTGTCGAAAGGCTTCTGAAAGTCTAATTAAACCACATCCAAAGGTTCTCCTTGGCCAACACTACTAGTTACATCCACAAAAACTTCTTGAATGTCCTTCAGAGGGGGAAATCTGCTCTCCTTACTTGGTCTGGCCTATATCTGACTCAACAGCAACTTGCCACTCTTAATAGTTCCAAATGTTTCTTCCACAGGATGTAGGCGTTGCTGGCCAGGCCAGCTTTTATTACCCATCCCTAATTGCCCCTTAAGATGATGGGTGAACCTCCATCTTAAACCATTACAGCCCCCTTGTAGTGCTGGTACATGCACAGTGCAGTTAGGGAGGGAGTTCCAGGATTCGGACCCAGGGACAATGAAGGAACTGCCAAAAGTCAGGATGGTGTGTGGCTCAGAGGGAAACTTCCAGGTGGTGTTCCCATACATCTGCTGCCCTTGTAGGCAATGGAGCTGGTGGGTTTGTCAGGTGCTGTCAAAGGAGCCTTGCTGAGTTCCTGCAGTGCGTTTTGTAGATGAGATGCAGAACTACCATTGTATATTGCCGATGCAGGGATTGGGGGTTGAAAGTGGTGGATGGGGTGCCAATCAAGCAAGGCTGGTTTGTCCCAGACAGTGTCAAGCCTCAAGTGTTGTTGGAGCCACACTCATTCAGGCAAGGGGAGAGAATTCCATCACACTGATAACTTGTGCCTTATAGATGGTGTGGACAGGCTTTGGGAAGTCAGGTGGTGAGTTACTCTGAGCAGAATTCGCACCCTCTGACCTGCTCTTTTCGACACAGTATTTCTATGACTGATCCAGTTCAATTTCTGGTAAATAGTAACCATCAGAATGTTGACAGAGGGGGATTCAACAGCTCCCTGGGTTTCAAAGAATGACGGGCAATCTCATGGAAATATACAAGATTCTGAAACAGTTGACAGGGTGGATGCTGAGAGATCATCTCTGCTGGGTGAGGAATTTAAAACATGGTGGATGTGAGGGATGTGCACTGTCACTGTCACTGTCCCAAGACAGCGCATCGCTTCAGTTCGACAGGTGAGAAATTTCTTTACTCAAAGGGTTGTGAATCTTTGGAATTCTCTACCCCAGAGGGTTGTGGATGCTATGTCCTTGAAGTCAGTCAAGGCTGAGATAAACAGACCTTTCATCTTCCGGAATATCAGGAACAGCAAGGAATTTGGAGTTAAGAGGAGCAGGCTTGATGGGTCTTACTGTCTATTACTGCTCCTACTTTTTGCCGTCTTGGTTTTTCAGGCAGTGCGTACCAAATTCGAACCCAGTGCAGACAAAAACACATCCCCACTGCCTCTTGCCACATACATGAAATGTCTTGTAACTTGAGCCTCCCAACAGTGGAAGCAGTTCTTAATTTACAGTGAAAGGTCATTATTTTCAATACTTTTATTATCAGAGCAACCACAACCTTTGAATGGAGATAAACCCCCTCCCCCATCTTGGGCTTTGCTTAGCTTCTAACATCCATCAGGGAATGCAGGATCTGCCCATTAAGCATCATAACCCCATCCACTATTACAAGTTACCCATCATTAACTTGGGGCCCCTGGGCTAGATAGTTTCAGTTGGTCCCCACCTTTGGCAGGCAAGTTTTCATCCCCCCACCCTGGTAGAGTGACAGTCATGTAGTGGTAATATCACTGGATGAGTAATCCCAAGGCCCAGGCTAATGCTCAGGGGACTTTCAACAGAAAACCCCACCCTGGCCCTATTCCTGTGGCCCCAATATTTGCCCTGGTAATCACCCTCACCTACATATCTCGAGGACCAAGGGACACTATAGCATGCCAATCCACCTAACCAGTACATCGTTTACACTGTGGGAAGAAATGGGAGCACCCTGAGGAAACCCACACAGAAACAAGGAGGACGTACAAACTCCAGTCACCCATAAAGACCTTATCTGGTCTCACCTACAGGTGACTCCAGACCCAGAACAGAGTCACAGAGGTTTATGGCATGGAAACAGGCCCTTTGGCCCACCTTGCCCATGCCGCCCTTTTTTTCAAAACCAGTAAGCTAGTCCCAATTGCCTGCGTTTGGCCCATATACCTTTATAACCATCTTACCCATGTAACTGTCTAAGCGTTTTTTAAAAGACAAAATTGTACCCACCTCTACTATTACTACTAACCTCTGGTAGCTTGTTCCAGACACTCACCACCCTCCGAAAAAGTTGCCTCTCTGCACCCTTTACTATCTCTCCCCTCTTGCCTTAAATCTATGCCCTCTAGTTTTAGGCTCCCCTATCTTTGGGAAAAAGATGTTGACTATCTAGCTGATCTATGCCTCTCTTGACAGAGGTCCCTCATGGCAGCCTGGTGCAGAAGGTGAAATCACATGGGATCAGATGTGAGTTGGCAAGATGGATACAGAACTGGTTTGGTTAAAGAAGGCAGAGGGTACTAGTGGAAGGGTGCGTTTCTGAATGGAGGGCTGTGACAAGTGGTGTTCCTCAGGGAGCAGTGCTGGGACCTTTGCTGTTTGTAATATATATAAATGATTTGGAGGAAAATGTAAGTGGATTGATTAGTAAGTTTGCAGACGACACAAAGGTTGGTGGATTTGCGGATAGCAACTAGGACCATCAGAGGATACAGCAGGATATAGATCGATTGGAGACTTAGGCGGAAAGATGGCAGATGGAGTTTAATCTGGATAAATGTGAGGTAGTGTGTTTTGGAAGGTCTATAGATAGGAAATATACAGTAAATGGCAGACCCTTAAAAGTATTGATAGAGGGATCTGGGTGTACAGGTACACAGGTCACTGAAAGTGACAGTGCAAGTGGAGAAGGTAGTCAAGAAGGCATACGGCATGCTTACCTTCATTGGCCAGGGCACTGATTTTTAAAATTGGCAAGTCATGTTGCAGCTTTATAGAACCTTAGTGAGGCCACACTTGGAATATAGTGTTCAATTCCGGTCGCCACACTATCAGAAGGAAGTGGAGGCTTTGGAAAGGGTACAGAAAAGATTTACCAGGATGTTGCCTGGTCATGGAGGGCATTAGTTATGAGGACAGATTGGAAAAACTTGGTTTGCTCTCGCTGGAGCGACGGAGGTTGAGGGGAGACCTGATAGAAGTCTACAAGATTATGAGGGGCATGGACAGAGTGGATAGTCAGAAGCTTTTTCCCAGGGTGGAAGAGTCAATTACTAGGGGACACAGTTTAAAGCGCAAGGGGCGAGGATTAAAAGAGATGTTCGAGGCAGATTTTTTACACAGAGGGTGGGGGGGTGCCTGGAACTCGCTGCCGGGGAAGGTAGCGGAAGCGGATACAGTAGTGACTTTTAAGGGGCGTCTTGACAAGTACATGAATGAGTTAAGAATAGAGGATATGGTCCCTGGAAGAGTAAGGGGTTTTAGTTCAGTCGGGCAGCAAGATCGGTGCAGGCTTGGAGGGCTGAAGGGCCTGTTCCTGAGCTGTAATTTTCTTTGTTCTTTATTATTACATAGACCTCTATAAGATCACCCGTCAGCCTCCTATGCTCCTCGGCAAAAAGTCTGTCTATCCAGCTCTCCTTATAACTCAAACCATCAAGTCCCAGTAGCATCCTAGTAAATCTCTTCTGCACGCTTTCTAGTTTAATAATATCCTTTCTATAATAGGGCGATCAGAATTGCAGACAGTATTCCAAGTGTGGCCTTACCAATGTCTTGTACAACTTCAACAAGACGTCCCAACTCCTGTATTCTGACCAATGAAACCAAGCATGTCGAATGCCTTCTTCATCATCCTGTCCACCTGTGATTCCACTTTCAAGGAGCTATGAACATGTACCCCTAGATCTTTGTTCTATAACTCTCCCTAACGCCCCAACGTTAACTGAGTAAGTCCTGCCCTGGTTCGATTGACCAAAATGCATCACCTTGGATTTATCTAAATTATACTCCAGTCATCAGCCCACTCGTCCAATTGATCAAGATCCTGTTGCAATTCTAGATAACCAAACAGCTCCAGCAAGGCACTCAGCAACTCATAATGGGCAACAAATGCTGGTCTTGCCAGTGACATCCCCATGCTATGAAAAGAACATTCTCTTTCTTATTCATTAACCACCAACTTCAGTCCTAAGGGACGTCCTTGTGGGCATGAGGAGTTTTTTTTGGGGGGGGGGGGGGGGGGGCGCACGCGCGCCAATAAAAAATGGGCCATTCTCTGTCTTATTCAAGATCACCAAATCCAGAGCAAAACCAGTTAGGAAGGCCATTCATTAGAAACAAATTAATCATACAGAGGAGAAGGTAGACTGGGAGTAGAGAGAGGAAACCACACTTAAAATGGACTACAAGGGAATCCGTGAAGATATATTCACTCTGTCTCAGGCTGTGCCAGTTATTTATGACTCAGACCAACAGTCAAACATTAAACAACAAAATTAAGAGAGATATTTTACAGTATACTTAGTGTCCTAAGGGTGGAATCCCCGAATCCTGATGATTTGGTAAACAGTCACATTTTACAACAGTGGGGATTCCAGGAACCAGACTCAAGCAGGGCAGGGGAGAGGGGGATTCCATTTCATCGCACAACAGCTGCCACATGATGGGAATCTCCCTCAGCCAGAAGCAGCAAGGTGGGGGCTGCAACTACTTCCTTCAGCTACAGTGACAGCCCATGAATAGGATGAAAGCCATGTCAGGAGGTGCAAGGAAGGGGAGGGGACAGGACAGGAGGGTGCGGGCATTGATGCTCCTCCAGCAAACGTCACTCACGACATGTCTCAAAAGTCTCGCAGGAGAATCTGCTAAACCGTGCCAGGCACTTTAGTTGGGAAAACAACAGGTGGGTCCCGTAGACAGTGGGAGTGGGTATTTGCAAGCAGTCACCTGACCTGCACGCAGCAGAATAAGCCTGCTCTTAAACACAGCTTGCTGAAGGCCAAAGGGGATTGGGAAGCGTTGAGAGGGGGCAAGGAAAGTAGATAGAGGAGAACCACAGTGGTGCACAACAGAAATGTATGCTACAGCTTACTCAATTGCTTGCAATATTTTAATTTTAAGTTTTAAGTTTATTCAAGTTTATTTATTAGTGTCGCAAATAGGCTTACATTAACACTGCAATAAAGTTACTGTGGAAATCCCCTTCTTTCCACACACTGACGCTTGTTAGGGTACACAGGGAGAATTTAGCACGGTCAATGCACCCTAACCAGCACGTCTTTCGGATTGCTATCGAGGGAGAGGATTCCACAGACTAAGCACCTTCGGAGAAAAAAAATCCCCTCATGTCTGTTTTCAATGAGAGAGAGGCCCCCTTATTCCTGAACTGTGAATCCACCACCACCACCCCTGCACCCTGCCTCGAGCCACAACAAATACTTGAATTGAAGAACAGTTGTTGCTTATAGTTTGAGCACTGCTGCACTATTATCTCATGTGTTAAAATGTTTTGAAAACAAGGTGTGGTGACACTGGCAAAGCCACATTTATTTCCAGTCCGGGTGAACCTTCTTAAAACAGTTCAAAAACGTTTTACTGGCCGGGTTGCTGGGATGGGCGGGGGGGGGTGTTCTGTCTTGTGAGCAGGTTGGGCCCATAACTTTGGAGTTAAGAAGAACGAAGGTGATATCACTGAAGCACATAGATTCGGGAGGGCAGCAAGGGGGTCACAGTTCTGGAATAAGGGTCTCTCTCTCTCTCTCCACTGAAGATGGCTATGAGTGGATTTTTTTTTTCCCTCTGAGGGTGCTTAGTCTGTGAAATCCTCTCCCCTCAGACAACAGTGGGGGCTGTGGCTCACTGAATATGTACAAGGCTGATTTTTGATTAACCAGGTATATCGAGTACTGAGGTGGTGGTGGTGGGGAAGGATAGGATTGAGGGGCCGAATGGCCCCCTCTTGCTCCTAGATCTTGCAGCCACTGCAGTTGGTGTGGCGACAGTGCATCAAGGATGCTAAGCGACGAGGGCAGTGCAGTTGATGTGATCCACATGGACTTCAGTGAAGCATGGGAGACTGACCAAGAAGAGCACGAGGAATTCAGGACAATTTGGCAAACTGGATCCAAAATTGGCTTAATGGCAGGAAGCAGAGGGTGATGGTCAAAGGTTGTTTTTGTGACTGGAAGAGACAGTGTTGTTCTGCAGGATCGATGCTGGGTCCCTTGCTGTTTCATCACTTAGCATCCTTGATGCACTGTCGCCATGCCAACGGCAGTGGCCACATGATCTAGGAGGAGGAGGCCATTCGACCCCTTGAGCCTCTCCTCCCCCACCACAGCACTCGACGTACCTGATTAACCAAAAATCAGTCTAACTCAGCCTTGTACATATTCAATGGTCCACAGCCCCCACTGCTGTCTGAGGGGAGAGGATTTCACAGAGTAAGCAGTGGTAGGGTAGAGGGGAAGAAACTTTACGCTTAGCACAGAGGCCAATAATTAAGCAGTGTAAATTTACGGTCAGAGATAGGAGATTTAGAGGGGATTTGAGGAAATACGTTTCCACCTACAGGATGGTGGGAATCTGGAACTCAGTAGCTTAAAGAGTGGTAGGGGTGGGAACACTGGCAACATTTAAGTAGTATTTAGATGAGCACTTGAAACACCATAGGATGCAAAGCTACTAACTGATTGCTAGAAAACAGAATTAGAAAAAATAAGTGCTTGATAGCTGGCACAACCACGATGGGTCGAAGGGCCTCTTTCTGCGCAGTAAAACTCTATGCCTCTGTGTTGAGGAAGAACAGAATATTGAGCCAGTGATGGAGTACAAACAGAAGCAGGCACCCATGATTATTTTTTAATTCATTCACAGGAAGATTGTGACACTGGCTGAGCTAACACTAAACATAAGAACATAAGAACATAAGAAATAGGAGCAGGAGTAGGCCAACTAGCCCTTCGAGCCTGCCCTGCCATTCAATAAGATCATGGCTGATCTGTCGTGGCTCAGTTCCACATTCCCGCCCTCTCCCCATAACCCTTAGTCCCCTCGCTTATCAAAAACCCATCAACCCGCGTCTTAAAAATATTTAGCGAGGCAGCCTCCACCACTTCAACGGGCACAGAATTCCAGAGATTCACCACCCTTTGAGTGAAGAAGTTCTTCCTCAACTCTGTTCTAAACCGCACCCCCCTTTATCTTGAGGCTGTGCCCCCTAGTCCTACTATCCTTTCTGAGCGGGAAGAGTCTCTCCACCTCTATCCTATCCATCCCATTCATCATCTTATACGTCTCAATGAGATCTCCCCTCATTCTTCTAAACTCTAACGAGTACAAGCCTAATCTATTCAGCCTCTCCTCATAGTTCAACCCCCTCAACTCCAGCAACAGCCTAGTAAACCTCCTCTGCACTCCCTCCACGGCCAAAATATCCTTGCGCAAGTACGGCGCCCAAAACTGCACACAGTACTCCAGCTGCGGCCTCACCAATGCCCTATACAGCCGCAGCAAGACCTCCCTACTTTTATATTCAATCCCCCTCGCGATGAGGCCAGCATCCCATTCACCTTCCTGACCACCTGCTGCACCTGCAAGCTGGGTTTTTCCGACTCATGCACAAGGACCCCGAGGTCCCTCTGCACCGTCACCTGCTGCAGTTTTTCTCCACGTAATAATCCTTCCTACCATTCTTCCTACCAAAGTGGACCACCTCGCACTTGCCAACACTAAATTCCATTTGCCATTTCCTGGCCCATTCGCCCAGCCTATCTAGATCCTTCTGTAGACTCTCCCCACCCTCCGCACAATTTGCCTTTCCACTAATTTTGGTGTCATCAGCAAATTTCGACACCCTACACTCGGTTCCCTCCTCCAGATCATCTACATAAATGGTAAGTAGCTGAGGCCCCAGCACCGACCCCTGGGGCACTCCACTAGTCACCATCCGCCAATCCGAATAGCACCCGTTGACCCCCACTCTCTGCCTCCTATTTGACAACCAGTCCTCTATCCACGCTAACACCCTACCCCCAACTCCATGCCCCCTGACCTTCTGTAATAACCTCTTGTGAGGTACCTTGTCAAACGCCTTCTGAAAATCCAGAAAGACCACATCCACCGGCTCTCCTCTATCCACCGCCCTAGACGCATCCTCATAGAACTCCAGTAAACTTGTCAGACATGACTTCCCTTTAAGGAAACCGTGCTGCGTCTGCTCTATCAAGTAGTTCCCCTCAAGATGCCTCACTATTTCCTCCTTGATGACGGATTCTAACATTTTACCTACAACAGACGTTAAACTAACAGGCCTATAATTCCCCGCTTTTTGCCTGGCACCCTTCTTAAACAACAGCGTAACATTAGCCGTTTTCCAATCTTCCGGCACTTCCCCCGGAATCCAGCGACGTCTGGAAAATAACCACCAAGGCATCCACTATCACCTCCGCCATTCCTTTCAGGACCCTCGGATGCATTCCATCCGGTCCTGGGGACTTGTCCACAATCAGCCCCTCCAGTCTGTCGAGCACCACCTCTCTAGTAACAGTAATGTCATCGAGACCCTCCAAGTCCTACCACCTTTCCATCTCTAACATCCGGCAAATTATTCACGTCCTCCTCCGTGAAGACCGAAACAAAAAAGTTATTCAAGACCTCCGCCATATCCCCTGCCCATATTTAGTTGCCCCTTGAACTGAGTGGCTTTGTCGACCATGTTAGAGGAGCATTTCAGAGTCAACCACATTGCTGCAGGATCTAGAGTCACAAGTAGGTCAGACTGGTTAAGGACAGCAGACTTCCTTCCCTAAAGGACAATAGTAAACCAGATGGGTTATTTCTGACAATTGACAATGGTCTCATGCTGTCCGATAAACTTTAAATTTCAGACTTTGATTTTATTGATTTCAAATTTCACGGTTTGTCATGGTGGGATTTGAACCCAGATCCCTGGAGCATTCTTGAGTCTCTAGATTATTACACCACTACACCATTACCTCCCCACTGATGCCCACGGTGCAAGCAGGTGGTGGCCATTCAGCCCCTTTAGCTTAATCCACCGCTATTTAGTAAGATGATGGCAGATCTTCACTATGTGGGGAGATGGTGCAGGAGCAGTACGGTAATGGGCAATTATCCAGGCTAATGCCCTGGGACACAAGTTCAAATGCCATCACGGCAACTGGTGGAATTTAAATTCGACTAACAAAAATCTGAAATTGAAAGCCAATCACTGTAATGTGACTCTGAAAACTATCACAATTATAGAAAGAATAACTTAAGTAAATGTTGGCCCTTTAGAAAATGATACTGATGAGGTAATAATGGGGAACATAGAGAGGAAGGATTTTGCCTCTGTCTTCGTGGTAGAGAATAATGAACATTTTCCAAAGCTGCAGTTAATACAGAAGAACTTGACGCAATTACACTCACGAGGGAGAAGATATTGAATATCTAATGGGATTAAAGGCAGATAAATCCCTGGGGCCTGATGGCCTTGCATTCTAGGAAGGAGAGATAGTGGATACATTTTATGATATTTCAAAATTCCTTGGATTCTGGTAAAGTTCCAGTGCATTGGAAACACATTAATGTGATGCTCTTATTCAAAAAGGGAGAGGGTGAAAAGTAGGAAACTATAGGCCGGTTAGCTTGACCTCTGTGGTGGAGAAGTTGATAGAATCAATCATTCAAGAGGAGGTGAATAAGTATTTGGAAAGACAAAGCTCAATCCACCTTTGTCAGCATGGTTTTATGAAGGGAAAGTCATACTTGACAAACTTGCTGAGTTCTTTAAGGACGTAACCAGCAAGGTGGATAGTGCGGAACCTGTGGATATGGTATATCTGGACTTCCAGAACGCATTTGACAAGGTGCTGAATAAAAGACTGATCCAGAAGGTGAGATTACAGGGGACTGAGGATTGGCTGACTGACAGAAAGCAGAGGGTCGGGATAAGTGGGTCTTTCTCTGGCTGAAGCGTAACTATGATGTAGAGATGCCGGCATTGGACTGGGGTAAACACAGTTAGAAGTCTCACAACTCCAGGTTAAAAGTCCAACCAGTTTATTTGATAGTAATCCCACAAGCTTTCGGAAACGCTGTTCCTTGGTCAGGTGTGTCAGGTGGAAAGAAGGAGATTGAGAGGGGACATGATAGAGGTATATAAGATACTGAAGGGAATAGATAGAGTTAATAGTGAGAGACTGCTCCCTAGACTGGGTACGAACACAAGAGGTCATCACTTAAGGGTGAGGGGGGGGAGGTATAATTTGGAGGTAAGAGGAAGGTTCTTTACACAGAGAGTTGTGGGGGTCTGGAATGCGCTACCGAGTAGGGTGGTGGAGGCAGGCACGTTGGACTCGTTTAAGATGCAGTTAGATAGGCATATGAGTGAAACGGGAATGGAGGGATATGGTAGGGGCTATTAAATAGGGTTAAACCTCGGGAGACACCGGAAGGGCAGGCTGTATAACTAATATGTTTTGTCTTTATTCCACAGGTGGAGGTCCACCTCGTGTCAAGCGAGGGGCATGCACACGGCGGGTTGTGCGTGTGCTGCTCTTGGAAGTCCAGGAGTGGCCTAGTACTTCATGTCGGTGTGTGTGCTTGATCCTGGACCGATAGACGGGCTCCACAACAGCTCAGTGACTAGCACTGCTAGCTGTGCAGATACATGGATTTGGGCCTGTGTCTGTGGGAGTTTGCGCATTCTCCCTGTGGTTGCGTGGGTTTCCTCCGGGCGCTCCGGTTTCCTCCCACACCCCAAAGATGTGCTCTTAGGCTAATTGGTTTCCACCAAATTGACACTATTTCTTCCCTGAATCTGACTGAGTAGGGTCCCATTCGTAGACATGCAGGGTAGAATAGGTGTAGGGCGATGTGGCGGCGCGGGCTCGTTGGGCCGAAGGGCCTGTTTCCCGTGCTGGGTTGTTCTTTGTTGTTTGTTCTTTGTACTATCAAATAAACTGGTTGGACTTTAACCTGCAGTTGTGAGACTTCTTACTGAAGTGTAACTAAGTAGGGTGCCACAGGGATTAGTCCTTGGACCTCAACTGCTTACAGTCTTTATAAATGATCTGCAAGCAGTCCAAAAAGGTTTACCCCATCTTCAAACTATGACTTCCAGTTCCGGACCTCCCCATCATCAGGGACATTCTTTCTGAATCTACCCTGTCTAATCCTGTTAGAATTGTATAAGTTGCTATGAGATTCCCCCCCCCCCACCCCTTCTAAACTCCAGTGAATATAATCCTAACCGACTCAGTCTCTCCTCATATGACAGACCTGCCATCCCAGGAATCAGCCTGGTAAACCTTCGCTGTGCTCCCTCTGTAACAAGGACATCCTTCCTCAGGTAAGGAGACCAAAACTGTACACAATACTCCAGGTGCGACCTCACCAACGTCCTATACAATTGCAGCAAAACATCCCTATCACTGCACTCAAATCCTCTCACTATCGTGGTGGAGAAAAATCATAAAGATTTATGATTTTAAATACATAAAATAGCTGCCCGGCACATGAAGGGTTAAAAGACATTAAGCGGGCACTGACTTTTAACGCAGACAGCTATTTGAAATTTAAACATACAGGACAGACAGTTATTTAAAATTAAACATACGGGGAGCAAATACTGCAGAAAGCCAGGCACCTTAAAGATAAAGACAGTCCTAGGACAATGGGGTCTGATGGAGAGATTAGCCACAAATGAGAACAGGAATACATAAATGCAGGAAAAATAATTATTGTACGAATAGACCGAGACTAAGTGATTGATAAAGAGGAAGTGTGTCCATTCGTGGAACAATGCGATATTAAAATGCTCATGTCTGTATCTGTCCAAAACGATGTGTTGACGATCGTTCACCTACTTGATTACAACGATGTGTAAACAATGTCCTGTCCATCTATTGTGTAAAAGGTATAAAGATGGACCGCTCCTATTGTATCATTGAGAGAAGGTAGCTGCCCAGAACTGTGGAATGCCAGTGCCTTTTCTCCATGAAGCTTCGTTAAATAAAACTGTATTGTTGCACCCCCAGGCTGACTCTGAAGTTGTAATTTCCCACAACACTATGAAGGCCAACATACCATTTACCTTCTTTATTGCCTGCTGTAACTGTGAGCTCTGACAAAGGGTCATCTAGACTCGAAACATTGGCTCTGTTCTCTGTCCACAAATGCTATCAAATCTGCTGAGATTTTCCCACATTTTTCTGTTTTGTTTCAGATTCCAGTATCCACAGTGCATTTATTTTGCTTACTTTCAGCGACTGATGCACCATGGTCTCGCTGAGTATTCACATCACTCAATTTACACCCATTCAATAATCTGACTTCCTATTATTGCTACCAAAGTGGATACCCTCACATTTATCCACATTATACTGCATCTGCCACGCAGATTCCCACACACTCAGCCTGTCCAAATCACACTGCAGCATCTCTGCATCCTCCTCACAGCTCAACCTCCCATCCAACTTTGTATCATCTGCAAATCTGGAGATAACACATTCAGTTCCCTCTTCCAAATCACTGATAAATAATGTGAACAGTTGGGGTCCCAGCACAGATCCCTGCGGAACCTCACTAATCACTGACTGCCAATTGGAAAAAGAACCATTTATTCCAACTCTTTGCTTCCTATCTGCTAATCAGCTTTCCATTCATCTCAAGATATTACCTGCAATCCCTCCCTGCACTATGTTTTAACTTTACATAATAGTTGGTTATGTGACACTTTGGTTGAAAGCCTTCTGAAGTCTAAATAGACCACATCCACTGGTTCTCCTTGATCAACTCTACCAGTCACAGCCTCAAAAAATTCCAATGCATTTGTCAAGCATGATTTCCCTTTTGTAAATCCATGCTGACTTTGTCTGATTATACCTTCCAAATGCTGAGTTATGAAATCCTTGATAAGGGACTCTAGAAACTTCCCCAGTACTAACGTTTGGCTCACTGGTCTATAATTCTCTATTTTCTCTCTGCCTCCCTTTTTGAATAGCTTACATTAGCTACCCTCCAATCTGTAGAAACTATTCCAGAGACCGAAGAATTTTGGAACTGATCACCAATGGATCTACAATTTCCAAGGCCACTTCCTTAAGTATTCTGAGATGAAATCAGGACCTGGAGATTTATCCACCTTCAATCCCACCAATTTCCCCAAAACCATTTCTCTACTCATGCTGGTTTCCTTCGCTCAATTTCTCTCGGAACTTCTGGTTCATTATTCATGTCTTCCTCAGATAAAACTGAAGCAAAGTACAAATTTCGTTCCTCAGCCATTTCTTCATTCCCTGTTATGAATTCTCCACTTCGACATTCATTTTTGTCAATTTTTTTGGTTATATAACTATAGAAACTTTTAGAGTCAGTTTTTATATTCCCTGCTAGCTTACTTTCATACTCTATTTTTCCATTCTTAATCAATCCCTTGGTCCTCCTTTGCTGAATTTTAAACTGCTCTCAATCCTTGGGTCTAGTGCTTTTTCTTACCAATTTGTATGTTTCTTTCTTGAATCTGATACTATCTCTAACTTCCCTTGTAAGCCATGGTTTGGCCACAGTTCCCTGACCATTCTTGCACCAAACAGGAATAAACAACTTCTGGACTTATTTGTTTTTTAAATGCCTGCCATTGCCTGTCCACTGTCTTTCCTTTCAGTAATGTTTCCCAGTCCATCATGGCCAATTCATGCCTCATGCTGAGATTCAGGACCCTGGTCTCAGAATTAACTACGTCACTATCCACCTTGACAAAGAACTCTATCATATTATGGTCATTCGTCCCCAAGGGTTCTCTCACAACTAGATTGCCAACTAATCCTTTCTCATTGCACAGCACCCAGTCCAAGATGGCCTGCTCCCTTGTTGATTCCGCAACATATTGCTCCAGAAATCCATTCCATATATTCTCCAGAAATTCCTCCGCTACTGTGACAAATTTGACTCTCCCATTCTATATGCAGATTAAAATTGTCATAATCACAGATGTTCCTTTAACACAGGCTTCTGATTTCCTGTCTGATGCTTTTCCCAATATTACCATTACAGTTTGAATGTTGTTTGCTCCCTCGTTGTTTCTTAACTCATCCCATACGGATTCCACATCATCTATGCTAATATTTTCCCCAATATCGTATCAATATCTTGTTTAATCAACATTGCAACTCCACCACTTTTTCCTCTCCTTTCTTCCTAAACACTGAAAAGCCCTCAATGATTAGTTCCCATCCTTGGTCACCTTGGAGCCATGCCTCCATAATGCCAATTATATCATACCTCTTTACATCTATCTGCACAACTTATTCATCCATTTTGTTTCAAATGCTCCAAGAATTCAGGTACAGGAAATTGAGGTGAGCCCTTTTAATGTTTTGTGCCCTGTCCCTACTGTTTTTTTTACTGTGGCCTTATCTGATTCTGGCCCTTGATTTCTCTACCTATAAATGTTCTTGATTCCCTCTCCTCTGAAACTTCAGAGGTTCCCAACCCCCATATAACCCGTCCGCTGGTGGGTGTCGTTTATAGGCCCCCGAATAATGATCTGGAGGTGGGGCGGGCTGTTAACGCGCAAATAAATGCGGCGTGCAGGAATGGAACGGTGGTAATTATGGGGGATTTCAATCTACATATTGATTGGTCGACCCATGTTGGACGCGGTGGGCTTGAGGAGTTGTTCCTGGAATGCTGCCGGGATAGTTTCCTCGAACAGTGTGTGTTGGAGCTGACGAGGGAGCGAGCTATCTTGGATCTGGTATTATGTAATGAGGCGGGTAGAATTAGGGACCTTGTGGTGAAGGATCCTCTTGGGAAGAGTGATCATTGTATGGTGGAGTTTCTGATGCAGATGGAGGAGGAGAAAGTGGGTTCCCGGACATGTGTCCTTTGTTTGAACAGAGGGGAGTACGGTAGGATGAGAGAGGAATTGGCAAATGTTGATTGGGGGAGTGCGTTGGAAGGTAGGTCTGCTGAGGAACAGTGGAGGATCTTTAAGGAGATCTTTCTTGGTGCTCAGCAGAAATTTATTCCGATGGTTAAAAAGGATAGGAGGAGGAGAGGTAATCAGCTGTGGACAACGAAGGAGGTGAAGGAAAGTGTTGAATTAAAAGCGGATGCGTTTAGAGTAGTGGGCGAGAAGAGGATTGGGAGAGGTTTAAATGTCAACAAAGAATGACAAAGAAGTTGATAAAGAAAGGTAGGATAAACTATGAAGCTGGGCTAGCGCTTAATATAAAAAAGGATAGCAAGAGTTTTTATAAATACAAAAAAAGGAAGAGGCTGGCTAGGGTGAACTTTGGACCCTTACAGGATGAGAGGAGGGACTTAGTGGTAGGGGATGGGGAAATGGCTGAGGCCCTGAATAACTTTTTTGTTTCGGTCTTCATGGAGGAGGACGTGAATAATTTGCCGGGTGTTAGCGAGGGAAGGATGGTAGGAGTGGAGGGCCTGAATGACATTATTGTTACTAGAGAGGTGGTGCTCGACAGACTGGAGGGGCTGATTGTGGACAAGTCCCCAGGACCGGATGGAATGCATCCAAGGGTTCTGAAGGAAATGGCAGAGGTGATAGCGGATGCCTTGGTGATTATTTTCCAAACGTCACTGGATTCCGGAGAAGTGCCAGAAGATTGGAAAACGGCTAATGTTACGCCGTTGTTTAAGAAGGGTGGCAGGCAAAAGGCGGGGAATTATAGGCCGGTTAGTTTAACGTCTGTTGTAGGTAAAATGTTAGAATCCGTCATCAAGGAGAAAATAGCGAGGCATCTTGAGGAGAATTGTTTGGTAGAGCAGACGCAGCACGGTTTCGTTAAGGGGAAGTCGTGTCTGACGAATTTATTGGAGTTCTATGAGGATGCGCCTAGGGCGGTGGATAGAGGAGAGCCGGTGGATGTGGTCTTTCTTGATTTTCAGAAGGCGTTTGACAAGGTGCCTCACAAGAGGTTATTGCAGAAGGTCAGGGGGCATGGAGTTGGGGGTAGGGTGTTAGCGTGGATAGAGGATTGGCTGTCAAATAGGAGGCAGAGAGTGGGGGTCAATGGGTGCTATTCGGATTGGCAGTTGGTGACTAGTGGAGTGCCGCAGGAGTCGGTGCTGGGGCCTCAGCTATCTACCATTTATATAGATGATCTGGAGGAGGGAACCGAGTGAATGGTGTCAAAATTTGCTGATGACACCAAGATTGGTGGAACGGCAAATTGTGCGGAGGGTGCGGAGAGTCTACAGAAGGATCTAGATAGGCTGGGCGAATGGGCCAGGAACTGGCAAATGTGAGGTTGTCCACTTTGGTAGGAATAATGGTAGGAAGGACTATTACTTACGTGGCGAAAAACTGCAGCATGCAACAGTGCAGAGGGACCTTGGGGTCCTTGTGCATGAGTCGCAAAAACCCAGCTTGCAGGTGCAGCAGGTGGTCAGGAAGGCAAATGGGATGCTGGCCTTCATAGTGCAGGGGATTGAATATAAAAGTAGGGAGGTCTTGCTACAGCTGTATAGGGCACTGGTGAGGCCGCAGCTGGAGTACTGTGTGCAGTTTTGGACGCTGCACTTATGCAAGGATATTTTGGCCTTGGAGGGAGTGCAGAGGAGGTTTACTAGGCTGATTCTGGAGTTGAGGGAGTTGAACTATGAGGAGAGGCTGAATAAACAAGGCTTGTACTCGTTAGAGTTTAGAAGAATGAGGGGAGATCTCATTGAGACGTATAAGATGATGAATGGGATGGATAGGATAGAGGTGGAGAGACTCTTCCCGCTCAGAAAGGCCAGTAGGACTAGAGGGCACAGCCTCAAGATAAAGGGGGGGGGTTTAGAACAGAGTTGAGGAGGAACTTCTTCACTCAAAGGGTGGTGAATCTCTGGAATTCTCTGCCCGTTGAAGTGGTGGAGGCTGCCTCGCTCAATATTTTTAAGACGCGAGTTGATAGGTTTTTGATAGGAGAGGGGATTAAGGGTCATGGGGAGAGGGCGGGAATGTGGAACTGAGCCACGACAGATCAGCCATGATCTTATTGAATGGCGGGGCAGGCTCGAGGGGCTAGATGGCCTACTCCTGCTCCTATTTCTTATGTTCTTATGTCCAGTTTGTACAGATGCCATCTCCCCCAGAAGTGCTCTCAGTGCTCCAGAAATGTGAAATGCTCCCCCTCACACCATCTTTTCAGCCATGCATTCATCCTTTATATCCAGCTGTTTCTATTCTGACTTGCACATGGCACTGGTAATAATCCTGAGATTACTACCTTTGGGGCCCTACTCTTCAGCTTGCTTCCTAGGACACTATATTCTGCTTTTAGGAGCTCATCCCTTTTTCTTTGGAACTTATGCTGTTTATACCGATGTGTACCATGACCACTGGCTGTTCACCCTCTCCCTTCAGAATGTTCTGCAACCACTCCAAGGCATCCTTGACCCTAGCACCAGGGAGGCAACGTATCATCCCGAAGTTTCAACGGCGGCCACAAAAACACCCTCTATCCCCCTGCAATCCCCTATAATGCATTTTATGAGGTGGCATGGAATAAAGCACGGGAAAGGCTACTTAACAAAAAGGTCAGTTATGATCTGGGACAAAAAGTAGGCACAAAGGATTGAATGAGCCAACTTCCCTCTCCTGATCTTAACATGCTCACAGACTACAGCATAGCTGGTTACACTAAAGGCAGCCTGATATTTAATTCTGAATTCAGGGAATCTCATGCTAAGCAAAGTCACATCATTCCTTCCATCAGCACTTGCAGAGATGGGAAGCGGGGGGGGATTTCCTTACAATTCCAAACTCACCGCTTCTGTTGGCGTTTTCTTCAGCTTGGTTCTGTCGACTTTCATTTTTCCTTTCTGCTTCTACAGTCTAGTTCTGTGAACAAAGGAGAGGTGTTTGAATAAGCAGCAAGGTTTGATCATTTCTGAAATTAAGCACATGCAGAGGATCTCTTCAGTGGTGAAAAAAAATACAAGATTACTACCCACGAGGAATTTTTAGAAAACATTTGGAGAAGTAAAGCCAAAGGACGTATCCCACTTCTGATTTTGTTTCCTGCACCATTAACTGCATCTGAAACCATATTTACATTATTGAATTTGTTTTTGGAACACACTGAACATAGTGCGCACTCCCTGCCCAGAATGAAGGGTTAACTGTGGGACAGACCCCTGTCTACTCAAACTGGGAACGAGTGCCAGATTACCCAGAAAGAACAGGAATGAAACTTCATAAAAAATTAATACAGCTACTTCCAGGTTTGGCTTTTGAGTTTTAAAACTTAATACAGTCAGTTAGAGGTTGTTTTGTTGGGGGTTGAAGCTGTCTCATCTGGACTGTTAGGCCAGTATAAACAAAGCTAACCACCATGCCCATTAAAAGTTGGTGAACAGGTGACCGTGTGTCACCAAATTTGTCACAGGTGTGATTAGTTCTGTGACCCAATGCATTGCCCTCCTGGCAATTGGCCACATGTATAGCATACCTGAGCACCACATGCCAAAATACAGCCTACTGCCTGTCAAATGTATGTGTGGTGTGTACGTGCTTCTCTGTCAGTGGCATATAAGGGTGGTTAGCACTGCTGCCTCACAGCACCAGAGGCCTGGGTTTGACTCCAAGCTTGGGTTGCTGTCTATGTGAGTTTGCATGGTCTCCCAGTGTCTGCATAGGTTTCCGCCGGGTGCTCCGGTTTTCCTCCCCTCAATCCAAAAGGCATGCTGATTAGGGTTCATTGGCCATGCTAAATTCTCCCTCAGTGTATCCAGACAGGCACCGGAGTGTGGTGACTAGGGGATTTTCACAGTAAACCCATTGCAGTGTTAATGTAAGCCTACTTGTGACACTAATAAACAAACTTTAAACTGTCTGGAGGTTCAGCTTGAGGGGCCTCGAGCCTCATCTCTCCCTGCCTGGTTTTGAATGTAGTCTGACTGCATTGCACTCAATCTGCAAACAGCGAGGCAAAATCAGGGCTGCCACTAAAACTATTCCAGCCCTCCCCAAACAGACAAGTTAGCCTTCCCACAAGGGAAACCAGAGCCCATTTTGGCATCTTTCATTCACGCGCCATGCTTTTGACCTGTGTGAAATCCAAAAACCATCTGGCCTACTCAAAATCATCTCGGGCCCAAACCAGTAGTATCATTGATCATCGGGGCTGGGACAATATCGAGCATGACTTCAAACATTTTCCAAAGGCAAACCTGAATCATACAGAGTACTACAACAGTAACACCATTCTCCGAGTGATGTTGTAATAATTCCTCACAACATCACATCAGGAGATTATGAGCCCTCAAATCAGCTTTCAGCACATTTGCGTCAAAACAAATACACCAGAAAGTAGTTTCAGTTAGCTGGAGGGTGGGCAAGTGGAGTGGACAGATTGGCAGCATGGAGGGTGGTTCCAAATTGAACTAGGCCATCTCAGAACACTGACAATAGCACAGAATGATCAAAGCCCAACTGTCAATTTTTCACCAGCCATGGCAGTTCCAGAGTGGCACAAAACTCTTACACACTGCAATGAAAGTTTAGGAACTTTCAAGCGATTATTGGATAGGCACATGGAGCACTCCAGAATTATAGGGAGGGGACAGCTTGATATTGGGATTGGACATAGCTCGGCACAACGTTGAGGGTCGAAGGGCCTGTACTTTGCTGTAATGTTCTATGTTTCTAATGAGTGAAGGCTGAAGAACCCCAAGACATCAAGACTAGCCCACACAAGCGAGCCAGAGGAGGCTGGGTTAACTTACTGGCTCATTACTATTATCCTTCCATCTTAGTGAAGTACTGCATCATGCTCTGAACATTCACCTGCATTTCTCAAATTTAAAACAAATAATCACCTCAGTAACAAATCATTTGAGGACCATCTGGCCATAAGTAACAGAGCAAAAGGGTGCAACACAGCGGTACGCACGCAGGACAAGCCAACACAGCGGTACGCACGCAGGACAAGCCAACACAGCAGTACGCACGCAGGACAAGCCAACACAGCGGTACGCACGCAGGACAAGCCAACACAGCGGTACGCACGCAGGACAAGCCAACACAGCGGTACGCACGCAGGACAAGCCAACACAATTTCCAAGAGTTCAAAATTGTTCTGTTCATCAGACAGAAACTGGCTCCAAGCTCGCTACATCGATTAAACTTGCACAAATTCAATCGTGTTTGGGCCAGTGCGACAACTATGGACCTATGCACTGGCCACACTGCACCAACTGCAGCCAGCAGAGGTTCAACCCCACACCAGTTGCTCTGACAACGACCACAGAGCTGACCTGGTCAGCCACAAAATGGCGACAGAAAATAGCTCAACCAGACAGAGGGAAACGCACAGAAATTCAATGCTTCAGATCTAGGTGAGGTGGCAGCTACAACATGGATGTTAACGTACAGGGCACTGGGGGCCAACATTCCCTGGAGTTTAGAGGAACGAGAGGTGATCGTACTGAAAGAGGTTGGAATTCTCTATCCCAAAGGTTTGTGGATGCTTCAGGGTGAATTTGCAAGTTGAAGTATGCAGGTTTTTGGACACCAAGAGAAGTACAAGGCTGAAGTCAAATATCAGCCACAATCCTGCTGAGTGGTGCAAGTGTCTGCGAGGGGGCCAAGTGGCCTACTCTTCCTCCTAGTTCTGCAGTAACGATGTCTCACTCTCTTGTGCTGTGTGCTGAACATGAAGCATTATGTCCTGATTCTCACCATTTCAATACAGCACAAAAGCCACAACTTAGAATTCACTGCAAATGATGAAATTAGTTTTTGTTTTAAAAGGGCTGATGCACACCAACAAACTTTAGTTGACCTGATCTCATGGTGCTGAGATAATAGCGATAACACAAAAAAGTACACTTCCTGGACTGTCTCCTGTTAGTTCTGTATAGGCTAGTAATCCTCCAGTATGTATGCTTTCGGCCTATTATAAACAGAAGGAATGATAGCGCTGGCAGTAAATTCTCCATTATACTGAAACAGTGCAGCTTCATAGTGGTCAGCCATGGGCTCAGTCTTTTCCCATTTCTGGATTGAGCAGCAAGAGGCTGCCTCCACGAGGCCAGCTGCCTGATGTCCCAAAAACTGGACCAGCAACCTTTGAGGCAAAGTTGTGGATCGACTCCCCAAATTTCCAGAAAGCATCACCTGTGACCAAAATAAAATAGACAAGGCAACATGGCAGGCAATGAATACAATCCCGGAGGAAAGTCCAACAAAAGCAGAAAGTGCCAGTAAAGCTCAACAGGTCTGGCAACATTCATGGAGGGAGAACAGACTTAATGTTGAGTCCTTCACGGATGGAAACTAGAACTCTGAACCGGGTGATAAACACGTTTAACCTGAGCTTACATGATTGTATCAGTCAACTCCCAGGACGACTGACAGCTCCCAAGACATGCAACAGCAAAGTGGTGGATCTTGGGCTTTTAGAGTATCCCACAAATTCTATCTCCATTCTCTGACTTGAGGACTACCTCCATCACACAGATGTCACACATCTCACGACAATCAGTGCTGGCAGACATATAAGCAAGCAGCACTCAGGCTACACCTGTCAAATCCTGAACTGAAGTTTCTACACTGGGCTGTCTGAGAGTCTTTAAATGGTTCTGGCACAAAGCAGCATCATCAATTATTCATCTATTTTCACTTCAACAAATCCAAGCACATCTTCAAATCGCAAGTAAGGCCACAGGTATCCAGACAAGCAACTACTGGTATACAGTGTGCTTGGTGGGCAGAGGTGCCTCCAGTCTGTGACAAAGAAAATCATTCCTTGCTTGTTTAGCCAGTGCACAAGGATCTGAGATGGTTATTTACAGGAAAATGAAGTGCTGGAGGCAATCAGGATTAACTTAAGTTTTTCTGTCAACTGCAGTGATGATGTGGAGATGTCAGCATTGAACTGGGGTAAACACAGTAAGAAGTCTCACAACACCAAGTTAAAGTCCAACAGGTTTATTTGATAGTAAACGCCATAAGCTTACCGAACGCTGTTCCTTCGTCAGGTGAGTGGAGAGTTCTGATCAGAAACAGGGCATATAAAAGGCACACACAGTTTACAGAAAACTGATTAGAATGCAAGTCTTTACAGCTAATTTGCTATTCAAGTCTTAAAGGTGCAGACGTGAGTGGCAATAGCATTAAGCATAGGTTAAAGAGATGTATACTGTCTCCAGACAGGACAGTAAGTGTGATGTTGCAAGTTCAGGCAAGTCATGGGGGTTACAGATAGTGTGACATGAACCCAAGATCCTGGTTGAGACCGTCCTCATGTGTGTGGAACTTGGCTATCAGTCTCTGCTCAGCGACTCTGTGCTGTCGTGAAGGCCGCTTTGGAGAACATTTACCCGAGGATCAGAGACCGAATGCCCGTGACTGCTGAAGTATTCGCCAACAGGAAGGGAACAGTCTTGCCTGGTGATTGTCAAGTGGTGTTCATTCATCCGTTGTCGTAGTGTCTGCATGGTCTCCCCAGTGTACTATGCCTCGGGACATCCTTTCCTGCAACGTTGTTAGGTACACAACGTTGGTGAAGTTGCAAGGGTATGTACAGTGTACCTGGTGGATGGTGTTCTCACATGAGATGATGGCATCCGTGTCGATGATCCGGCACGTCTTGCAGAG
The DNA here is from genome assembly GCF_965287045.1 of Carcharhinus amblyrhynchos. Lineage (NCBI taxonomy): Eukaryota > Metazoa > Chordata > Chondrichthyes > Carcharhiniformes > Carcharhinidae > Carcharhinus > Carcharhinus amblyrhynchos. Next base: position 528,085 of record NW_027649830.1, on the reverse strand, counting down.
GTTGCTTCGTCGTCCAGTACTTCCCTGGAGCGGAGACACTACGACATCTCCGGAGTCTTCAACATGTCATTGATGAAGATGAACATCTCGCCAAGGCCATCCCCACACCCCCACTTCTGGCCTTCAAACAACCACACAACCTCAAACAGACGATTGTCCGCAGCAAATTACACAGCCTTCAGGAGAACAGTGACCACAGCACCACACAATCCTGCCACAGGATTCTGTAAGACATGCTGGATCATCGACATGGATGCCAAACCTTGAGCATAGGCACGGAAAAATAGTTCACCAAAGCTTAACAAGGGACAGGATAGCTACTCCAGTTAACCGAAAAAACCAAAACCGCCCTCACTAGGTGTGTACAGTACTGAAGAAGAAAACTTACTACCTATTACTAGGTTGCATCCATAGGGGGAACCAGACAGCAATAAATCAATAGTCATTTTTGCTCATTTCTCCTTATAACAAAACCTATTTAAGTATTTATGTTGATGGCACCATCAAGAACCTCATGACTCAGCCAACATCAAACCACCAGAGATTACAAATCACAGCCAGTGCAAAGAGTACATATATCCATCACCCGTGGAAGCCAAATACACCAAGGGCAGACTCAGCTTAAATGTACAGCACACTATGCTTGATTAAAGCCCCACTTTGATCAACCCCACAAACTCTCAAGCAAGGCTGAACAAGATTTTCTCAGCAGTTGAAATCCTGTCTCTGTACCTGTGTACACAGAGCCACACTAGACTGTTCCAAAGGCAGTAAGGACTTTAAACCATCAAGGCAGTCACAAATTAGCAACAAGCGAAGATAGTGGGGACCTGACAAAAATTAAAAAGCATTTCTGACTTGTGATCAGCTGAACCAAAAGCTAATTCAATACAACAAGCTGTGCAACAGATAAAATTAAACTTACAATAATCCCTTCACCCACCCCAAAACTTCAATTCCTTTGGACATGTTATCAAGTTTCAGAAGAGACAGACAAAGATCAAATGTGAGAAACTGAGGGAAATAAAGAGCTTGTTTTTTTAAAATGAAGATTTGCGAAAGAGTGGAACGTGCCACCAGAGTTTGTGAATCAAGCAGGGGGCCATATCAATGTTTCACATCAGGTATGGGGATGGTGAAAGGAAGTGCGGGGGGAATTGAGGAACACAGATAGCACAGTGGGAGGGGAGAGGCATGAAGGATAAAAACTAATACTTATGGACAAGATTGAGCCATACAGACTGTTCCTTGGCTGCAATTCCAAGACTTTTTCGGTAAATGGGATTAACCAACTTTCCTTTCTCAGGTTCCATTGTCAGCATAACAGTGGGCAGCCACATTTTCATTACTCCACTTGAATCCGCGAAAGATATACTTACTTATACACAAAAACCAACAATGCCGTTTTTGAGTCAGATAAGAAAGCTAATAGGCTAGGGAGACAATAGCAGGAGTCATTCAAGCAACACAACTGCCCAGTGCAAATTGCACACACTTCAATCAGCACAGGGGCATTTCAATCATTTCAAGGATGATTTCAGAATCATGCAATGTAGTGGTAACGTAACTGCACTAGTAATACAGAGGCCCAGGGATATTACTGTGGGAGGGGACACAGGTTCAAATCCCACCATTGCAGCTGGTGAAATTTAAATTGAATTAGTGCAAATCTGGAATTGAAAGCTGGTCACTAACGTAGCCTGTGAAACTATCAGTGATTGTTGTAAGATCCCGCCTGCTTCACTACTGTCCTTTAGGGAAGGAAATCTGTTGTCCTTACCTGGTCTGACCTACATGTGACTCCAGGCTCCATGCAGCAATATGGTTAATTCATCTGCTCCGAATGGCCTTCGCCAGACAGAGTTCAAGGGCAATGAGGGCTAGCCAACAAATACTGGCCTTGCCAGTGACGCCCACATCCCATGGATTCTTTTAAAATCCACTTTGAAGCTTCTTCTTGAATAAAGAAATAGATCGGCACAGGCGCCACGCCCCGAGCGACACACCATGTGTATCAAATGCTTGTTTAGTAGTTGTAAAACTGCTGGAACTAAAATATGAGGCCACTTTCAGTGGGAAAGCACCATCAGCAGAGACATTAAATCTTACTAAGTACCCACTTTGTTTTGAATAATTGCTGATACAACCGGCACACAACCACACATCAGCCTCAGCATCAAGGAAATCAATAGCATTTCATTATTTAATTTAAAAAAAACACACACACTGCTGAGAGGTCAATGCAACTACGTTAAGCCCAAACCATGAGAGCAACATGTACTGGCAAAATAAAAGATCAAAGGACATTCAGCGCCAGTGCTGGGGGGTGGGGGCAGATGGTGCAAATAACAACAGGAAGTAATAGTCATGCTCCATGCCATGCCTGATGTGGCAGGAAACTTGGTACAACATTAACACTCACGATGCGAATTTTAGGCTTGTGAATGGCACAAGGTAGACGAGAGAGCAATTCCCTGCCCATCCCCCTAAACTGTCACCCCTCAACATACCAACTTCACGTTCAAATAATGCTCATGTTGGTCACTGCCTTTCATGCTTTGGAGCTGGCCTTAAAAATATGCCTGATTGTACAAGATGGGGAAAAGTAAACGGGACACATAAGTACTCTCTTGCTGAAAATTAGGTGCTCCTTAAAATCTCAAACAAAATGCAATTTCTTCACATCCAAGCCTGCTGGCAGACACTGAGGCAGGTTATTTTAAAATATCTATTCACCAAATCTCTACAAGCTGGGATCATGACTAGAAACAGCTAAACACTTCTCTTTTAATTAAAGGTTTATGAAGATGCCATTAGTAAGCAGTCAAGCATTGCACTACCATGAAAATACCATCGACAACAACACTGTGGAGGACCTTTCAATTTTAAACTGTCTCAGCACATCCCTGAAAGAACTGACATGAACAGTTCCATGACTGGATCTATACTGACACTAACAGTTACGGCCACAAATATGATCAATCCAGCATTCAGCCCTCTACCCCATCCTTAAACTGGGCATCCAGCATAAAATCTACCAAAACCCAATTTCCGGGTGCTGGGTTCGAGGGGGTAACAATACAGAAAAATGTGGCGAGAGAGAAAATAAAAGGCAAAACAGTGGGTGCTGCAGGTTTAAAATGAAAACAAAGACCTCCAAAAACTCAGCAGGTCTGGGAGCATCTGTGGAGAGAGAAAACAGAGTTAACCTTTCGAGCCCAATGTGACTCTTGTTCGGAAGAGGGCGGGGAGCGGTAAAACTTTCTCTTACCACAGACACTGCCAGAACCTGCTGAGTTTTTCCAGCACTTCCTATTTTCATTTTATTCCAGTGGAAAGTTCCCTTTTCTCCCCGTGTTGCATGGAAATGTAGAATACTATTTGAGCTTGCTGTGCCATTCAGTATGATCATGGCTGAGAGTTTAACTCAGTAACCTGCCTCCTCCTTCACCCCAGAGATACATCTAACTTCTTCTTGAAAACATACAATGTTTTGGCCTCAACTGCATTTTGTGTTAGTGAAATCCACAGCCTGACCACTCTCGGGGTGAAGACATTTCTCCTCATTGCTTTCTTAATGGTTTTCCCTGTTTCCTTAGATTGTGACCCCTGGTTCTGGACTCCCCACCATCAGGGGCATCCTTCCTGCACACACCACATACTAGTCTCACCGTCTCCCAGGCCCATAAAGAAGCAGTCACTCCCGGAAGGTGGAAAATATGAGAGTGAAACAATGCAGTCCCAAAGCCCCCCTCCCCAACTTACTTCTGGCAAACGTCCATTCTCTGGAAAACAAGCTAGATGGACTTAAATCCAGACTCACTTCCCAAAGAGATCCGAGGGATTGCTCTGTACTCTGTCTCACAGAGATGTGGCTCACTCCTGCTTCACCGGGCTGCACCCTACAAGCAGAGGATTTCTCAATCCATTGAATGGGCCACACAGTGGCCTCAAGCAAAGCTAGGGAAGGTGGGGGTCTGTCTCCTAATCAACACCTCGTGATGCCTAGACTTAGCAACACTGGCGAGTTTCTGCTCCCAGGACCTAGAATACCTGATACTAAAATGCCGCCTCTACCTTCCATGCGAGTTCATCTCCGTTACCACCACTTTACATCCCACCCTGTGTGGACGTAAAGATTGCGCTGGATGAAATACACACAACTATGAATAGCCTTGAGATGAAACATCCCAAGGCCTTGTTCATCGTAGCTGGGGGCTTCAATCAGGCCAAGCTCAAGAGCGTACTACAACACATTTCCTGTTCCAGTAGAGGTCCAAACATCCTAGACCACTGCTGCTTTGCCCTGCACCAAACCTACAAATGACCCAGTCACCAGTGGTGTGCCGCAGGGCTCAGTACTGGGACCTCTCCTCTTTGTAGTATGTATAAATGACTTGGAAGAGGGCGTACGTGGTGGGATCAGCAAGTTTGCAGATGACACCAAGATGGCAGGATTGGCAGATACTGAGGAAGACTGTCAGGTGACACAGCAGGATATAGATAGGTTGGTATATTGGGCAGATAGATGGCAGATGGAATTTAATCCTGACAAATGCGAGGTGATGCACTTTGGAAGGAATAATGCAGGGAGGAGTTACATGATAAAAGGTAGACCGATTAATGTGAGGGATGGTAGCGGTAGTGTAATTTTTGAGTCAAGCCATCTGGGGCGGAAACCATGACAGAACCGTTAGTGTAACCTGAGGGGTTAAACGCTAAGACCAGCAGATGATGAAACACGCAGAAAAAGAAGAAAATAAAAACATGAGACTGGCAGGCGCTCGGGGTCTTCAGCATAGCCTAAAAGAGATTTACACCATATAAAATAAATGGGTAAGCAATTTACGGGACAATGAAAAAGAGTTAGCTGAATTGATGAGAGGTAAAACGATTTAAGCCTTAAAAGGGGTGATTGGATTAGAGTTAATGGGATGTCAACAAGGGAGGAGATCACTCAGTAAAGAGATTAAGGAGTGGTACCCAATAAAGAAAGGAGGGCTGTCCTATTGTTATCTAGGAAAAATGTATATAAACTAAGATTGTGTAAAGCAAGGTGTGTGTACCCACGGGACGGCACCCTTTCTTGCAAGATCGAATAAACCGACAGTTAGCTGAACTCATCCGTGTATTTGATTCAAGGGGGGGAATCATAAAGTGAGTATCTGACCGTTTCTCACAATTGGGGGCTCGTCCGGGATCTGGAATTATAACGGGGGTTTCCCTCGACTAGACCAAATCGATGGAATAAGACGCGTCTAGTGTATATTTACACGTAAAAACGTCGTTTTGGTCTGGGAGGAGGGGAATCTGAAACCACTCAGTTGAGATAATTCTGGACCCTGGAAATCACACGGATGACTTCTATACACTAGGACTGCTAGGACTGTGACTGAAATCTGTGAGGGGGTATACACATCATTGGAAGAAGTCGGACAACTCCGTGCACGGATCAAGGTAAGAAATTTCTCTCCCGGGAATTCGGCTGATTAAGGGTGAGAGTCATTTTCTTCCTTGACGACTTTATGGTTATGACAGTTTGATCTGAGGGCACAAATAAATTAACTTGTGTCCAAGACGACAACTGAAGACTAACCATGGGAGGTAAACCGTCCAAGAGTAAGGATGGGAAACCGGGAAATAATAATGATGAAAAGGGAATACCCCCCGACAGTCCTCTGGGGATACAGTTAGAAAATTGGGATGGGGACCGAAAGACTAAAGACTTAAAAAAGAAGGTTATGATAAAATATTGTTGTTTTGTGTGGACGAAGGAACCAATCCGGAAACCATCTGTATTGTGGCCAAAATATGGATCGGATGAGGATTGGGTCTGTCAGATATTAAATTTATATGTTAATAGTAAACAACCCTTTAACCCCGAGGAAAGTAAGTACGCTGCCTGTTGGGTGGGCGCGATGAGTAGATCGCCGCAGCCAGTCTCCCTGTATCCAATGATCCCACAGAGCAGACCGGGGCAATGGGACCCTCTTGACAACCTCCCGCCGCCACCCCCTCCTGTACCAAATGTACCCCCTGCATATCAACCAAATAATAATGGGGCCCAAGGGCCCCAAGGGGAAGATCTCATAAATCTTGAGAACGGCACAGGAGGCGGACCCCCAGTTGAGGGTCTGCGGAGGTCCGAGAGGTTGGTAATAAAACAGTCCCTGGAACAACAGCAGAATAATGGGGCTTCAGCGCCCGAGGTGGAAATGCACCCTCTCAGGGAGGTTCCCTTCGGACAAAGAGAGACAGGGTTCGTGGTGGTGCCTCTTAACTCGGCAGACATCCGACAACTTAGGAAGGAGTTGCCCCCTCTCCTAGAGGACCCTGTCGCGGTAGCGACACAACTTGACCAATTCCTGGGTCCAAGCATGTATACTTGGGGGGAACTCCGGGCCATAATGAGCATATTATTCAACTACGATGAAGGAGTTATGATCCGAAATAGGGCCATGGAAATTTGGGATAGGGATCACCAACAGCAAGAACAACTCAGGGGAGATCAAAAATACCCTCTTGAGGATCCAAATTGGAATCATAATACCCAGGAAGGGCGGACAAACATGTCGGATCTCCGGAATCTTATAATTCGGGGGATCCAGACATGTGTCCCCAAGCAGCAGAATGTGGCAAAAGCATTTGATATTAGGCAAGGAAAAGATGAATCACCCAGCATGTTCTTAGACAGACTGAGGGAGTCTGTCCGCAAATATTCAGGAATCGATCCTGATGATGAAATTGGAAAGGGAATGCTAAAAATTAATTTTGTAACGAAATCCTGGCCAGATATCCAGAGAAAACTACAAAAGATTGAGGATTGGAGTGGGAAGGACATGGCGGAATTATTGCGGGAAGCGCAGAAGGTCTTTGTTCAGAGAGAGGTTGTAAAGGAAAAGCAGAAGGCAAAGATGATGGTGGCAGCTGTTAGGGAAGTATGTAAGTCCACCGGGATAACGGATGAAGGATATACAGTAGGTAGAGGAAGGTCAAGGGGAGGTTGGAAGGAAAGGGGGGCCAGGAGGGGCCGAGGTAGAGGACGAGGAGAATTTTACGGTGGTGACCGGCCCCGGGTGGCCGGGTGTTACCACTGTGGGAAACCGGGACACTTCAAAAGAGAGTGTCCTGAATTTAAGAAGGAACGAGAAGGGATTTATGAAATGGAATGTGAGGTTGATTAGAGGGGTCAGGGGAGAATCGGAAAAAGGACCTACCAAGAACCCCTGGTAAATTTAAAGGTGGGTCCACAAAAGGAGGATGTTACATTTTTAGTCGACACGGGGGCAGGCAGATCCTCAATCCCAATCTATCCTACAGGAGCCAATTACCAAACTAAAATGTTGAACATATCAGGAGTAAAGGGAGGGGTATTTAGGGCGAAACTATTTGAACCACAGGTACTACAATGGGAGGAAGAGGAGCTTTTAGCAGAGCTCCTCCACCTCCCTCATCTCCCCTATGGTCTGTTGGGGCGGGACCTGATAATCCGCTTCGGGCTCCGAATAAATGTAGGGGACGACGAAGACCTGGTGGTAACTATGTCATACCTTAGCGAGGACCGACTCACGGGTATAGACTCTAGAGTATGGACGGCCAAGGGAAACAGAGGGCGACTCTCGATTCAGCCTGTAAAAATTGATCTTAAGCCCCAGAGCCCCTCTGTCAAGATACGTCAGTATCCTATCTCCCGGGAAGGGAGACAGGGCCTGAAAGAAGTGATGAAAGATCTGATAAGTGATGGGCTGGTGGAACCATGTATGTCGAGATATAACTCTCCCATTTTGCCAGTCCGAAAGTCTGACGGCAGTTACAGAATGGTCCAAGACTTGAGGGAAATCAATAAGATTGTACAGGTACGACACCCGGTGGTGCCGAACCCATACACTATACTGGGGCGGATACTCCCAGAACATGAATGGTTCAGTGTAGTGGATTTAAAGGACGCCTTCTGGGCCTGCCCGTTGGACGAGGCCAGTAGAGACTTATTCGCCTTCGAGTGGGAGGACCCTGACACGGGCAGGAAGCAGCAATACCGCTGGACAGTGCTTCCTCAGGGGTTCACTGAATCGCCAAATTTGTTTGGTCAGATTTTAGAGCAGGTATTAGAGGGACTGATCCTTTCCCCAGCCCTAAAACTCATACAGTATGTGGATGACCTCCTGTTGTCCGGACCCACAGAAGCGGAGGTCGTAGCGGGAACAAATACCCTTCTGAATTATTTGGCAGGACAGGGACTAAGGGTGAGCCAGAAGAAGCTCCAATATGCAGAAAGAGAGGTTAAGTATCTGGGACACTTGATAAGCCAGGGACAGAAGAGAATAAGTCCGGAAAGGGTGAGGGGAATAGTTGAACTGGGACTCCCGGGAACTAAGAGAGAGCTACGAATGTTTTTGGGACTCTTAGGTTATTGCCGATTATGGATAGACGACTATGCCCCCCTAACCAAGGGTCTGTACCTAAAACTTGTAGAGGGGGCTCCTAACAAAATCCAGTGGGACGAGAAAGAGGAGGAACTAATTGAGACCCTGAAACAGAAATTGATGACCGCGCCAGTCTTGAGCTTGCCAGATTTCAGTAAGGCATTCAGACTCTTTGTAAATGCCAAACAGGGAACCGCCCTCGGAGTTTTAACCCAAGATTGGGGGGGAAAAAGGAAGCCAGTGGCATTCTTATCAAAGATACTGGACCCAGTTTCCCGAGGCTGGCCAGAATGTGTCCAGGCGGTGGCTGCCACGGCCAAATTGGTGGAAGAAAGTAGGAAGCTGACATTTGGGGCACCCTTGACGGTCATTACCCCCCACCAGGTTAGGACTATTTTAAATCAGAGGGCTGGAAGATGGCTGACGGACTCAAGAATCTTGAAGTATGAGGCCATTTTGCTAGATCGGGACGATCTTAAGATAGAGGTCAATTCCTGTCAGAACCCAGCTGAATTCCTCTGGAAGGGGGAAGAAGGCGAGGGACTCGAACATTGCTGTTCGGACATAATAGATCTCCAGAGTAAGGTAAGGGAGGATCTAAGGGACTCCCCTCTTCACACTGGAAAGCGATGGTATATAGATGGATCCTCCCGGGTGGTAAACGGAAAAAGGCATAATGGATACGCGATCATTAGTGAAGCTGGCTGGAATTTGGTAGAAAGGGGGCGACTGCCTAATGTCTGGTCTGCCCAGACATGTGAATTATATGCTCTACACCGGGCTCTCAAGGGCTTAGAGGGATTGATAGGGACCATCTACACCGACTCCAAGTATGCGTTCGGGGTGGTACACACTTTTGGAAAAATTTGGAAGGAAAGAGGAATGATAAATAGTAGGGGAAAAGAATTGATACATGAGGAATTGGTTACTAAAATATTAAAAGACCTGCTGGGGCCACGGGAAATTGCTGTGGTCCATGTAAAAGGACACCAGAGAGACAATGGGATAGAGACAAAGGGGAACCAGTTGGCGGACGGACAAGCAAAATTGGCAGGGACGGAGGAGGAGATAGTGGACTGCTTGGTCTGGGTGCCCCAAGTGTCTGAAGTAATAGAAACACCAGCATTTAGCGAAAAGGAAGAAGCCGAGCTAAAACCACTTGGGGGTCAGAAAGATGAAAGAGGGAAATGGACATTACCCGATGGTCGACAACTATTAAACCGACCGATGACCAGAGACATAATTAGTCATCTCCATCGGGGAGGACACTGGGGGACACAGGCGATGTGCGATGCATTTCTGCGTCAGTACGTACATCCCGGTTTATACACTGTGGCTAAGCAAGTCACGAAAGATTGTGTAATTTGTCGGAAGATAAATAAAAAAGGACTGAGACAGAATACGAAGCAAGGAGGGAGAAGCCCAGCCTATAGGCCCTTCGAGTATATCCAAGTGGATTATACCGAACTCCCCCCCATAGGGCGCCTGAAATATCTTTTGGTAATAGTGGACCACTTGACAGGGTGGGTTGAGGCGTACCCAACCGCCATAGCCTCGGCGACACAGGTTAGCAAGGTCCTTCTCGAACAAATTATCCCACGATACGGACTCCCCCGGGCCATCGATTCAGACCAGGGGAGCCAGTTTACGTCCACTGTCCTACAGAACATAGTGCGGGCAGTGGGGGTAAGCTGGGATTTCCACACCCCTTGGCATCCCCCGTCCTCGGGCAAGGTGGAAAGAATGAATCAGACTATTAAAAAACAGCTGACAAAACTCAGGACAGAGACCGGGTTGCCCTGGACCAAGTGCCTTCCCCTTGCCTTGCTGCAAATACGAACGCAGCCACGACGGGACTTGGGGGTGTCCCCATATGAAATAATGTTCGGTCTCCCCTTTAATGGGCCAAAAGGGGAACTCCCCACATTCGAGTCCCGCGATGTATTTGTGCATAAATATGTTGAGGTCCTGGGGTCTGCTCTATCTCATTTACGCCAACAGGGACTCCTGGCACAGACACCACCTCTCGAGTTTGCGATACACACCATCAAGCCAGGGCATTGGGTCCTAATCAAGAACTGGAAACTCCAGACTTTAGAACCGATCTGGGATGGTCCCTACTTAGTACTTCTGACCACGGAAACGGCTATCCGCACGGCTGAGAAAGGCTGGACACATTACACTCGAGTGAAAGGACCGGTGCCAGAACCAGCAGAAGAAGTGCCTACTCCTGGCCACCACACCGCGAAGAACTGATTGGACTTGATTTTTGATATGTCAATTTGGGCAATATACGGCAATAGCGGGATGTTACTAATAATATGTTTACTCTATGGGGGCATAGGTGCTGGGCAGGCGGCCCAAGTGTACTCCCTTACTATAATCCAATCACCCCAGGCACAGGTAATTGAGATCGACCTCTGTCGAATGGTACCCTGCAAAGACGACCTTACGGGGCAGAAGAGATACCAGGGGAGGGAAATAGAATTACTTGTCTTCGATAAGAACCCAAAGTGTACTAAAAATGAACAGGGGAAAGTAGAATCTTGTCAAGTAGGGGGGTTAAATGAGGACGTTAAGTTAAGGATTCGCGAGAAAGTATCACTGGTTCCACGGAAGATCTTTCCCAGAGACTGTAAGCTAAACCAATGTAACCCCCTCTACCTCACCATAAAAAAGTCAGACGACGGTGGGACAGAGGGCCTCGACGGACAAGTTTTTGGGGTCAAGATCAAGGAACACACAGGGAGGGTGGGGGCGGCCCTGTGTTGTGTGCGGGTTACAGTCAAAAATGCCGAAACCAGGAACTCCTCCGCCCCTAGCCGGGGAGTCTCGGGAGAAGTCAGGGTAGTGGAGGTAAAGGATTTAAGAGAGACCATTGAAATAGAAACGGGATTCAGGGAAGCGAACACCTGGATAGAATGGGTCAAATATACAGTACAAAGTGTCGGAAAAGGTAACTGTTATGCGTGCACCAGTAGCCGGCCAACTCCCCAGGTGGTCCCATTCCCGCTGGGATGGGATAAAGAACCAGCTGAAATGGAGTGTATGGTGAAACTGTATCAAAACAGAGAGGCTTGGGGAGACCCCACTTGTCGCTCCTTGAGCCTGACATTTCCCCCAATCAAACTGAACAGGGCGTCTCAACCCCCCCCTTTTTCCGGAGTAACGGGGATACATCACACCTGTATCACCCGGACTGGGGATGGATTGGACAAGGAAGTGGGAAGCTTCGATAGGTGTGGAACAGTTAAGGAAGTCAGCGACACCACCGAGGGAGGAAACTACTCCCAAATCCAGGTACCTAGAGCTGATCTATGGTGGTACTGTGGAGGGAGGACTTTGAGACCCATTTTACCTCAGAAATGGAAGGGCACTTGTGCACTTATCCAATTGGCCGTACCCTTTACCCTGGCATTCGAACATCAGGGACCCCGTGGAAAAGAACGAGGGAAAAGGAGCCTCCCGGGTTCTTTTGATGAACGAATATATTTGGACGCCATAGGGGTCCCTAGGGGGGTCCCTGATGAGTACAAAGCCAGGAGCCAGATAGCAGCAGGATTTGAATCCCTGTTCTGGTGGGTGACTGTCAACAAGAATGTAGATTGGATCAACTATATCTATTATAATCAACAGAGGTTTGTTAATTATACCCGAAATGCGATAAGCGGGATAGCGGAACAATTGGACGCAACCAGCAGAATGGCCTGGGAAAACAGGCTAGCCCTGGACATGATTCTAGCAGAGAAAGGGGGGGTATGCGTCATGATAGGAACTGAATGCTGCACCTTTATCCCAAATAACACAGCTCCCGATGGGTCAATTACCCGAGCCCTCGAAGGGCTAACGACCCTAGCTAATGAACTAGCTGAGAACTCGGGTACAGACCTAGATCTCACTGGGTGGTTGGAAGCTTGGTTCGGCAAATGGAAAGGAGTAGTAATGTCCGTCCTTGTCTCTTTCATGGTAACGGCAGGGGTATTGGCCGCCCTAGGGTGTTGTATCATCCCTTGTGTTCGGGGGTTGGCTCAGCGGCTAATCGAAACAGCCCTGACTAGGGGGGATGTCCTGAATGGAAAAGTGATAAATATGAATTTAGAGACGGAAGAGAGGATAAGCCTCTTAGGCGATAAAACTCTGGATGAACAGGCCCTCGACCTGCTGGAACGCCTGGAACACCAGAAGAATGTCAAAAATTACAAAGCGTAAGAAAAACAGGGGGGATTGTGAGGGATGGTAGCGGTAGTGTAATTTTTGAGTCAAGCCATCTGGGGCGGAAACCATGACAGAACCGTTAGTGTAACCTGAGGGGTTAAACGCTAAGACCAGCAGATGATGAAACACGCAGAAAAAGAAGAAAATAAAAACATGAGACTGGCAGGCGCTCGGGGTCTTCAGCATAGCCTAAAAGAGATTTACACCATATAAAATAAATGGGTAAGCAATTTACGGGACAATGAAAAAGAGTTAGCTGAATTGATGAGAGGTAAAACGATTTAAGCCTTAAAAGGGGTGATTGGATTAGAGTTAATGGGATGTCAACAAGGGAGGAGATCACTCAGTAAAGAGATTAAGGAGTGGTACCCAATAAAGAAAGGAGGGCTGTCCTATTGTTATCTAGGAAAAATGTATATAAACTAAGATTGTGTAAAGCAAGGTGTGTGTACCCACGGGACGGCACCCTTTCTTGCAAGATCGAATAAACCGACAGTTAGCTGAACTCATCCGTGTATTTGATTCAAGGGGGGGAATCATAAAGTGAGTATCTGACCGTTTCTCACATTAAGAGTACAGAAATACAGAGGGACCTGGGAGTGCAGGTGCACAAGTCTCTGAAGGTGTCAACACAGGTAGAGAAGGTTGTGAAGAAAGCTTACGGAATGCTAGCCTTTATAGGAAGGGGTATAGAGTATAAGAGCTGTTGTCTAATGCTTCAGTTGTACAGAACCGCATTTAGGCCGCATTTGGAGTCCAGTTCTGGTCACCTTACTACCGGAAGGACGTGGAGACCCAGGGGAGGGTGCAGAGGAGGTTTACCAGGATGTTGCCTGGCATGGAAGGACTGAGTTACGAGGAAAGGTTGGAAAAACTGGGGCTCTTCTCCTTAGAAAGACGGAGATTAAGGGGGGATCTGATAGAGGTGTATAAAATAATGAAGGGAATATATAGAGTCAACAGTGGCAGGCTTTTCCCTAGATTGGGGACAACTATTACGAGAGGTCACGATCTAAGGGTGAGGGGGGAGAAGTATAATTTGGATACTAGAGGAAGGTTTTTCATGCAGAGGGTTGTGGGGGTATGGAACGCGTTACCAAGTAAGGTGGTGGAGGCAGGCACGCTGGGCTTGTTTAAGGTTTACTTAGATAGACACATGAGAGAAACAGGGATGGAGGGTTATAGTAAACGGTATTAAAAAGGGTCAGAGCCTCGGGACGACACTGAAAATGTAGTATTACATGTTAATGTTTTTGTCTCTTTTAATCCACAGGTGTCGGTCCACCTTGTTGTCAAACGAGGGGCATGCACACGGTGGGTCGTGCGTGGGCTGCTCTTGGAGGTTTCAAGAGTGGCCTAGTACTTTGTGTCGTTGTGTGTGCTTAATCCTGGACCAGCAGACAGGCACCGCAACAGCTCAGTGACTATCACTGCTAGCTGTGCAGATACATGGATTTGGGCCTGTGTCTGTGGGAGTTTGCGCATTCTCCCCGTGGTTGCGTGGGTTTCCTCCGGGTGCCCCGGTTTCCTCCCACACCCCAAAGATGTGCTCTTAGGCTGATTGGTTTTACCAAATCGACCCTACACTATTCTCCCCTGAATCTGGCTACATTAGGGGTACCATTCACATACACACGGGGCAGGGTAGGTGTAGGAAAATGCTTTGTTGAAATGGCGGCGCGGGCTCGTTGGGCCGAAGGGCCTGTTTCCTGTGCTGGGTTGTTCTTTGTCCCTTTGACTTGCAGCGATAACACAATTTTCGCACCTGCATATCTGAGTGCACTTGCCCCTATACCAAAAACATGCTTCCATTCCTGCTGCTGTCCTACCCCTCTCAGGCTCTGCCGTCCCTCACTGTTTCTCACAGCAGTCACTTCCTGCCACAAACAGTTCACCTTAGCATCATAGTAACCCTACAGTACGGAAAGAGGCCATTTGGCCCATCGAGTCTGCACGGACCACAATCCCACCAGGCCTTACCCCCACATCCCTACATATTTACCTGCTAATCCCTCTAACCTACGCATCTTAGGACTCTAAGGGGCAATTTTTAGCATGGCCAATGAACCTAACCTGCACATCTTTGGACTGTGGGAGGAAACCGGAGCACCCGGAGGAAACCCACACAGACACAGGGAGAATGTGCAAACTCCACACAGATAGTGACCCGGGCCAGGAATCGAACCAGGTCCCTGGAGCTGTGAAGCAGCAGTGCTAACCACTGTGCTACCGTGCTACCTTGTAATTCACTCACGCTTTGCTGAGCGCACAGTCATGTGGGCCACCTCTACAGCTTTTCCCAAAGAGATTTTTGTCTCATCCAGCAGCTCTTTATGTACAGTGAGGCTGTCAATCTACAGACCAAATGGTCTCTTAATATCTCCCCCAAAACTGGGTCGAAAACACTGCGCCGCTAAACATCACAGTCTGGCCACAAACCTGGAGATCATCACCCCTGCTTCCCTCTCAACAGAATGAAATTGATGCCTAGACATGGTGATTGATGTTGGAGGTTAAAATGGTCTTTCATCAGTTCCACTATTTGATCAAATAGTGTAGAGCTTCACATGGTGTTAGACTTCTCCCCAGGTTGTACATTTGTGAACCATAGGCACAGTAGTATATCACCTTTGCTTTTCCTTCAGTGATTTTGTTGGCCACAAAGAAATAATGCAACCTTTCAACATATTACCCCAGCTTTGAACTTCTGGATCAAACGACTATCTTCCTGATAGTGGATCATGTGGCCTGCATAGGATCATCCCTTAACGGGGCTACATTAATAGAGGGAATCTTCCAGGTGGTGTCCCAAGGTATCTGCTGCCCTTGTCCTTGTAGATGGTTTGGATGGCGATGCCTAAGGAGCCTTTGAGTTCCTGCAGTGCATCATGTAGGTAACACACACGGCTGCCGTTGTTTGTGTGAGTAGAGGGAATGAACGTGGTGCCAATCAAATGGGTTGCTGTGCCATGTCAAGCTTCTTGAGCACTGGCCAAGCTAACTCATTTGAATGAATGCACACAAGCTTTTAACCATTTTCTTGTCTTTAGCTATGAACAAACTAACTAGCTTTAACTTAAGAAAGCCTGGTTAAATTGGCTTTTAAAACATAAAAATGTTGGGATTGGAAACAAAAAGGTACACACGAAAAGAGATCCTTTTGAGATTAAATCTTGTTTTGGCCAACAGAGGGGATTGAATAGGGAGCTACTTCACCCCTCCTCAACCAGGTCTGGAATTATTTCTCACAGATTGAGGGATCCACCCAAGTCAACAACTTTGAGGAATCCTGTCTGGGTGGGTCCCAAAAAAAATGCAGGAAACAGGCAATTTGTGCACAGCAAGATCCCACAATGACAGTGAGATACCCAATCAGATTTAAACATTGGCCAGGACACGGAGGATAATTTTTCTGCTGTACTCCAAAACAGCAACTTGGGAATCTTTCCAAAACCACCTGAGAAGCAAAGATGGTGCCTCAGGTTAACATCCTGTCCGAAAGTGCAGCGAAAGAACAAAGGTGTAGTGCCAAAGTATCCACCTTCAGTTCTGGGTGGGGCTTGAACCTGTAACCTTCTGACTGAGAGCCAAGAGCATCAGCTCAGGAGTCAGGGCAGGGCAGACGCTCACATTCAGTCATACTGCAGCTCAGTTTTCAGGTTGTATATCCAGCGATGAAACCAGGATGAGCATATCACACTTCTTATTTTTATAAAAGCAAGGATCATTCTGAATCAGCCAGAGGGCAAGTAAGTTCCATGCTAGGAGTTTCAGACACCATAAATAAAGAAAAGGCAACATCATGGCTTCAAATACACAAGAGACTACCAAAAAGTAACAGGTTCAACAATAACTTGTGTTCAATATGCCAAGGGCAAGAATCCAACTGTGATTTGGAATCACTGCTTACAAAAGGATTTCTGAAACTGGGTTAACGCGCTGTTTTTGTGGCACTTAATCATAACAGCTCCAAACAGCCAATTTTCAAACCCAAGTCTAAGCCAAGTTAGCTGCTGTCAGTAAGACTGCAGCTCACCTCAGCAACACAAGCGGAGGGAGGTACTGCCAGGCAGAGAAATGATTTGATTTCTTTTTGGTGAGAATGCTTCATAGAACATAGAACATAGAACATTACAGCGCAGAACAGGCCCTTCGGCCCACGATGTTGCGCCGACCAGTTACAAAAACAATGACCCACTAGCCTATACCAATCCCTTTTCGTCCATAAACCTATCCAGAGATCTCTTAAACGCCCCCAAACTAGACGCATCTACAACTGCAGCAGGCAGGGCATTCCAATCCCTCACCACCCGCTGGGTAAAGAACCTACCCCTGACATCCGTCCTGTAGCTACCCCCCCTTAATTTAAAGTCATGCCCCCTCGTGCTAGCTTTCTCCATCCGAGGAAAAAGGCTATCACTATCCACCCTATCTAAACCCCTAATCATCTTATATGTTTCAATAAGATCCCCTCTTAGCCGCCTTCTTCCCAACGAAAACAACCCTAGATCCCTCAGTCTCTCCTCATAGGACCTCCCCACCATACCAGGCAACATCCTAGTAAACCTCCTCTGCACCCTCTCCAACGCCTCCACATCCTTCTTGTAATGCGGGGACCAGAACTGCACACAGTACTCCAAGTGCGGCCGCACTAGAGTAGTGTACAGTTGCAACATTACACTGCGACTCCTAAATTCAATCCCCCTACCAATAAACGCCAAGACACCGTACGCCTTCTTGACAACCTTATCTACTTGATTCCCAACTTTCAGGGATCTATGTACACACACACCTAGATCCCTCTGTTCATCCACACTATTCAAAGTCCTCCCGTTAGCCCTATACTCGACACATCTGTTGCTCCTACCAAAGTGAATTACCTCACACTTCTCCGCATTAAATTCCATCCGCCACCTCTCGGCCCAGCTCTGCAACCTATCTAAGTCTCCCTGCAGACTATGACACCCTTCCTCACAATCTACCACACCTCCAACTTTGGTGTCATCAGCAAATTTACTAATCCACCCAACTATACCCTCATCCAGATCATTAATAAAAATTACAAACAACAGTGGCCCCAAAACAGATCCCTGAGGCACACCACTCGTAACTGCACTCCATGATGAATATTTACCATCCACCACCACCCTCTGTCTCCTATCTGATAGCCAATTCCTGATCCAACTTCCTAGATTACCCACAATCCCATACATCTGCATTTTCTGCAGAAGCCTACCATGGTGAACCTTATCGAACGCCTTACTAAAATCCATGTATACCACGTCAACTGCCTTACCCCCATCCACCTCTTTGGTCACCTTCTCAAAAAACTCAATAAGGTTAGTAAGGCACGACCTACCTTCATCCTCTGGGCCACCTTCTCAGCTTCTGGTCATGTACCGGTATATGGAACATGACACACCTCAAATCCAGAAGTGGCAAAACACAACTCAAATATTGTTTGCTTTTAATGAGGTGGCGGGCGTGAGTGCGGGTGTGTGTGTTAAGGACAGAACAGTCTGGAGTCAAACAACAGAAAAGACAACGGAGCTGACCTCCAAGCCCAGAGCATCGGTTCAACAATTCACTGCCGGACTGAGGGAGGTGACAAGTGTTTGCCCACTTTAGCCACGATGTGGGATTCAGAGCAGAGGGAGAAGACCTACAAACAAGGCTTAAAGCAGACGATTATAGTTTTGACAAGATGTTGCATAATAATGTAAGAGCAGCGACCCTGGGAGTTTAAGTTCTTCATAGACAAGCCACCATCTCCAAAGGAAGGAAAAAGAAAATTCTCCGACATGGCAAGCTTGACATAACAAAACGTCGGGGACTCTTCCAACAATAACGTGGGCGGCACAGTAGCACAGTGGTTAGCACTGCTGCTTCACAGCTCCAGGGACCTGGGCTCGATTCCCGACTCGGGTCACTGTCTGTGTAGAGTTTGCACATTCTCCTCGTGTCTGTGTGGGTTTCCTCCGGGTACTCCGCTTTCCTCCCACAGTCCAAAGATGTGCGGGTTAGGTTCATTGGCCATGCTAAAACAATGGACCTCAGCAATGGACCCTGGATTCTCTCAACAGACACTGCCTGATCTGTGGTGTGTCGCAGAGATTCCTGCTCTTTTTTCCAACATTACAAGCTCCCGAGGTGCCGGCTTTTCTAAAACACAGAGAAGGTAATGGACTGGAGTGCATTGAAGCTGGAGAGCACTTAAGCCTCCACTTGAATTGAAAGATACCAACCAGTGGAAGCTGTGTTGCATGAACACTAGAGCGCCTACAAGCCTAGAATGAACACCATCTCACAGCTGCCGATATCACAATAGATCCAGCTTACTAAGCAACTAAACTCACTTTGGGAAGAGTTGCATTAAGGGCTATCCAAAAGAAATGGAAACAGAGAGCAGCCTGTTTCCTGTAAAAACAACTTGTATCAATGTAATCTTGTAAACATCCCAAGAAGCTTCCCAGGACAACATTAGATGTTGAAGCGGCATTAGGGGACATGACTAATGGGTTGGTCAAAGAGGCTTTGAGTCCTTTCTCTCATTCATGCATAGAATGTGGGCATTGATGGCTAGGCCAGCAATTACTGCCCACTCCTGAACTCCAGAGGTGAGGCGAATGTGACTACCCTCAACGTCAACGCCACATGTGAGCAAGTGTGGCATCAAGGGGCCCAGCAAAACTGGAGTCAATGGGGATCAGGGGAAAACTCTCCACTGGTTGAAGTCATACCTGGTACAATGAAAGGTGGTTGTGGTGGTTGGGGGTCAATCATCTCAGTACCAGGGCATCCCTCAGGGGATGATGGCCAACAATCTTCAGTTGCTTCATTAATGACCTTCCCTCCATAAGGTCAGAAGTGAGGATGTTTGCCAATGATTGCACAATGTTCAGCACCATGCCCGACTCCTCAAGTACTGAAGCAGTTCATGTCCAAACGCAGCAAGATTGGGACAATACTCAGGTTTGAGCTGACAAGGGGCAAATAACATTCGCACCACTCAAGTGCCAGGCAATGATCATCTCCAACAAGAGAGAATCTAATCATTGTCCCTTGACATTCAATGACATTACCATCGCTGAATCTCCCACCATCAACATCCAAGGGGTTACCATTGACCAGAAATATCAATGGGGTAGCCATATAAATATTACTGCTACAAGAGCAGATCAGAGACTGCGAATCCTGTGGCAACTAACTCACCTCACAACTCCCCAAAGTTGACTTGATGGAGAATTTGCAGAAGGTGGTCTTCCCATGCATCTGCTGCCCTTGTCTTTCTAGGTGGCGTAGGTCATGCATGCAGAAGGTGCTGTCGAAGGAGCTTGGGTAAGACCCCACCCCCAGTGCATCTAGTAGATGAGAGGAATGTGATGCACAAGATTTCCTACAGAGTTTGAATAAAGAAATTAGGTTCTCCCAGCGGCTGAGTTGTTGCGAATGGTCTGTATGAACATGCTGCAACTGAGAAATCAAAACCCCACTTGACTACTGCCACAATCAACATAGAACATTACAGCGCAGTACAGGCCCTTTGGCCCTCAATGTTGTGCCGACTAGTGGAACCAATCTAATGACCCTCTAACCTAAACTATTCCAATGTTATCCATATGCCACTAGATATCTCCAGAGCAAAGATATGGCACTCGCTGGCATGGTCTTGTCATAATCCCTGACATACTCCAGGCAACTAAATATCAGATAGAAGAAAGCACGCAGTCCCAATCCCTGGATTCCAATTAGCTGGTCCTGAGATAAAAGACAGCAATTTAATACCCAACTTCCAAAACCTGGAATCTTCACCATCAGAAGCCCACAAGTTGAGAGTGTGCCAGGTAGGTGTAGTGTCAAGACAGTCCATACTGTACATGCTTTTTCACACTTGACCATGTGTTAAGACCCCACTCTAGCTGCAATGGAATCAACTGGAGCCCCAATCCCTCAATAATCTATAACGAGTCAGCCAAGGACCCTGAGAACAAACTTAGACTTCAATCTATAAATGTAACAGTGACTCTTTACTAAAGAGGACAGCCGCTTGGCAACCTGCACCACAGTGACTTTTAACCAGACCGCTTTCCATATCCATACAACCCGCTTGCTGCATCTGCTCAGTAGTTTGCAGACCTGCCTTTTCTGACAAAAGAGATGGGTGGCTGTTTCGTTTTTAAAAGCATGAGGGAAAAGAGAGACGTTATCATGGACTTCTTGTGTCAAGTGCTGGCAACACCCAGCCACCGAGTACTTGAGTGTTATTTTTAAAACGGAGAAAACTGATAGGGTTCACAGTTCACTAATGCCTGCACTGCAGACGGCGTGTCAAAGTTAAACAACAGAGATTTACACAGCCTCGGTAAACTCATGACAAAACAGGAAGACCAAACACAATATGAGACCGGGCCACGCAAGAAGTGGCAAGAATGGATGACTGCCGTGCGACCGGAGAGATGGGTGTTAAGGAGTAGATTAAAAGGAGGAGGAGGTTGGCAAGGCTGAGGGAGGGACAGTGAGAAGTTATGGCCCAGACAGCTGAAAGCACAGTCCGCAGTGCAAGAGCAATCCAATGCCTGCACCTCTGGGATGTCAATCAGAAATGGTAACACAGATAGTACAGATTGACAACGGTCAGTCAAATGGTGCTACGGTAAGAACACCTCTCATACCTGTAAACTCCAATGGGAAACAGGTACAGACCTTTCCTCATAAAACAAAAACACCCTGCATCCCAGGCATCAGTCCAGAGAACCTTCTCTGAACTACCTCCAATGGAAGTATATCCCTCCTCAAGTAGGAGGCCAAAACTGTACATCATACTCCCGCGCACTCTCAAGTTAATGCAATTCAACTGGGAGGGCAGGACAGGGCAGGGCGGTAGGACAACACCAATCATAGGAAACACTGGTAAATGGAGTCACGTCATTCTAATGTACGAAAATCCAAAAAGCTTTGCGCCTGCCCCAAGTTAGCATGTCTGCTCCGAAGAATTTTCAATAGCATAAAAGATCAAATAAGATTCTAAGACAGATTATAATTAAAAGATAGAAATTTTACTATATATTTTTTGAAACCCTGCTCATTTATACTGAAGAAGTTGAAGAAGCATATTGGGGTGGTACAGTGGTTAGCACTGCAGCCTCACAGCGCCAGGGACCCATGTTCAATTCCTGGCTTGGGTCACTGCGGAGTTTGCACATTCTCCCCATGTCTGCATGGGCTTCCTCCGCTTTCCTCCCGCAGTCCAAAGATGTGCAGGTTAGGTGAATTGGCCATGCTAAATTGCCCCTTAGTGTGAGGGGACTAGCTAAGGTAAATGCATAGGGTTATGGGGTTGGGCCTGGGTAGGATTATGGTCGGTACAGACTCGATCAGCCAAATGACCTCCTTCTGCATTGTAGAGAATTCTATGATTTTATGATTCCCTTTTGAGGAACCGGAGGAGGGCTCACCTAAGACCATTACGCTTCAGCAAGTGCTCAGCAGACAACGGCAGCTGACAGTGGGGTCCAGCTCAGCTGTTGTGGCCTTCACCATCCTGACATTCGTGGCCAGGATTTGGGAGATCAGGTGGGTGAAGTGTAAATATGGGTGCTTCAAAACACAATAAATGCCTTGTGATGAGCAGCAGTTGTTTACAAGTTGTGATGTGTGAGTGTGCAACTTGCAGCATCCAGTACAGCTTGGTCAGGGCAAATGGCACCTCTCTGTGCAACTCCCCATCTTGAGTTTTCACCTGGTGGTGTAGGCTGAGAGAGGAAACCCCAATGTTAGTTTACAGTTTCAGGAGACAGCTGATACAAATGGAGAAAGGCGAATGCAACTTCACGGGATAGTTTGGAATGCTCTCTGGCCACGAGACAGAATGCCGAGTTCAAAAGTTTCCTGGTGAAGGGTAAAGACGTTGCAGTAACAACAACAATCTTATTTTTGTATTGAATTTACAAAGACTCCAATCTCAAGAATAGGCCAGTAAACTGCACTCATTTTAATGGATTAACTGACCATTTCACACAAGGGCATAAAGGCAAACTGATGAGTCACCCACTGCCCCCTCACTCTGAGATTGCACTTCTCCTCATCCACCGCAACCCCCCTCGCCCCTCGCACCCAAAATCCCTCAGCCCGAGATCCTCACCCTATCACAGAATACTTAGAGCTCAGAAGGCCATTTGCTTCATCGCACCTGAACCAACTCTCCAAAAGAGCAACTCACCTCACTCCATTCCACTTCTCTTCACAACCCTGCACATTCTTCCAGTTCCTTCTTTGAATGCTTCAATTGAACCTGCTTCCACCACACTGGGGCAAAGCTTTCCAAATCCTAACCAGTCACTGCGTGAAAGTTTTCTTTCATATCACTGTTGGTTTTACTGAGTATTTGAAATCTGTGCTCCCTCATTCGCAATCCTGAGTGGCAACAGTTTCTCCTCCTCTACTCTGCCCAGATCCACTCATGATTTTGAATATCTCAAATAAATCTCTTATCCTTTTGTCCAAGAGATACAATCCTAATCTCCCCAATCCATCTTCATTACTCAAGTTCCTCACCCCGGAACCATTCTGATGAATCTTTTCTACACTCTCTCGTCCACCAATACTTCTAAATCTTTCCTAAAATGCCCAGAACTGGACACCATACTCCAGCTGAGGGCAAACTACTGACTTACACACATGCAACATAACCCCCATGGTCTTGTATTCTATGCACTTATTAACAAAGCCCAGGATACTGTAGGATTTCTCTACCAGCCTGAACGCACACGCAAGAAGACACAAATCTGCCTGATTTCAGTACATCCTTCAGGGCAGCTAGTTCCCAAGAAGAAATACTAAAACCTGGTACCTTTCTTGGCAAGTGGAAAGAGTGAGAGAAACAGAAGGCAAAAATACACTAGTTATATGTCTCCTGAAACAGGATACACAGAGCTAAGCAACCTGCCAGAACAAGTTGTGTGTTCATCTATTGCAGCAGTATTTCATCTTGCACGGTGCTGAAAACACTTCCTGTACGCTCACATATTTGGGCCACATGCCTTTCAATCACCATGAGGAAGGAACCAGGAGAACAGGTTTTCTGGGAGGCAATGTAAACTAAAATGGCCCAGGTCACAATCAGCCAGAGTTCATATGGATTGCAAATGAAACATGCAAAGGCCAGGTTCAATCCCATAGTTACTAGATTTAAACTGAGAAGGCATATCCATAATGTGACTTTGGTTTAGTGGGAGAGAATCCAGCAAAGTCCATGAGAAATGCCATAATGGACAAAAACTCTGAAAATAAACAGCCACTTTATTTATTATTTCACACGCTGTGGGCATTGCTGGCTAGGCCAGTATTTACTGCCCATCCCCAATTACCTTTGCGGAGGTGGTTGGTGAGTTGCCTCCTTGAACCGCTGCAGTCCTTGTGGTGTGGGTACACCCATAGTGGTACTAAGGGAGGGAGTTAAAGGATTTTGACCCAACAACAGTGAAGAAGCAATATATTTCCATGTCAGGATGGTATGGTGAATGACTCAGAGGGGAACCTGACCTGCAGGTGGCAGTATTCCCAGATGTCCGCTGCTCTTGTCCTTCTAGGTGGTAGAGGTCAGAGAGCGGGAATTTGGAAGGTGCTGTCGAAGGAGTCTTGGTGAGTTCCTGAAGTGCAGACAGCATATGGTAAGCATAACTGCTATTGTGTGTCAGTGGGAGAGGGAGGCTGCTTTGTCCTGGATTGTCAAAGCTACACTCAACCAGGCAAGTGAAGAGTGTACCATCACATTCCTGGCGTGTGTCATGAAGGTGGTGGGCAGGCGAGGGCAGAACATAAGAACGTAAGAAATAGGAGCAGGAGTAGGCCACCTAGCCCCTCGAACCTGCCCCACCATTCAATAAGATCATGGCTGATCTTGTAGTGATTCAGTTCCACTTATCCCCCTGCTCCCCATAACCCTTAATTCTCTTATTGATCAGAAATCTATCTACTTGTGACTTAAACATATTTAATGAGGTAGCCTCCACTGCTTCAATGGGTGGAGAATTCCAAAGATTCACTACCCTCAAAGAAGTAGTTCCTCCTCAACTCTGTTCTAAACTGACTCCCCCTTATTTTGAGGCTGTGTCCTCTAGTTCTTGTTCCCTTTCTAAGTGGAAAGAATCTCTCTACCTCTACCCTATCTAGCCCCTTCATTATCTTATATATCTCTATAACATCACCCTCAGCCTTCTAAACTCCAACAAGTACAGGTCCAATCTACTCAATCTCTCTTCATAAGCTAACTCCCTCATTTCCGGTATCAACCTGGTGAACCTTCTCCACACCCCTTCTAAGGCCAATATATCCTTTCACAAGTAAGAGGACCAAAATTGCACAGTACTCCAGTTGCAGCTTCACCTGCACCCTGTACAATTGCAGCAAACACAATAAGTCTGATAACACCAGGTTTAAGTCCAACCGATTTATTTGATAGTATAAATAAATCTGTTGGACTTAAACCTGGCGTTGTCAGACTTCTTACTGTCTACCCCAGTCCAACACCGGCATCTCCACATCAACTGCAGCAAGACCTCCCTGCTTTTATATTCAATCCCCCTCGTGATAAAGGCCAACATTCCATTCGCCTTCTTGATCACCTGCTGCACCTGCAGACTGAGTTTTTGTGATTCATGCACAAGGACCCCCAGGTCCCTCTGCATGTTGTAATTTATCACCATTTAAATAATAGGCCATTTTACTATTATTTCTTCCAAAGTGGATAACCTCACACTTGCCAACATTATACTCCATCTGCCAGATCCTCGCCCACTCACTCAGCCTATCCAAATCTCTCTGCAGACTTTCCACGTCCTCCACGCAATTCGCTTTTCCACTCATCTTCGTGTCATCAGCAAACTTTGTTACCCTACACTCAGCCCCCTCCTCCAGATCGTCTATGTCTATGGCAAACAGTTGAGGCCCCAGCACCAATCCCTGCGGCACGCCACTAGTCACCAACTGCCAACCAGAAAAGCACCCATTTATTCCAACTCTCTGCTTCCTATTAGACAACCAATCCTCTATCCACGCTAACACTTTACCCCCATCTCCGTGTACCTTAACCTTCTGCAGCAACCTTTTGAGAGGCACCTTATCGAACGCCTTCTGGAAATCTAAAAACACCACATCCACCAGTTCCCCTCTGTCATCCACACTTGTTTCATCTTCAAAAAAAAATCCAGTAAGTTCATCAAACACGACTTTCCCTTCATGAATCCATGCTGCATCTGCTTGATTGAACAACTCTTTTCCAGGTGTCCTATTTCTTCTTTAACGATGGATTCCAGCATTTTCCCAACAACTGATGTTAAGCTAGCTGCCCTGCAGTTACCCGGCTTTTGTCTACTTCCTTTTTTAAACAGCGGCTGTTTTCCAATCAGCCAGCACCTCCCCAGAGTCCATCTGCTATTACTTCTGCCATTTCTTTCAGTACCCTGGGATGCATTCCCACCGGGCCCGGGGACTTGTCAACCTTTAGTCCCATTAGCCTACCAAGCACTACCTCTTTAGTAATAGTAATCATTTTAAGGACCTCACCTCTTACAGTCCCACAACTGTCAATTTTCAGTAAGCTATTTGTGTCCTCTACCGTGAAGACCGACACAAAAAACTTATTCAAGGCCTCGGCCATTTCCTCATTTCCCACCAGTAAATCCCCCCTCTCGTGTTCTAAGGGTCCAACATTCACTCTAGCCACTCTTTTCCTTTCTATATATTTGTAAAAACTTTTACTATCAGTTTTTATGTTTTGAAGCCAGTTTAGTTTCATAATATATCTTTCCTTTCTTTATCGCTTTCTTTGTTGTTTTTCAAAACTTTCCCAATCTTTTAACTCCCCACTAGTTTTGACCACTCTGTACGCATCAGTTTTTAATTTAATACTCTCCTTTATCTCCTTAGTTATCCACAACTGGTTACCCCTTTTCTTACGTTCCTTCTTTATCACCAGAAAATATTTTTGCTGAGTACTGAGAAAAATCTCCTTAAAAATCCTCCACTGTGCTACCAACCAGTCTCCGCTCCCAGTCTACATTAGCCAATTCCGCCCTCATCCTATTGTACTCCCCTCTGTTCAAGCAGAGGACATTGGTTTGGCACCCGAATTTCTCACCCTCCATCTGTATTAGAAATTCATATTGTGATCACTCATCCCAAGAGGATCTCTCACAAGAAGATCTTTAATTCTACCTGTCTCATTACACAGGGCCAGATCCAAGATAACTCGCTCCCTCATAGGTTCTGTAACATACTGTTCAAGGAAGCTATCCCGACAGCATTCTAAGAACTCTTCCTCAAGTCCACCACGTCCGACTTGAGTCAACCAAATATGCAGGTTAAAATCCCCCATGATTATTTCTATTCCATTTTTGCACACATCCATTATTTGCTTGTTTATAGCCTGCCCCGCCTCAAAGTTATTATTTGGGGGCCTCCAGACCACACCCACCAGTGACTTTCTCCCCTTACTATTCCTCATCTCCACCCACAACAATTCCACGTTTTGCTCCTTGGAGCCTATATCGTCTCTCACTACTGCCCTGATGTTATGTTTAATTAACAGAGCCACCCTGCCTTCTTTTCCATCCTGTCTATCCTTCCGAAATGTCTGATACCCCTGGATATTCAGTTCCCAGTCCCGATCACCCTGCACCATGTTTCTGTAATGGCCACTAGATCATACTCTGTGCCGGGGCGGGCGCCCCCGCAAGAGGGGGCGGGAGGAGAGGGCGCGCGCGCCCCCGCAAGAGGGGGCGGGAGGAGAGGGCGCGCGCGCCCGCAAGAGGGGGCGGGAGGAGAGGGCGCGCGCGCCCGCAAGAGGGGGCGGGAGGAGAGGGCGCGCGCGCCCGCAAGAGGGGGCGGGAGGAGAGGGCGCGCGCGCCCGCAAGAGGGGGCGGGAGGAGAGGGCGCGCTCAATTTTTTTTTAAATCTTCCAGGGCAAACCTGTTAAAAATTGCAGCGGAAGTGCTATCAGTAGTTGTTGGAAACTTCACTAAGCAGCTATCAAGGGACAGAACCAGCTACAAGGTACCGACAAAGCATCCAATTTTTTTTCTCCTCACTTTACTCCTAGCTCTCCTGCTGACCATCTTTAAATTGTGATCCCTAGTCACCGGCATGCCAACTCATTGGAACAGAATATCTCTATTTACCCTCCCAAAACTGTTCAAAATTTTCAACACCTCAGTTCGGTCACCTCCTAACCTTCCCTGATCCAAGGGGAATGAGCCCAATTGCTCTGAACTTTCCTTGTATCAACAATTTCTTATTCCTGGTATCATTCCAGTGAATCTCCTTTGCATTCTCTCTGAGGAATTAGCATCTTTCCTGAAACAAGATGCCCAGAATTGAGAACATAAGAAATAGGAGCAGGAGTAGGCCATCCAGCCCCTCGAGCCTGCCCCGCCATTCAATAAGATCATGGCTGATCTGTCGTGGCTCAGTTCCACATTCCCGCCCTCTCCCCATAACCTTTAATCCCCTTGCCTATCAAAAACCTATCAACCCGCGTCTTAAATATATTGAGCGAGGCAGCCTCCACCACTTCAACGGGCAGAGAATTCCAGAGATTCACCACCCTTTGAGTGAAGAAGTTCCTCCTCAACTCCGTTCTAAACCGTCCCCCCTTATCTTGAGGCTGTGCCCTCTAGTCCTACTGGCCTTTCTGAGTGGGAAGAGCCTCTCAACCTCTATCCTATCCATCATCTTATATGGCTCAATGAGATCTCCGCTCATTCTTCTAAACTCTAACGAGTACAAGCCCAGTCTATTCAGCCTCTCCTCATAGTTCAACCCCCTCAACTCCGGTATCAGCCTAGTAAACCTCCTCTGCACTCCCTCCAAGGCCAAAATATCCTTGCGTAAGTGCGGCGACCAAAACTGCACACAGTACTCCAGCTGCGGCCTCACCAGTGCCCTGTACAGCCGCAGCAAGACTTCCCTACTTTTATATTCAATCCCCCTCGCTATGAAGGCCAGCATCCCATTTGCCTTCCTGACCACCTGCTGCACCTGCAGGCTGGGTTTTTGCGACTCATGCACAAGGACCCCAAGGTCCCTCTGCACCGTCGCATGCTGCAGCTTTTCGCCACGTAAGTAATAGTCCTTCCTACCAAAGTGGACAACTTCACACTTGCCAACATTAAATTCCATTTGCCATTTCCTGGTCCATTCGCCCAGCCTATCTAGATGCTTCTGCAGACTTTCCACACCCTCCGCACAATTTGCCATTCCACCAATCTTGGTGTCATCAGCAAATTTCGACACCATACACTCGGTTCCCTCCTCCAGATCATCTATATAAATGGTAAATAGCTGAGGCCCCAGCACCGACCCCTGGGGCACTCCACTAGTCACCAACCGCCAATCAGAATAGCACCCATTGACCCCCACTCTCTGCCTCCTATTTGACAGCCAATCCTCTATCCACGCTAACACCCTACCCCCAACTCCATGTCCCCTGACCTTCTGTAATAACCTCTTGTGCGGCACCTTATCAAATGCCTTCTGAAAATCAAGAAAGACCACATCCACCGCCCTAGACACATCCTCATAGAACTCCAATAAATTCGTCAGACACGACTTCCCCTTAACGAAACCGTGCTGCGTCTGCTCTGTCAAACAATTCTCCTCAAGATGCCTCGCTGTTTTCTCCTTGATGACGGATTCTAACATTTTACCTACAACAGACGTTAAACTAACCGGCCTATAATTCCCTGCCTTTTGTCTGCCACCCTTCTTAAACAACGGCGTAACATTAGCCGTTTTCCAATCTTCTGGCACTTCCCCGGAATCCAGCGATGTTTGGAAAATAATCATCAAGGCATCCACTATCACCTCCGCCATTTCTTTCAGAACCCTTGGATGCATTCCATCCGGTCCTGGGGACTTGTCCACAATCAGTCCCTCCAGTCTGTCAAGCACCGCCTCTCTAGTAACAATAATGTCATTCAGGCCCTCTACTCCTACCATCTTTCCATCGCTAACACCCGGCAAATTATTCACGTCCTCCTCCATGAAGACCGAAACAAAAAAGTTATTCAAGGCCTCAGCCATTTCCCCATCCCCTACCACCTCTAAGGGTCCAACGTTCACCCTAGTCAGCCTCTTCCTTTTTATATATTTATAAAAACTCTTGCTATCCTTTTTTATAATAAGCGCTAGCCCAGCTTCATAGTTTATCCTACCCTTCTTTATCAACTTCTTTGTCATTCTTTGTTGATATTTAAACCTCTCCCAATCCTCTTCTCGCCCACTGCTCTTAGCTACTCTAAACGCATCCGCTTTTAATTTAACACTTTCCTTTACCTCCTTCGTTATCCATAGCTGATTATCTCTCTTCCTATGATCCTTTTTAACCATCAGAATAAATTTCTGCTGAGCACCAAGAAAGATCTCCTTAAAGATCCTCCACTGTTCCTCAGCAGGCCTACCTTCCAACACGCTCCCCCACTCAATATTCGCCAATTCCTCTCTCATCCTATCGTACTCCCCTCTGTTCAAACAAAGGACACATGTCCGGGAACCCACTTCCTCCTCCTCCATCTGCATCAGAAACTCCACCATACAATGATCACTCTTCCCAAGAGGATCCTTCACCACAAGGTCCCTAATTCTACCTGCCTCGTTACGTAACACCAGATCCAAGATAGCGCGCTCCCTCGTCAGCTCCAACACACACCGTTCAAGGAAACTATCCCGGCAGCATTCCAAGAACTCTTCCTCAAGCCCACCGCGTCCAACATGGGTCAACCAATCAATATGTAGATTGAAATCCCCCATAATTATCGCCGTTCCATTCCTGCACGCCGCATTTATTTGCGCGTTAACAGCCCGCCCCACCTCCAGATCATTATTTGGGGGCCTATAGACGACACCCACCAGCGTCTTCCTCCCTTTGCTGTTCCTAATCTCCACCCACAATGATTCCACTTTTTGCTCTTTGGCTCCTATATCATCCCTTCCTACCACCCTGATGCTATCCTTATCAGCTCCCCCCACCCTTTTTCCTCCCGTCTATCCTTCCTAAACACTTGATACCCTTGTACATTCAGCTCCCAGTCCCTGTCACCTTGCAGCCACATCTCTGTAATGGCCACCAGGTCATATCCATTTGTGCTGATCTGCACCACGAGCTCATTCACTTTATTCCGAATGCTTCGTGCATTCAGATAAAGTGCCTTCATCCCAGCCTTCACCTGTACCCTATTTGCCGGAACGCCACCAGTACTCCCTTTATTATTGGGACATCCTTGGCCTCTTCCCGTACCTGTACCCTCTCCTTTACTTTCAACCCTGTAATTTCACCTACCCTCGCACAAACAATACTCCAAATGTGTTGTGACCAATGATTTGGAGAGGTGTAGCAACACTTCTTTGCTTTTTATACTCTACGCCTCTATTTAAACACCCAAGGATCTTGTACACCCTCTTAACAACTGCTTCAACTTGCCTGGCCAGCTTCAGAGAGCGATGCACTTGAACCTTGAGGACCCATCGCTCCTGTACCCCCCTCAAACTTGTACCACTGAGCCTGGATTGTCTCACTATTTTTCTTCTCACATTTTGCTGCACAGAAATTCATCTGTTCAAGTGTCTGCCCATTTGGCCAACTTGTCCATATCCCTCATCGGCTTCCTCACAATTCACTATCCTACTATCATCTGCTAATTTAGAGATTGTGTCCTCCACATCCACCTTTAAATCAGTGATATAAATCAGAAGAAGCAAAGGTCCCAACACTAATCCCTGGGGAACACCACTTTCAACTCATCGCCAATCTGAGAAATGCCCATCTAAGCCTACCCTCTCTTTCCTATCTCTGAGCAATCAGAAATGCTGCCACGGCCGCAATCTCAGACTTCTAATTTGCTAACCAACCTGCCATGTGGCACCATATCAAATGCTTACTTAAAATCCAAACATACAACGATCCATGACACTATACTCATCCACTGCCTGTGTCACCTCGTCACAGAACTGAATTGAATTTGTCAGACTTACCTGCCCTTGACAAAGCCATGTTCAGTGTCCAGTATTGACTTATTTTTCTCTAAGTGCATATTTATCTTATCCTATATTATGGCCTCCACCAATTTGATGTCAAGCTGACAGGTCTCTTGGATTATCCTTTGCCTCATTTTTTTTTTAAAGTTTACTTCGTTAGTGTGACAAGTAGACTTACATTAACACTGCAACGAAATTACTGTGAAAAGCCCGTAGACACCAAACTCCAGCGCCTGTTCAGGTACACTGAGGCAGAATTTAGCATAGCCAATGCACCCAAACCAGCACGTTTTTCAGACTGTTGGGGGAAACAGGAGCATCCGAAGGAAACCCACACAGACACATGGAGAACATGCAAACTCCGCACAGGCAGTGACCCAAGCCAGGAATTGAACCCAGGTCCCTGGCACTGAGGGACAGCAGTGCTAACTACTGTGCAACCATACCGCTCTTAAACATCTTCATTCTTAAACAACTGCATCATATTTGTAATCCTCCAGTCCCCCCGGGACTAATCCTGATACAAGCAAGTTGCTTGCTCGAGCGATTTCAGCCGGCAGCTAAGAGTCAATCGCAGTGCTGTGGATCTAGACTCAGACAGATTGGATGGGAACAGCAGATTGCCTTCCTGAAGGACATGAGTAAACCAGGTGGGTTTTTACAAACATTATCAATTGTTCCAAATTTATTAATTGAATTTAAATTTCCCCCACCTGCCACAATGGGATTTCAGCTCGTGTCCCTAGAGCACAATGCAAGTCTGAGGATTACTCGTCCAGCCATATTGACATTATGCTATCGTGGCAACGCTTTTATGGAACGCATTTACTGCCTCAAGAAGTAGAAAATTGATCCTCACGCAGGCCACCAACATCAGAAATCATTCTTTCCAATATATCAAGCTGGTCCAGGTCAAAAGGGTTAAGCTAAAATAGAAATGGGGAGGAGCTGGGCCAGTAAACAAGGACTGAAGTCAGAATGGGCAGACAGTGCTGATCTAATAAACCTATGCTTGCTGCCACGCCATGCATGCAGTTACCTGCATGGCCGCTATGTTTCAGGTGTAACGTGCAGTGGTGGACACACCTGGCCTTGGAAACATTAATGCGCCATTGACATCAAGTGAGCACCTTCTGCCAAAGGGAAGCAGTCCCTTCGTAACATCTGCAACTGCGGTTTCGTCAAACTATAATGCCTTGGCCAACGCTCTCAGCAACCTCAAATCTACTTCCAGGGCCGGGATAATGAGAAAGGGGTTTTAAAGCATGACTGCAGCAAAATATTCCACAAGGATTTTAGTTTCCCCCATCTGGAAAATCGTCCCTCCCCACCCTTCAACCACTCCGGAGGCTGCAGGCTTCAAGAGTGACATCATTGGATCTCTGCGCGTGCATCCAGGTGAACATAGGTGGTCATCTTGCATGGTCATGCCGCATTGACAGGAGACAACAGTAATTTAATTAGGAACCTAATCAACATCACTGAAAGAACATTAAATCCCACAGAGAGAGACATATAAGATGATGAATGGGATGGATAGGATAGAGGTGGAGAGACTCTTCCCGCTCAGAAAGGATAGTAGGACTAGGGGGCACAGCCTCAAGATAAAGGGGGGGGGGGGCGCGGTTTAGAACGGAGTTGAGGGGGAACTTCTTCACTCAAAGGGTGGTGAATCTCTGGAATTCTCTGCCTGTTGAAATGGTGGAGGCTGCCTCGCTAAATATTGTTAAGACGCGGGTTGATGGGTTTTTGATAAGCGAGGGGATTAAGGGTTATGGGGAGAGGGCGGGAATGTGGAGCTGAGCCAAGACAGATCAGCCATGATCTTATTGAATGGCGGGGCAGGCTCGAAGGGCTTGTTGGCCTACTCCTGCTCCTATTTCTTATGTTCTTATGTACAGAAACTTGTAATAATCAGGAGGAGGTGGCAATTCAGCCCCTCGAGCTTGCTCCACCATTCGATAAATGACAGCTGATCTGACTGTAACCTAAAATCCATTCTCCTGTCTGCCTCCTTCCTTTCCCTTTGATTCCCTTGGCAATCAAGAATCTGTAAAATAGAGCAGCTTCCACTAGCAAAAAGGCAGCCAAGGGGAAATTAGAGGAGATTTGTTTTTAAAGTGCATGAAAAAATAGTTAAAGGCCACTTGCCCTGGTTGGCGAGTCAGTGGGGAAGAATCATTAACATTGGCAGTGAGGAGATTAGCAGGAAAGTTTTCCAAAATATTGGAAGATGGAATGCCATAGCAGTCAAGGTGCAGTATCTTTCAAAAGGAACACTAGATTTGGTGCAAGAAGGTGATGAGACAGAAATCTGGGACCAGCACTGCCGGGCAGCAGGACCAGCTTCTCAAATGTTCTAAAATCAATTTGATTTCCCAGGACCAATCCAAAGAGTATGGGGGCTGTTTGTTGCTACTTGGGAGTGCAACACATACAGGTTTTATGAACTAACCCCATGACCATAAATTAGATGCAAATCATTTTATGATACTAGAAGCTTGATACACATTACAAAATGTGCCGCTTTAAAAAACAAGAGGGTGCCACCATAAGTCTGCAAGGCAACAAAATCTAAACAAAAGTAGCTCAGGGCTTAGTTTCACTGCTTGGTCAGGGAACGTAACCACGGAAGAGTGCTCAACAGCTTTGACCCAGTATATTATATTAAGTCACTAGCTTCCTCCTTTAAAGGATAGCTTTGCACACGATAAAAACGTGACGCATTGAGTACCTGGACTCTTGGCCTGGGTAGTTGCTCTTCCACATGCAACCAGAGCAGAAAAGGAAAAATTGAAGGTTTCCCCCAACTGCACCCACCCAACCTGTTTGTCTCTCTCTTTGGCTTTCCCAACACCTTTCCCAAACTGAGCTGAGAGAAACACAGGCCTGAGTAGCAACATTGTCTGCCCAGACCCACCACTCCTCCCACAAATGGACAAAGCTTATGATGAGCAAAAAAAACACACAAAACCACAGCCATGCACAATTTCAGCAGTGCACATTACAATGCAGAACGTTTAGAAAGACTGTCTGTTCAGTGGAAAACAAAACCCCTGGACACCAGGTCAAAGAGCACATTCAAACAGGCGCGATGTAATCTTAACCACTTTAAATATTCAACTCCCTGATAAAACAAGGCGGGGGGGAAAGAGAGCAGGCATTGCATGTGGTCGGAACAGAGCATTTTCAAACATGCTGACAAACTGATTTTCAAATTTCAATAATTCCTTAATTATTGAATGGATGAACTAGCACAGTGTTCAGCACTAATGCCAACAGGATTGGAGACTCTAGCTTCACTCCAGTAGGAGCAGCATGGAAGTGCTGGCCAACAATCCAGTCTAGTACTGAGGGGATGCCAGATGAGGGGAGGCGTGAAAACATCCCACAGCACCATTCCAAAGACCAGGCAAGCTCTCCTTGGTGTCTTGATCAATATTTGCCTCTCGATCAACATCATGAGAAGCAGATCACCGCAGTGCTGGTTTTGGGAGCTGGCTGTGAGCAATGCCCTGTCTCTGCCATTTCCTACCAAAGGACTTCATTGTCTGTGAAGCACTTTAGGATATCTTAAAGTTTTGCAAAAGGCAAAATAAGAGCCTGTTTTTTTGCAGACAGGCGCTGAACCTGACACCATTCCCTCCTGGTCACAAATCAACTTCACCTTCAATGGCCTTTTTGTTCCCACACACCACCCTCATATCTCTTGATGTCATTGTCAGATTTCTGAATGCTAATCTCTGCTTTAAACATGCTCACTGACTGAGCGAGTTTCCACAGCCCTCTGCATTAGGGAATCCCAAAGATTCACAATCCTCAGAGTAAAAACATTTCTCTTTGTCTTGGTCCAACAGACTTGCCCCTTATGTTGGGAATGTGTCCCCTGGTACTCAACTCCCCAACCAAGGGAAACATCTTATCCACATTACCCTGTCTATCCTGATATGTATCTGGTAGCTTTCAATGCGATCAATTCTCATTATACAGGTCCCAGCTTCCCCAATCTCTCTTCGTAAGACAGTCACACCATCCCCAGAACAAGTCTAGTGAATCTTTGCTACACTCCCTCAATGGCAATAATATCCTGAGATAAGCCAATCCCAGAATGGGCAGTGTCCAGGGCAGAGGCCTCACCAAATCAGAAGTGCCTGCTGCATCAGTTGTTATTGCAGTGCCACCCAGCAAGTGTTGGAACTCACTAAGCCTGCTATATATCCACAGGTTAAGAAGATGGTGGCAATGCATTCAACAATGACTTGTCTCTCTCTCTTTCCCCATGCCAGCTTCCCATGCGTTTCCCAGTAAATATCCAGACTGCAAGGAAACGAAAACATGTTCTCTCAGCTGTCCGACCAATTCGCCAAGAGGGGAGGCAAAAAGAGAGAGGGGAATACCTGGGTTATGTCTGGGGCAAGTGTGGCTCCAAGGTGATGCTTGCTGACAAGTCATTGACCTGAAACACCTTTCTCTCACCATGGATGCTACCAGCCCTGCTGTGTACTTCCAGCATTTTCTGTTCCGGTTTCTCAGTAGCTTGTTTTCAAAGCAAGACTTCATCCTCAAATATCTGCAGCAAGACTTGGACAATATCCTGGCTTGGGCTGATAAGCAGAAGGCAACATTCATGCCACAGAAGTGCCAGGCGATGACCATCTCTAACAAGAGAGAATCTAACTCTCTCCCCTTGACATTCAATGGCATTACTGTTGCTTAATCCCCCGCCAGCAACATCCTGGGTATTACCATTGACCAGAAACTGATCTGGACCAAGGCATATAAATACTGTGGCTACAAGAGCAGATCAGAGGCTGGGAATCCTGCGGTAACTCACCTCCTGACTCCCCACAAAGCCTGGCCACCATTTACAAGTCACAAGTCAGGAGTGTGACGGAATGCTCTTCACTTGCCTGGATAAGTGACTCCAACAGCAAAAAGCTTGACACCATAAAGGATAAAGCAGCCCCACTTGATCATCTACAAACTTACACTCCCTCCAACACCGACACACAGTAGCCACAGTGTGTACCATATGAAGATGCATGGAGGAACTCACCAAGGCTCCTTCAACAGCACCTTCCAAACCCGTGAACTCCACCACCCAGAAGAACAAGGGCAATAGGTACACAGGAGCACCATCTGCAAGTTCCTCTTCGAGCCACTCACCATCCTGACTTGGAAAAATATGAGCTTTTCCATCATTGTTGCAAATCCACATCAAAATTCCTGAAATGCCCTCCCTAACAGCACACTGGGTGCAATAATAAGGCTTTAAGGGGTGAAAAACGAGTAGCCAGATGTGATGATAGTGAATAGATAAGAGGGAGACAAGAGTTGGAAGGCAGGTATTGCTACTGTTACCGGCGCTAGAAATACTAGGGGACAGAGCGTCTAGCATGGAGGGGAAACTGAAGAAAACCCCAATTAGTCAGCAGATCGTACTGAGGAAATTGCTGGGATTAAAACCTGCTAAGTCCCCAGGGCCTGATGCTCTGTATCCCAGGGTACTCTGGGAAGTGGCCCTAGAAATAGTGGATGCATTGGTGATCATTTTTCAGTATTCTATAGACTTGGAACAGTTCCAGTGAATTGGAGGGTTGCTAATGTAATCTCACTTTTTAAAAAAGGAGAGAGAAAACATGGGAAATTATAGACCGGTTAGCCTGACATCAACAGTGGGGAAAATGCTGGAGTAATTATTAAGGCTATAATAACTGAGCATTTGGAAAGTGGATTGATCCAAGTCAGCATGGACTGACTAAAGGGAAAACGTGCTTGATGAATCTTCTGGAATTTTTTGAGGATGTGACCAGCAGAGTGGAAAAGGGTGAACTAGTGGATGTTATGTATCAAGACTTTCAAAAGGCTTTTGACAAGGTCCCACACAAGAGGTTAGTGAGCAAAATTAAAACTCATAGCATTGGGGGTAATATATTGACGTGGATAGAGAACTGGTTGGCAGACAGGAAGCAGAGAGTGGGAATAAAAGGGGTCTTTTTAGAGTGGCAGGCAATGACTAGTAGGGTACCGCAGGGTTCAGTGCTGGGACCCCAGCTATTCACAATATACATTAATTGTTGGACAAAAGAATTGAATGTAAATTTGCAGATGACACTAAGCTGGGTGGCAGTGTGTGCTGTGAGGAGGATGCTAAGAGGCTGCAGGGTGACTTGGACAGGCTGGCTGAGTGGGCAAATGCTTGGCAAATGCAATATTATGTGAATAAATGTGAGTTATCCACTTTGGTAGCAAAAACAGGAAGGAAGATTATCAGAATGGTGGCAGTTTAGGAAAAGGGGAAGTGCAATGTGACCTAGGTGTCATGGTGGATCAGTCGCTGAAGGTTGGTCTGCAAGTACAGCAGGTGGTCAGGAAAGCTATTGGCAAGCTGGCCTTCATAGCAAGAAGATTTCAGTATCGGAGTAAGGATGTCTTGCTGCAGTTTTATAGGGCTTTGGTGAGGGCACACCTTGAGTACTGAGAGCAATTTTGGCCTTCTAGTCTAAGGAAGGACATTCTTACCATTCAGGGAGTCCAGTGAAGGTTCACCAGGCTGATTCCTCAAATGGCAGGACTGACATATGAAGAGAGATTGAATAGACTGGGCTTGTACTCACTGGAATTTAGAAGAGAGGGGATCTCATTGAAACACGTAAAATCCTGAATGGGCTGGACAGGCTGGATGCTGGAAGAATGTTCCTGATGTTGGGGAAGTGCAGAACTGGGGTCACAGCCTAAGAATAAGGGGTAAGCCATTCAGGACTGAGATGGGGAAGAACTTCTTCCCTCAGAGTTGTGAACCTGTAGAATTCTTGACCACAGAAAGCTGTTGGGGCAGTTTGTTAGATATGTTCAAGAGGGAGCTGGACGTAACCTTTGTGCCTAAAGCGATCAAGGGGTATGGAGAGAAAGCGAGAGTGGGATGCTGAAAGTGCATGATCAGCCATGATCATATTGAATGGCGGTGGAAGCTCAAAAGGCCAAATGGCCCACTCCTGCACCTATTTTCTATGTTTATAAAGACAAGGTGCAGCAAGGCAGAACTTGTGGGTTGAGGCTTCAGGTCCAATTTGTGTGAATCTTTTGGGTGGATTGGGGAACATAAGACATCAGCAAGGACATGCTCATAGGCTACGGCTCAGGTGTTGCTTGGGGAACATGGTGCACATTGGAGCTATATCCCAACATTGACACCACAATATGGGGCAGCACAATGGTTAGTACTGCTACCTCAAGGAACAGGAACCCAGGTTCCATTCTGGTCGTGGGTGACTGTCTGTGTGAAGTTTGCATGTTCTCCCACGTGACTACAGGGGCTTCCTCTGGGTGCTCCGACTTCCTCCCATACTCCAAAAATATACAGGTTGGATTGATTGACTGTGTTAAATTATCCCTTAGGTTAGGGGGATTAGTGGGGTAAATACGCAAGGTTACAGGGTAAGCCCAGGTATAAGTAGGTGCAGACTCGATGAGCCAAATGGCTCCTTCTGCACAGTAGGGGTTCTATGATTCTAACAAATATTGACACTTCTCAGCGATGGAGCATTTCTCCAACTTGTCATTATGCACAAGCTCCTATTTGGATGTTACATAGCATGTTCACACCACTGGGAGCTGTCCCCTTACTAGCGGTAGTTGAAAGTACCTTTACTTGAAATCTAACAAGGCAATAATGGGGGAACCAAAATCAAAAAGCAGTAACCAGAAACACAACAGTTTACAACTTAGATTTGATTGCGGTCACATAACTTACTCCAAACCAACCTGTTGAGCAGGGTACGAATTTAAAACTATTTAGAATGCACCCCGATATGCAAAGGCATATTATTTGTTTTACAGTCAACACACAAGACAGTTTACATGACAGCCTGACCTTCTGTCTACTGGCATGTCGCATTATAATCGATCAAGCTTCACACAGCCTTTTAGCATCACTTGGTAGACAATGCTTTCCTGAGCACGCGCACACACACACACACACACACACACACAC
The DNA here is from genome assembly GCF_965287045.1 of Carcharhinus amblyrhynchos. Lineage (NCBI taxonomy): Eukaryota > Metazoa > Chordata > Chondrichthyes > Carcharhiniformes > Carcharhinidae > Carcharhinus > Carcharhinus amblyrhynchos. The sequence goes on along the minus strand of NW_027649830.1, from coordinate 488,425 downwards.
ACACACACACACACACACACACACACACACACACACACAGAGGTCAACTACAAACTTAATGCTGTGGGAACTACTGGTTACAAAACCGGAAGTAGATATGGATGGTTCCAAACCCGCTTGAAGACTAATAACCACTGGAGTTCCATGGCTACAGGCATCATCAAAGCCTTTGCCTTTTTGAAAATTATCTATAGCAATGACCTAGATGCCAGTGCTGGGAAAATAATCCATAAGTTTGCAGATGATGCGAAGAACAGGTCAGAGGCTGGGAATCCTACGGCGAGTACCTCACCTCCTGACTCCCCAAAGCTATCCACCATCAACAAGGTTCAAGTCAGGAGTGTAATGAAATATTCTCTATTTGCCTGGATGGGTGCAGCTCCAACAACACTCAAGAAGCTCAACACTACCAAGGACAAAACGACACCACTTGATCGACAATCTATCCACCACCTTCAATATTCACCCTTCCCCACTGACACACAACCATGTGTACCATCTATAGGATGGAGCAACTCACAAAAGTTCCTTCAACAGCACCTTCCAAACCCACGGCTGCTACTAGCTAGAAGCACAAGGGTAGCAGACACATGGGAACATCACCACTTGCAAGTTCCCCTTCAAGCCACTTAGCATCCTGACTTGGAAATATATCGGCTGTTCCTTCACTGGGTCAAAAAATCCTTGAATTGCCTCCCTCACAGCACTGTGGGTGCACCTATACCACACGGACTGCAGTGATTCAAGGTGGCAGCTCATCACCACCTCCCTGAGGGCAATTAAGAGTGGGCAATAAACAGCAGCACCAAGAGATGCAAGACATAGTACATGTGGTCTCCTGGACAATGAAATTCGCCAATCACATCCAACATATCTTCGGTCGAGAAAATTAGCACTTGAAGATCAGGATCTCAGACACAAGGCAGAGATCATGGTTTACTGGGCAGCAGTAATCTCCGTGCTGCTTTAAGAGTTCAGAGAGTTAGATAGCCTTCAGCAACAACCTCAAATTACTGGACAGTTACCAGCAGGGCCTTCCCAGGATCCTCCAGATCAATAGCATAAAAGGTGTCTCCAACAACAGCATCCTCTTCCAAGTCAACACAACCAACAAGATGTACATTGCTCAAAGCCAGTTCCACTGAGCGAGACAGATTTATCAAATGCCTGACACCAGACTGCCAAAGCCTTTGCCACACTGGGACTCAGTCCTGGCAACCGTCCCAGGAGGATAGCGGAAATCTCCTCAAGAGGAGAGGCGTAGTCCTGGGAGTTTCTGACTTGCAGAATGGAGAAGGTGCATTCGAGTGGGCACCCAGCGTAGTGAAACTTTTGGTGGGAGCACGCAGAAACAGAGAGCACAGAAGCAGCCAAACGCTTTGAAGTGCCAGCCCTCACTGCCAACAAGCATGTTTGCAGGTTGTACCCTGAGCTCCGAAAAGTCCATCAAGCGGGACTGAAAGCAAGTCATCCTCAATCCCAAGAAACTGCCTGAGGAGGACTTTCCCAAATCTCCCCTCAATTGATCAGCAAGTGATTACAAAAGCAAATGGAATGCTGTCCATTGGAAGAGGAATGGGATATAGAAACAGGGATGTTTTATCACAATTGTACCATGTACTGGTTTGACTACATCTGGAGTGCTGTGTGGTGTTTTGATCTCCTTATTTTAAAGAAAGGACATTACTACATTAGCTTAGAGAAGGCTTATTCCTGGGATGAAGGGGCTCGCTTTATGAAGGACTGCACACAGGTTGTGTCTACACCCATCAGATGTTTAGAAGAATGAGAGGCTTTGAAACATACATGACCCTGAGAGGACTTTGCAGGCCCTCTCCACCCCCACATACTCGCTGTGTGGGAGAGAAAAGGACTAAATTAAGGGGTCACCCATTTAAGAAACAGATGTGATTTTTTTATTTCTCAAAGAGGGTTGTGAGCCTATGGAATTCTCTCTCCCAGACAGAAGCAGAGGTTACATCACTGAATATATTCAAGGAAAACTTGGATAGATTTTGATCGATGATGTGTGGGTTAGGTGGATTGTCCCTTAGTATCCAAAGATGTGCAGGTTAAGTAGATTAGCCATGTTAAATTGTCCCTTAGGATCCAAAGATGGGCAGGTAGGTGGACTGGCCGTGCTAAATTGTCCCTTAGTGTTCAAAGATACGTAGGTTAGGGGGATTGGCCAGGCTAAATTGCCCCTTAGTGTCCACAAATGTGCAGGTTTGGATTGGCCATGCTAAATTGTCCCCTAATGTCTATAGATGTGCAGATTAGGGGGATTAGTGAGACAAATGCACGGGGTTTTGGGAGTAGATCCAGGGTTGGCCTCGGTAAGATACAAAAGTCATAGAATCATTAAATCCCTACAGTGCAGGAAACGGCCATTCAATCCATCTGGCCTGTACCGACACAATCCCACCTAGGTCCTATCCCTGTAACCCTGTGTATCTAACCTGTTAATCCCCCGACACTAAGGGTCAACTTAGCGTAGCCAACCAATCTAACCCACACAGCTTCAGAGTCAGTGCAGATCTGATGGGCCGAATGGCCTCCTTCTACATTGTACAGATTCTATTCTTTTCTAAGGGAATCAAAGGTTACAAAGAGCAGAGTAAAGTGAAGAGAGGTCACAATCAGATCAGCCATGCTCTAAAGAAATGATGGAACAGATGAGGGGCTGAATGGCCTCTTCCTGCTCCTTATTCATACATTCGCGTCTGGACTTTTCAAATCTGTTTTCTCACACCTCACCTGCTTCTTTATTCATAAGGCATCTCAACTGTCTGCAATCAATTTAACAGACCAGCTGGTCTAGCTGTGTCTGACTTTTCCTTATGTTTGCACACCCAGAATTAGCACTCTACATTTTTAACATTAATGCTCCCAGCTCAATAGTCAGCCACCTCCTTAAAATATTCTAATGGTCACCAGCATTCAGCTGCTTAAAGCCTGAAAGTACACCGCCAAACACATCTGCTTTCCTGCCATTACCAAACAGCCCGCAGGCAGCGGTGTAATTTGGTGCTGCCAAATCATATCACTCAAGCAAACCGGGACATGGCAACTTCAATTACAACAGTGCCTCAAATACCAGAATTACATCATTGGCTGCAAAGGCATTTGGGACATGCCGAGGTTGCAGAAAAGGGCTACAGATTTGCCACCTTTCCAACAAGACTGCCCGAGACCTCCGTCACTACAAGTTGTATACTCTTTATTCAAGGTGTGCAGGGGGTAGGGCTGAAAGACACAAGCAAAGCAATCGCCAAAGTGATAAGCTGGCCATAAACATCCACGATAGTTTCAGGGAAAGTAAAGTGCCACACTACCCAATCAGATATATCTGAGACTAGCCCCAGTAAGCATGGGGAGGCACTAAAGGCTGGGGAGAATGGAGACAGAAGCAACAGAGAATCTAGAACAGAATACCGTCTTGCCCTGATGCAGCCAAGTATTTACAATTTCAAAAGTTTAGATAAGTCTTGGACAGAGACGAGGCTGGCTTTTGTTGCCCATTCCTAACTGCCCCGGGGTGGCATTGAGCCATCTTGAACGGCTGCAGTCCATATCGTTTAGCTACACCGACTGTGCTATTAGGGAAGGGGTTCTGGGATTTTTGACCTCAATGACAGTGAAGGAACGGCTGATATACTTTTGAATCAGGATGGTGAATGGTTCTGAGGGGAACTTCCAGGTGATGCTGTTTCCCATGTACCTGCTGCCCTTGTCCTTCTAGATGGTAGTGGTCCTGGGTTTGGAAGGTACTGCCTAACGAACCTGGGCAAGTTCATGCAGCACATCTCGTAGCTGGTATACACAGCTGCCACTGTGCACGGGCTGTGGAGGGTGTGAACGTTTAAGCTGGTGGACGTGATGTCAATCAGCTTGGTCCTGTACGGTATCGAACTTCATTCGTGTTGTTGGAGCTACACTCATTACACTCCTGATCTGTGCCTTCTACATGGTGGACAGGCTTTGGGGAGCCAAGGACACAATCTGTGGGCAATTTTCCACATGGCCCACACAGTTCCAAAACTGCAAGTACACTGTAGAGTCCATGGACCCTACACTGGCTTCACTTAGTGCAAAAGGATTGAAAACAGGACAATCGATAGCAGCACCGATCATTTAACAGAGTTTGAGCGCCTAGATCAACGTGGTTACCGAAAGCACAAGTGTTGGAATCTTGTTAAATCTAACAGAACAGCCTCAGTGAGGCACACTGTTCATAAAACTGTGTCAGTGGTGGACTTAGCAATAGTCCATCATGCAAAAGCTGTCTGAAATACTTCCCCACCTCTGACTCACACTGGGGCCCAAGGTTTGACGAGCTGCCCACTCACGACTCATTCTCCTGGCCATTCATCCCCAGGCCGAGACGAGGCCATTGTGGCCACTTCCATGAGGCACTCACAATCAGGAGTAGAAATCCTGGTGGATTTTTCTGCTCTTGGCCCAGATAAGTGAAGCCATCACCATCCCACCATCAGAGGTTGGAATCTGGGACAGGCCTGGTTCTACACTAACTGCTGCACGTGTTAAGTAAAACATCAAGAAGCATTCAATTCCACCGATGCTCCTGGCCAATGCTACAAGGGGTTTTGCAAAACAGTTTTTAAACACATCACTCTTTGCCCAGATCTCAATCCAACTCAGAGCACCAGAGGTCTTTCACTCAAGGACAGGGGCTGGAATCTCCCGTGGAGCTACAGAAAATGGGTGAGGTATTAAATGTGTACTTTGCATCAGTATTCACCAAAGAGAAGGACTTGGTTGATGATGAGTCTGGGAAAGGGTGTGCAGATAGTTTGAGTCATGTTGAGATTAAAAAGGTGGTGGTATTGGGGTTCTTGAGAAACATTAAGGTAGGCAAGTCCCCAGGGCCAGATGAGATATACCCCAGAATACTAAGGGAGGCAAGGGAGGAAATTGCTGGGGCCTTGAGAGAAATCTTTGTATCCTCACTGGCTACAGGGGAGGTGCACACAGTAAGAAGTCTCACAACACCAGGTTAAAGTCCAACCAATTTATTTGATAGTAAATTCACAAGCTTTCAGGGTTTGCCCCTTCGTCAGGTGAATGGCCATTAGGTCCCAGAGGATTGGAGAATAGCCAACGTTGTTCCTTTGTTTAAAGGGGGCAGCAAGAATAATCCAGGTAATTACAGGCCAGTGAGCCTTACATTTGTGGGAGGGAAATTATTAGAGAGGATTCCTCGAGACAGGATTTATTCCCACTTGGAAATAAGTGGACATATTAGTGAGGTAACATGGTTTTGTGAAGGGGAGATCGTGTCTTGTCTCACGCACTTAATCGAGTTTCTTGAGGAAGTGACAAAGATGATTGATGAGGTAAGGCAGTGGATGTTGTCTACATGGACTTCAGTAAGGTCTCTGACAAGATCCTTCATGGCAGACTGGTGCGGAAGGTGATGTCATATGGGATCAGAGGTGAGCTGCCAAGGTGGATACAAAACTGGCTCGGTCATAGAAGGCAGGATGTAGCAGTGGAAGGGTGCGTTTCTGAATGGAGGGCTGTGACAAGTGGTGTTCCTCAGGGATCAGTGCTGGGACCTTTGCTGTTTGTAATATATATAAATGATTTGAAGGATAATGTAACTGATTTGATTAGTAAGCTTGCAGGCGACACAAAGGTTGGTGGATTTGTGGATAGGACCAGAGGATACAGCAGGATATAGATCAGTTGGAGACTTGGGCAGAGAGATGGAAGATGGAGTTAAATCCGGACAAATGTGAGGTAATGCATTTTGGAAGGTCTAATAGAGATTGGAAATATACAGTAAATGGCAGAACCTTTAAGAGTATTGATAGGCAAAGGGATCTGGGTGTCGCCGAAAGTGGCAATGCAGGTGGAGAAGATAGGCAAGAAGGCGTACGGCACGCTTGCCTTCATCGGCTGGGGCACTGAGTTTAAAAATTAGCAAGTCATGTTGCAGCTTTCTAGAACCTTAGTTAGGCCACACTCGAAATATAGCGTTCAATACCACACTACCAGAAGGATGTGGAGGCTTTGGAAAGGGTACAGAAAAGATTTACCAGGATGTTGCCTGGTTTGGAGGGCATTAGTTATCAAGACAGGTTGGAGAAACTTAGTTTGTTCTCACTGGAGCGACAGAGGTTGAGGGGCGACCTGATAGAAGTCTACAAGATTATGAGAGGCATGGACAGAGTGCATAGCAGAAACTTTTCCCCAGGGTGGATTAATAGGGGGCATAAGTTAAAGGTGCAAAAGACAAGGTTTAAAGGAGATGTACAAGGCGAGTTTTTTTTTACACAGAGGGTGATGGGTGCCTGGAACTCGTTGCTGGGGGAGGTGGTGGTGGCAGCGGATACAATAGTGACTTTTACGGGGGTGTCTTGACAAATAAATGAATAGGATAGGAATAGAGGAATATGAGCCCTGGAGGGTAGGGAATATTAGTTCAGTCTGCAGCATGGAGGGCCAAAGGGCCTGTTTCTGTGCTATAAATTTCTTTGTTCTATGTCAGGATGCCAGCCATGTCCTGGTGATGGCACTCTCTCCTCTACGTCACAGGATTCCAGATTTAAGGTTCACTCCAGGCCAGGAATTCAAAGATCAAGGCTGATACTGCAGTGCAATTGAACCCACTCCTCCATTGGGCAGAGGCCATTCGGTCCTTCGAGCTTGCTCCACCAATGGGAGGAGGTTATTCAGCCCTCAACCCCACTCCGCTACTCAATGAGATCATGGTTGACCCTTCTAACCAATGCCATTTGCCTGCAATATCCCCGTATCCCTTATTCATGGCAATCATGAGCATGCTCAGTGACTGAGGCTCCGCAGCCTTCTGGGGAAGAGAATTCCAAAGATTCAGCACCCTCAGGTGAAGAAATTCTTCATCTTCTCTGTCCTAAATGACCTGCCCTTTAACCTGAGACTGTGTCCCCTAGTTCTAGACATGCCGTCCAGGAGAAACATCTTTCCTCTATCCACTCTGATGAGACTTGCATGTTAGCACAAATCATCTCTCATTCTTCTAACCTCCAAAGAGGATAAAAGGACTAGTCTATTTAATCCTTCCCCAGAGGGCAATCAAAAGAGCTGGCACAGGCACAATGGGCTGAACGGCCTCGCTTCTTGGGTGTAAGACTCCACACGATTGCAGAGTTTATCCAGCACATTCCCTTTCAGTCGAGGATGCCAAGTAGTTTGACAAGAGGCTGCATCCCAGCTCAACAGTGGCAAACCTTGGCCACCCCTGTCTCACATTTCCCAAGCAGCTTTGTGCACAGGACAATCAAGATATTTCAGCAACATTGATAAGGCTAAAGCAAACACACAGCAAAGATGGACATACTGGCCCGAGATCTGTGATACTGCATAATGCCCACAGAAAATTCTAGAATGAAAAATACTCATTTGGAGGTCATGTAAGGTTACTCTAACATTCGCCACCCAGGCCAGTGATGCAAATCAGTGCCAAGTCAGTGATACGCACAATACAAATTCTCCTGACATTCTGCTCACTGCAGCATCCCATTCCATCATTATTCAGTTACTAGAAATCACAAGTCTGCCAATTTGATAAAGAGCATGATGCACACAAATTGTATTCCGTAAAGCCCGTTCCACTTGCAGCAGGTTAATGGGGAGGCTCCACACACTTGCGTCCAAAGCAGCATTTGAGACGTGTTAGCTAATCCTCTGACCAACCTTGGTCAAACGCCACCACTGCGCTTGGATGGAATCACAGAGGATGAGGCACAAAAAGATTGAATCCACACAGTTTTTTCACGGGGGCTAAATGCACAGAAAACCTCCACCCCTCTACAAGCAAAACAAAAACGTCCATTTCTCTCACACCTTGTACATTGAGGCACTGCACAGGAGCATTACCAGACACTGAACCACACAGTGATGTTAGTGATACGAAGCTGCTAGCTTAGTTAAAGTTGGAGGACTGTGCGCAGTTTTGGTCACCACAGTACAGGGACGACGTGATTGCACGGGGTGGGGGGGGGTTTGCAGTGGTGATTCGCCAGGATGCTGCCTGGGCTGCAGCGTTTTAAATATGAAAAGAGGATGGTTAGGCTAGGGTTGTTTTCCTTAGAGCAGAGAAGGCTGAGGGGTAACCTGATTGAGGTGTACAAAATTATGAGGGACACAGCTTGAGAGAAACATTTGCCCGACCGGGGGCGGGGGTGGTTTCAATAACCAGGAGGTATAGATTTAAGGTAAGGGACAGTTTGAGGGAGCATTTGAGGAGAAACTTGCCCCCTCCCCCAGAGATGATGGAAATCTGGAACTCTCTGTCAGAAAGGGTGGCAGAGGCAGGAACCCTCACAACATTTAGGAAGCATTTAAATAAGCACCTGAAATGCCACAGCATCCAAGACTGCTGACCAAGTGCCAGGAAATGGGATTAGAATAGATAGCTGCTTGATGGCCAGCATGGACACGATGCGCTGAAGGGCCTGTTGCTGTGCTGTAAAACTCCAACTACAGGATGGAAGTAACACCTTCAAAAGGTGCACAGAGAGAGGCAAAAGCACCAAAGCATCATCAATCAAGAGGCAAATGTAAGTCAGCATTGGTGATGGATCAGCAGCTGGGCACAAGATACGTATTGAGACTGGGGTTTACAGAGTGTGCAAGGAGGTAGGCCAGACAGGAGCAAGCTTGGAAATCGAATCTGGAGGCAACAAGGCCATAAAACTCCATTTGTAAAGACCGCATTCAAAAGACATTCACACACACAGGCAGACAGGCACAAACACACACACAGAGCTCCATCTAAACTGAACACTAGCTGCTGAATGGTTAGACCATTAGCCTGCAGTCCACTCCAGCCGAAAAGGGGTGGAGGAAGATTGAATTTTAAAAACCCACACGCCTGAATATACTGTCATTCGGATGCTGTCACGATGATGAGTACCCATGAATCTATAATCCAGGGGCAAAATGCACTCTGCAAAATGGGCATAAGTTTTTTTAAAAATTAATTACCCTGGTAGACTGCCCCACATTGAGACATTTCAAAAATCATCAAATTACATTCAACCCCCAAGACATTTCTGCCTCCCTGCCTGCAACTCAAAACCACGTGCTATTAAGAGGAAGTAAAAGCCAAGAGACAACCTGCTGAAGATTCAAAAAAAAGCTTTAGATTTCCCCAAAAGGCAAATCAAAATAGTGGAGCAAGGTTTAAAAAGATTCTGAGCAGAGATCAACTCGTGCCATAACAAGAAACGCAAATCTAATTGAAAAAAATCACATACAGCAATCATACAAAAGGCTATTTCAGTCACTGCGTCTAGCAGACAGCATCTATATGAATGCACTTAAAAGGCATAGTTTTGCCTTCAATACACACGCACATGCACAATGCTTGGCCAGAATCTTTGAAATAAACCAATTTTTCAAACACATTCACACAATGATCAGTTCACAGGGGAGGCTAAACAGAGTAATTTACACTTTGCATACTCAACAATCCCGCAAAAAAAAGCAGCTCTCTCATAGCAAACAAAATATTCTTTTTAAAATATAAGAAAGCATATTGCTGTGCAGAGATCTAAAACTGAAGCCAATTTACCTCCACATTCGAATGCTTCACACCTCTTTTGTAAAAGAGACAGAAAGGGCTTCAGTTTAAGAGCAAGAAAAACATTTAAAAAATAAACAAGCAGTTTGCTTCCTCGGCATGCCCTTGCATTCCCCACCACCTTTATCACAAGCTTCTTTTCTTTACCTCCTGGAATCCTAGTGTGCCTTGCGCCATTTGGACGCATGTAGGTTTTAGCATTTTTTTAAAAATCCCCCATAAGATCTATACAGACAGAAAAAAGGACATACAGCACTGCAGGATCAGATCAGATTCATTCCCTTCACTGCATGAAAAGACATTTGAGAATGGGCTGGAAAGCAGCCTGCTCCAGCCAGCAATGTGGAGGCAGATAGAAGGCGGTGTGTCGGCTCTTGGTGCTTAGTCAGTCCCTGCACAAGGGCCTCAGGCTCCTGAACCAAGCAAGCCAGTCTCCCCCCACCCCTAAATAGAGACTCACATTGTTGGAGATTTTTGCAGGGGGTGGAAGCTGGAAAAGAGCGGGGGTTGCAGTAGCAAGGGAATCCAATCCAAAGCAATTCACAGTTCCCAGCCCAACTGCTCCCCCTCACCTTTCTTCTAAACACCAACCTTTTTTCCCCCTTAGATTTAGGGAACAGGAACCCAATTCAGTTTATATTTCACAAATTTCCCCTAAATTACAGGAAGGGAACAAGGGATCCCAATATAATTTACAGTTCCCAAACTCTAGAATTTCCCCTCTTGATTGAGGGAAGGGAAGGGGGAACCCAATTCAATGTACAGGTCCCAAAGTCTACAATCCCATCTAAGATTTTGGGATGGGTAGAGTGAAGGGGATCAAATCAAAATTTACTTTCAACTTCCCTTCCCTTCAAATTCAGGAGAAGTCAGGCAAATAAAGGTCTGACAAAAGGAGAGACCTTCTCTGGGCAAAGTGGGGGGGGTCGTTTTTTTGTTATTCACTCGTGAGACATCACAGGCTGGGTCAGCATGTATTGCCCATCCCTCATTGCCTTTGGAGGGCAGTTGAGAGTCAACCACATTGCTGTGGCTCTGGAGTCACATGTAGCCCAGACCAGGTAAGGATGGCAGATTTCCTTCCGTAAAGGCCATTAGTGAATCAGATGGGTTTTTCCAACAATCGACAATGGTTTCATGGGTCATTGGTAGATTCCTAATTCCAGATATTTTAAAACTGAATTCAAATTCCACCAGCTGCCGTGGTGGGATTCAAACCCAGGTCCCCAGAACATTAGCTGAGTTTCTGGATTAATAGTCTATGATACCACTAGGCCATCGCCTCCTCTTATAAGATTTCCGTCCCTGCATGTGTGTCTATCCACTGGGATATGTCTGCGAGAAAGAGAGCGAGCGAGAGAGAGCGAGACAGAGATAGAAAAGGGCAGAAAGAGTTTTGAGGCATTGGTAGAGAGGGGGAAAGAGAGACAGGAAGACAGAAAAAGTAGAGGGAGAGAGAAAGTGAAAAATAGGTGGGGGGAGAGAAAACAGGGGTCAGAGGAAACAGGAGGTCAGGGGAGGGAGGACAGAAATAGTGAAACAGAACATCACATGGGGTGGCACAGTGGCAAACACTGCTGCCTCACTGTTTCTATATTAGATAAAGGATCAAAGAAAAAGGGAGAAAGGGAGATCAAGAATTTGATGATCAGCCATGATCAAAATGAATGGCAGAGCAGGGTCGAAGGGCTAAATGGCCTATTCCTGCTTCTAGGTTCTATGACCCAGGTCTGATTCCCAGCTTGTGTCATTGTGTGCAGACTCTGCATTCTCCCCATGTCTGCGTGGGTTTCCTCTGGCTGCTCCGGTTTCCTCCAACAGTCTGAAAGACATGCTGGTTAGGTGCATTTGCCATGCTAAATTCTCCCTCAGCTTACCCAAAATGGGTGCCAGAGTGTGGCAACCAGGGGATTTTCACAGTAACTCATTGCAGTGTTAATGTAAGCCTACTTGTGAAGTTTCTGGATTCCATTCCTCTACAATATCCACCCTCCCCACACCCCCCTTCAAAAAAATCCTGTTTCCATTTGGTATTTAAAAAAGAAAATGCATAAACCATATTCACCGGTGTTTAAAAGAAAGGCGATTTCATAGAAACTTATAAAATTCAAACAGAGTTAGACAGAGTAGATTGAGAAAGAATGCCCCCAATGGTAGGGGAAGTCCAGAACTAGGGATCATAATTTGGGGATAAGGGGTAAACCTTTCAGAACTGAGGTGAGGAGAAATTTCTTCAGCCAGTGTGTGGAATTCACCACCACAGAATTATTTGAGGCCAAAACGCAATATGATTTCAAGAATTAGATATAGCTCTTGGGGCTAAAGGGATATCGAATTAGATTCAGTGCCTGGGCAGGGAGTTCAATATTGGGGCTCACTGTAGACACCTGGATGGAGGGATGCCGGGTGGGGAGGTGGTATAATGACCCCAACACAGAGTAGCATAGGACTAACACTGCTGTTTCACAGCTTCGATGGGAGTCTGTGTAGGGTTTGCACGTTCTCCCAGTGGCTGCATGGATTTCCTCTAGATGCTCTGGTTTTCTCTCAAGATATACAGGTTAGTGGATTAGCCATGTTAAATTGCCCATTTGTGTCCAGGGATTACTGGGGAAAGAGGTTATAGGGATAGGGCCTGGGTGGGATTGTTGTCGGTGCCAACCTGATGGGCCACATGACCTACTCCTGCTTCTAGTTTCTTATGATTAAACCATCCCCTCCCCCCACCTTTTCAATTTTAAAGAGAAATTTAACAACAGAGCCCAAAATTTTTAAAAAATGAAATGAAGTTAAACGCCCCCCCCCCACCCATTTGACTTTAAACTGAGCAGTCTGGGAGGTTTGATTAGTATGGAAAGGACGGATTTGTTGGTATTTGGTGAGGGAGAAGGAGAGGATGGCTTTAAATAAAATGGTGGTGCTGGTTTGGGGGGGGGAGGGAGGGCAATTTTTCTAAAGATAGGAAACGGGCTCTGTTGAGTGTTTGGGAGCTGCCTGGATTGGGGGAGATGTTTTTCCCCCTTTCTAGTTGGACTGGGGAATGGGAGAAGAAAAGGGGACATTATTTTTTTTCCTCCCTCCTCTCTCTCACCTGAACAACATCGGCCATGTTGTCGCCGCCACCGCCGCCGGGATGCCCGGATGGCGGCCCCACTGCGCAAGCGTGAGGTTGGGGTTGGGGGCGGGGCTGGCGACTTCAAGGTCCTCCGGCGCTGTCGCCGCCCTGCCGAATGTAGGGGAAGCGTCTTTGCGCGTGCGCAGTTCCCGCTGGGGTGGGGCCTCTCAGACGGGGGCTGCGAGGTGATGATTCCTCCGGCACTAGCGCCGACCTGTCGGAAGGAAAGGGAAGCGTCTAACTCCCTTTCCCTCCCTTGGAGGGAGGGCGGGTAGCGGGGAGATCATGACTCCTCCAGAGCTGGCGCCACCTTGGCGCATGGAGAGGGAAGCGTCTAAGCGCCTGTGCATCTGATCCCCAGTGGGATTTCTGGCTTTAGGTGTGATGAAGAGTCTTTATTTTTTCGCCACAGATGCTGTCAGATCCGCTGAGATTTTCCAGCATTTTCTGTTTTTGTGTCAGATTCCAGCATCCAAAGTATTTTCCTTTTATGCCTCTGAATTGGGAGAGTAGGTGGGGGCGTTAGAGGGGAGCTGTAAAGTGACAATTCCTGACGTTGGCGCCTTCTGCCGGACTGGAAAGTAGTAGCACCCAGGTTGGCGCGTGCGCAGACTGCCGCCTCCGCCTTGCCGTGGCTGGCCTAAGTATACGCAGGCGCGAACTGTCCTGTCTCGCGGGCGGGGCGCCTCCGATGATGAATTGACCTCCGAAGCCGACGCCGCCCTACCGGACAGGAGGCCCGTTTTGCAGTTTCCGGCGTCAGCACATGGCGAGCGAATGGAAGACCCGGGATGGAGCTTCAGGGAATGGATTGGGGATCCAGTCGTGGGGAAGCACTGGAGTGGATTTCAAGCACTTTGGATGGGAGATGGGGTATGGTAAGGTGGGGAGGGGAGGAGGACATAATCAATAAGTTTGCAGATGAGACAAAAATTGGTGGTGTGATAATTAGTGAGGAGGAAAGCCTAAGATTAGAGGATGATATAGATGGGCAGACACAGTAAAAAGTCTGACAACACCAGGTTTAAGTCCAACCGATTTATTAAGTCCAACGCCGGCATATCCACATCGTAGATGGGTAGAACAGCGGCAAATGGAATTTAACCCTGAAAAGTGAGAGGTGATGTATTTTGGGAGGACTAGCAAGGCAGGAGAAAATACAATGAAAAGCAGAAAATACAGAGGATCAGCAGGACCTTGGGGTGCATGTCCATCGGTCCCTGAAGGCAGCAGGGCAGGTAGATAAGATGGTGAAGAAGGCATACGGGATACTTGCCTTTATTAACCGAGGCATAGAATATGAGATGACAGGTTATAATGAAGCTGTATAAAATGCTGGTTCAGCCACAGGTAGAATACTCTGTGCTGTTCTGATCACCACAGTATAGGGAGGATGTGATTGCACGAGAGAGAGTGCAGAGGAAATTCCCCAGGATGCTGCCTGGGTTGGAGTGTTTCAGTTATGAAGAGAGGCTGGTTAGGCTGGGGATGTTTTCCTTAGAGGAGACAAGGCTGAGGGTGCCTCTCACTTTTCAGGGTTAAATTTTTGTCTCATCTGCAAATTTATTGATTATATCCTCCCCCCCACCTCCAGCTACCAACATCACAACCGATATGTGGGAATCTCTTGCCTGAGGCCACCTGAATCAGGCAAGAAACACCCCCAAAGGTGCCACCCATTTTGGGCATCTCCAACAGGCAGAAGGAACAGACCAAATATGTAACTCCCCACCCACCTGACCACCTCATCACTTGTGAAGGGAAATCTGCCATCCTTACCCGATCTGGTCAACATATGTGACACCGAACCCACACAGCAACATGGTCAACTCTGAACTGACTCACTGTCATTCGACAAGACAGACAGATCAAGGAGTAATACAGGACCAGAAGAGAAACTGCTGGAAAACTGTGGCCGGAGGAGCTGGATCGTGATACACAAAATTATGAGGGACTTTGATAGGTTGGATAGGAAGAAATGTTTCCCTTAGTAGAGGGGCCAATAATGAGGGGGCAGAGATTTAAGGTAAGGGATAGGAGATTGAGAGGGGATTTGAGGAAAAGCTTTCCCCCCAAGAGGGTGGTGGGAATCTGGAATTCTGTGCCTGAAAGGGTGGTAAAAGTGGGAACCCTCAACAATTAAGGAGCATTTTGATGAGCTTCTGAAATGTCACAGGGTGCAAGGCTATGGAGCAAGCGCTGGAAAATGGGATGAGAATAGATAAGTACTTGATGACTGGCACAGACACAATGGGCTGAAAGGCCAGAGCAAGATAAGGATAAGTAAGAATTAGGAGGAGGAGTAGGCCACATGGCTGATTGTAACATCCCAACTACACCAATAACATACATCTCCTCCCCTCACCCCCAATCCTCCCCCTCCAACATGGGTGGCATAGTGGTTAGCTCTGCTGCCTCACAGTGCCAGAGACCCAGGTTCAATTCCCGGCTTGGGTCACTGTCAGTGCGGAGTCTGCACGTTCTCCCTGTGTCTGTGTGGGTTTCCTCCGGGTGCTCCGGTTTCCTCCCAGAGTCTGAAAGACGTGCTGGTTAGGGTGCATTGGCTGTGCTAAATTCTCCCTCAGTGTAACCCGAACAGGCACCAGAGTGTGGTGACCAGGGGATTTTCACAGTAACTTCATTGCAGTGTTAATGTAAGCCTACTTGTGACACTACTAGAACAGAATCCACGGGTGGTAGGCAGTAAAGGTGGGTACAATTCTGGCTCATGTATTTGCTCTACAGGTGAAGTAATAGTATGTTTCGGGAAAGCTATCAGCTGGAGAGAAAGCATCAAGTGAATGGGTCAGAAACCTGCCGGTACCAGTGCAGGCATAGAATCTTGGGGTGGAGAGAACAGTAAATCTTCACTAGACTTTGTGTCTGGGATGAAAAGATTAATACGAGTTTGAACATTTTTTTTGCAATATTTGTATTGAAATCTTTCCAACATTTTTTCTCGTGTGTATTCCAGTTCATCCTTTCTTGCTCAATAAACATTTTATTCTTTGTGTTAAACGTGCACCGGCAGAAACTTGTGAATGTGGTTAGTGATTTCCACAGCTTCCAACGGGAAAAAACAAGGGGTGGAATTATCCAGACCTTGAGAGGGGATTTGAGGATTATCCAGTCCTGCTGAAGTCACCGTACGGCGATGGGCAAGTCATGCAAATTGCCAATGACTTTCGCGGGACCAGAAGATCCTGCCGGTGGCTAATGGTGAGCTGTCTCACGTCGTTGAAAAATGGTGGCTGGAGGAGCTGGGAAATTCTGGTCAGAATCTTTCGAGGCAGGTTTCAGTCTGGGATCTGAATGTCCGGTGTTAACCCCAGCTGGGATGGTAACAGGGAGGTGTCCACTTCCCAAGTGCTGTCCTCCTCACTGATGCTTCATGGATTTGTAGATACTGAGACCAGGATTTTCCAGGCCCATCCCACAGTAATCTTCCTGACATGAGGATAAAGTCCAGTTGGCAAAGTGCCTCAGTCACCCTGGCTCAGGTCAGGGACTATGCATAATAACGATCATAGAAACATCAAAACTCAAAGCAGGAGGAGGCCATTCGAGTTGCTCCCCCATTCATTTTGATCATGGCTGATCATCAAATTCAATATCCTGATCCCCCCCCCATATCCCTCGATCCCTTTAGCCCCAAGAGCGATATCTAATTTCTTCCTGAAATCACACAACGTTTTGGCCTCAACTACTTTCTGTGGGAGTGAATTCCACACATTCCCCACCCTCTGGGTGAAGAAATTTCCCCTCACCTCAGTTCTAAAAGGTTTCCCCCTTATCCTCAAACTCTGACCCCTAGTTCTGGACTCTCCCCCCACCATCGGGAACATTCTTTCTGAATCTACCCTGTCTAACCCTGTGTGAATTTTATAAGTTTCTATGAGAAAATGAGGTTGAGGGAAAGTGTGGGAGTTTTTGGGTATGTTCGGGTTTCTGGATGTACAGATACAAACATATGGAATAGGAATAGGCCATTCAGCCCCATGAGCCTGCTCCAATATTCAATATGATCAAAGAACAAGGAAAACAAATTTATAGCACAATTTACCCCTCCAAGCCTGCACTGACCACACAGCCCGCCTGAACTAAAACCCCCTACCCTTCCAAGGACCATATCCCTCCATTCCCACCCTGTTCATGTATTTTCCCCGATGCCCCTTAGAAGTGACTACCGTATCCGCTTCCGCTACCTCCCCCGGCAGTGAGTTCCAGGTACCCACCACCCTCTGTTTAAAAAAATCTGCCTCGTACATCTCCTTTAAACCTTTCCTCTCGCACCTGAAAGCTGTGCCCCCCCCCCCACCCCCGGTAATTGACTCTTCTATCCTAGGAGAAAGCTTCTGACTATCCATTCTGTCCATGCCTCTCATAATCTTGTAGACTTCTATCAGGTCTCCCCTCAACCTCCGTCACTCCAGTGAGAACAAACCAAGTTTCTCCAACCTCTCCTCATAGCTAATACCCTCCATACCAGGCAATATCCTGGTAAATCTTTTCTGTATCCTCTCCAAAGCCACCACATCCTTCTGGTAGTGTGGTGACCAGAACTGAACACTATATTCCAAGTGTGGCCTCACTAAGGTTCTATAAAGCTGCAATATGACTTGCCAATTTTTAAACTCAATACCCCATCCGATGAAGGCAAGCGTGCCTTACGCCTTCTCGACTACCTTCTCCACCTGCATTGGCACTTTCAGTGACCTGCGTACCTGTACACCCAGATCTGTCTGCCTATCAATACTCTTAATACTTCGACCATTTACTGTATATTTTCAATCTATATTAGACTTTCCAAAATGGATTACCTCACATTTGTCCGGATTAAACTCAATCTACCATTTCTTTACCCAAGTGTCCAACTGATCTATATCCTGCAGTATCTTCTGATGGTCCTCATCGCTATCCGTAATTCTTACTTTGCGTCGTCCGCAAACTTACTAATCAATCCAGTTACACTTTCCTCCAAATCATTTATATATATTACAAACAGCGAAGGTCCCAGCACTGATCCCTGAGGAACACCACTTGTCACAGCCCTCCATTCAGAAACACACCCTTCCACTGCTACCCTCTGTCTTCTATGACCGAGCCAGTTTTGTATCCACCTTGCCAGCTCACCTCTGATCCCATGCGACTTCACCTTCTGCACCAGTCTGCCATGAGAGACCTTGTCAAAGGCCTTACTGAAGTCCATGTAGACAACATCCACTGCTCTACCCTCATCAATCATCTTCGTCACTTCCTTGAAAAACTCAATCAAGTTAATGAGACACGACCTCCCCTTCACAAAACCATGTTGCCCCTCACTAATACGTCCACTTATTTCCAAGTGGGAATAAATCCTGTCTCGAAGGATCCTCTCCAATAATTTCCCTGCACTGATATAAGGCCCACTGGCCTGTAATTACCTGGATTATTCTTGCTACTCTTCTTAAATAAAGGAACAACATTGGCTATTCTACAATCCTCTGGGACCTTCCGTGTAAACACAGTAAAAAGTCTGACAACACCAGGTTTTAGTCCAACCGATTTATTTGATAGTAAACTCACTAGCTTTCGAGGGGTTTCCCTCTTCTTCAGGTGAATGGAGGATTCTGGCCTCAGAGCAAATAAAGCACAGACAGTTTACAGATTACTGATTAGAATGCGAATCTTTACACCTCGCTCACATTGTCGGCCACTTTAAGACTTGAACAGCAGGTTAGGTGTAAAGATTCGCATTCTAATCAGTAATCTGTAAACTGTCTGTGCTTTATATGCTCTGTTTGAGGCCAGAACCCTCCATTCACCTGACGAAGGGACTAACCCCGAAAGCTAGTGAGTTTACTATCAAATAAATCGGTTGGACTAAAACCTGGTGTTGTCAGACTTTTTGCTGTGTTTACCCCAGTCCAACGCCGGCATCTCCACATCATCGCCTTCCCTGTAGCCAGTGAGGATACAAAGATTTCTCTCAAGGCCCCAGAAATTTCCTCCCTTGCCTCTCTCAGTATTCTGGGGTATATCCCATCAGGCCCTGGGGACTTGTCTACCTTAATGTTTCTCAAGAACCCCAATACCTCCTCTTTTTTGATCTCAACATGACTCAAACTATCTACACATTCCTTCCCACACTCATCATCAACCAAGTCCTTCTCTTTGGTGAATACTGACGCAAAGTACTCATTTAATATCTCGCTCATTTCCTCTGGCTCCACATATAGATTCCCTCCAGAGGGAACTTATCGACTATGTAACACAGATAGTTTACTTGCAGTACTAAGAAAACACATTCCCGCTCTTTAAGCACTGATAACCTTCGAAGGAACTCCTCCAGGTTCTGCAGGTGTTCTGCCCTCGTTTTCCCAGTGATGAGGACATCATCCAGGTAAATAGGGACCTGTGGTGACCCTTGTAGTATGTTGTCCATCGTTGTGGGAAATATCGCGCAGGCTGTGATTACCTCGAAGAATAATCCTGTAAACAGAAAAGGGGTTTTCAGTGAGTTGATTGTGAGAATTTTTGTGAATCTTTGTCTAGTTTCAGCTGTAGGTTTGTGTGTCTCATGTCTAGTTTAGAGTATAAGAATCTTTTGGCCAGCTTTGTGTATAGACTCTCGATCTGGGGAATTGGGTATTAATCTCAAGTTGTGGGTAGCGATTTATCGTCTGTTTAAAATCTCCATAAAGACACACTGAGCCATCCAGCTTTAGAAGAGGCACCATGGGGGCCGTCCGTTCCCCAAACTGGACCAGTTTTATTATGCCTCAGTGCTCCAGTCCTTTAATTTCCGTGTCCATCTTTTCTCTTAATGTAAATGATCCCAGCCTTGCAGAATTTTGGGACTGCCTCCGGATCGATAGGAAATGTCACGTTTGCTGCTTTAATTGTTCCGAACTCTTCTTGAGAAAACTCCGGATATCTGGGCAGGACTTTGCTGAGGTGACTATTTTCAAACTGAAAAACATTTCCCCAATTACTTTCCTTCAGCCAATTTCACCCCAATAGGTTCAGTCCTGAACCTTCCACCACCATCAATGGCAGCCCAGCCTGCTGCTTTTCATTAGCCTTCGGCACATGGGCCACGCCCATTGGGAGTTATAGATAGTTCTATGGCCTGGTAGGTAGGGATATGATCGGTGCAACTTGTGGGCTGAAGGGCCTGTTTGTGCTGTAGTGTTCTACGTTCTATGCCCAACACTCGCGGTGGCTCCTCTGCATCAGTCCTTAATCTTGCTGAAGTCTCGGTTAGAGATAAGGATTTTTGGTTTGATTTATTATTGTCACATGTACTGGGATACAGTGAAAAGTATTGTTTCTTGTGCGCTATACAGACAACATAAGAACATAAGAACATAAGAAATAGGAGCAGGAGTAGGCCATCTAGCCCTTCGAGCCTGCCCCGCCATTCAATAAGATCATGGCTGATCTGTCGTGGCTCGGTTCCACTTTCCCGCCCTCTCCCCATAACCCTTAATCCCCTCTCTTATCAAGAACCCATCAACCCGCTTCTTAAAAATATTTAGCGAGGCAGCCTCCACCACTTCAACGGGCAGAGAATTCCAGAGATTCACCACCCTTTGAGTGAAGAAGTTCCTCCTCAACTCCGTTCTAAACCGCCTCCCCTTTATCTTGAGGCTGTGCCCCCTAGTCCTAGTGACAAAGCATACCGTTCATAGAGAAGGAAAGGAGAGAGTGCAGAATGTAGTGTTACAGTCATAGCTAGGTTAGAGAGATTAGTGGGTAAATATGTAGGGATACAGGGATAGGGCTTGGGTGGGATTGTTGTCGGTGCAGACTCGATGGGCTGAATGGCCTCTTCCTGCACCGTAGGGTTTCTATGGCTTCTGTGGTTCCGTGGCAAGGCTGTTGAGAAAGATCAACTCAGTGTGAGGTAGGTCCATTCAAAAGTCTGACAGCAGCAGGGAAGAAGCTGTTCTTGAGTCAGTCGGTACGGGACCTCAGACTTTTGTATCTTTTTCCCGATGGAAGAAGGTGGAAGAGAGAATGTCCGGGGTGTGTGTGTGTGGGGGGGTCCTTAATTATACCGGCTGCTTCTCCCCGAGGCAGCGGGAAGTGTAGACAGAGTCAATGGATGGGAGGCTGGTTTGTGTGATGGATTGGGGCTACATTCACCACCCTTTGTAGTTTCTTGGGCAGAGCAGGAGCCCAGACCGAGCTGTGATACAACCAGAAAGAATGCTTTCTATGGGGCATCTGTAAAAGTTGGTGAGAGTCGTAGTGGACATGCCAAATTTCCTTAGTCTTCTGAGAAAGTAGAAGCGTAGGTAGGTTTTCTTAACTATAGTGTCAGCATGGGGGGAACCAGGGCAGGTTGTTGGTGATCTGGACACCTAGAAACCTGAAGCTGTCGATCCTTTCTACAGTGCGTGTGAATTCTGTTGGCCACTGTTTCCCTTACCACGGATACAGCTGCGTCAGTGTCGACATCTGTTCGGTCTTACAGATAATTCAATAGATTCTGATTCAGTCATTGCTATGCAAAATAATTGTTCCTTGTCAGAGGTGGATGGAGCTTCCAGAGTGTGTATTCTCCTGTATCCTGCCTACATGACATTTTCCAAAATGTTGGTTTGGGAACTTTGTTTTTCTTCTCCGACTCCGGATATCGGCAGCAATTGCAACATCCTGCAGGGTTCCCAGTTGGGTGTCTAGTCCTAGTTTGGCCTTATTTAGGAGTGACCCTGCGGGCAGACTTGGGTTCCTTTACATCCAACTACTTCGTGAGGCTGGCTTTATAGTTACCAACCCTGCAGTGGTGGTCTCTTAATTCAGTTGCAATGGTGTGGGCATCTACATCCATCGGAATACCTTTTTCCAAGGACAAAGCCAGCTGCAATGCTTGTTTACAGTCCAGCTGGACTTCCACCAACAGTCGTTTCTGTATGGTTGTATTATTGATTCCGTACATCAATCAGTCTTGGAGCATCTCATTTTACGTCAATCTGAATTCACAAGCCTCTGTTAATCGCCTTAATCTCATCAGGAAATTACTGACTGGGTGGCACAGCAGGTTAGCACTGCTGCCTCACAGCTCCAGGGAACTGGGTTCAATTCCCAGCTTGGGTCACTGTCTGTGCGGAGTCTGCACATTCTCCCCGTGTCTGTGTGGGTTTCCTCCGGGTGCTCTGGTTTCCTCCCACAGTCCAAAGATGTGCAGATTAGGTGGATTGGCCACGCTAAATTTACCCTTACTGTCCTGGGATGCATAAATTAGAGGGACTAGTAGTGTGGATTAAATGTGTGGGGTTATGGGGATAGGACCTGGGATGGGATTAATGTCAGTGCAGACTCAATGGGCTGAATGGCCTCCATCTGCACTGTAGGGTTTCTATGACTGCTTTTCCCATCTCTCGGAATGCTGAGTAAAACCGGTATCTTCACAGGATCACAGGTAGCTTCAGGTCATAATATTCTTTTCCTAAGTCTGGAAGGTTTTTGTGTCCGGTGCCTCTGAAAAGGTTAAACTGCACAGAACAATGAAAGCTGCCAGTCCACAAGCAATCAGCAGAATGACCCTTTGCTTTTCACCTGAGGCTATGTCGTTAACTCTGGAGAAACTTTGGGCGGCATGGTAGCACAGTGGTTGGCACTGCTGCCTCACAGCTCCAGGGACCTGAGTTTGATTGCTGGCTCAGGTCACTGTCTGTGTGGAGTTTGCACATTCTCCCCGTGTCTGTGTGGGTTTCCTTCAGTGCTCCGGTTTCCTCCCACAGTTCAAAGATGTGTGGGTTAGGTTGATTGGCCATGATAAAATTGCCCCTTAGTGTCCTGAGGTGTGTGGATTAGAGGGGTTAGTGGGTAAATATGTAGGGATATGGGGTATAGCCTGGGTGGGATTGTGGTTGGTGCAGACCACAATCCTGCACTGTAGGAATTCTAGTCTATGAAATAACTCATCTATTCTACATATTGGGCCCAGTATTCCACGGCAGGGTCTAAAGAATCCGATTTCCTGAGGAGAGGCATGTTTTCCAGGCAATGGCTTACGTCACGACTGATTGCAAACAACTTCCTTCGGGTCATTCCTTTTTCCTCATTGCCACTGTAATAAGTTTTCAGAGGCAGAAATCCCTTTACGAAAATCCCTTTATTTACAAATTCTAACAGCAGTATACAGAGTGCCAGCAGTTAGCTGTCTACCTCCGGGTTGGGGGGGGTGGAGGGGGGGTTGGGGAGGGTGGGGGATGGAGGGGGGATTGTGGGGGAGGGGGGTGTCAGACGAACTGACACTCCTGGTTAAGTACAAAGTGAAGACTCCCTGATTGGCCATCATTTGGATCTTTAATCAGGGAGCTCATACTCCAATAGGCCAACCTCAATGGCCTGATCGAAGTTATTACATCTGAATGAGCAATAAATGTTGTCACAGTGGTTAGCCTCACAGTACCAGGGACCTTGGCTCGATTCCTGATTTGGGTCACTGTCTGTGCAGAGTTTGCATGTTCTCCCTGTGTCTGCGTGGGTTTCCTCCCAGTGCTCCAGCTTCCTCCCACAATCTGAAAGACTTACTGATTTGGTGCATTGGCCGTGCTAACTTCTCCCTCAGTGTAACCTGAACAGGCGTGGAGTGTAGCGATTAGGGGATTTTCACAGTAATTTCATTGCAGTGTTCATAAGTTCATAAGAACTTCCAGTTCTCAGGGTTTGTTAGAGAGTAGTTTACTTCCGTACCGGAAGTTAGGCGAGGGGATCGTCGATAAGGGGGAGCGGGGGGTATAAATCGGATACTCACCCGGGGATCCACCTCATTGTTCTCCAGAGCATTGAACCTGGTGGCTGTGGCTGTGGTGAGTGCCTGATTTAAATTGAAAACCGCTTTTTTTCTGTACTTCCGGTTCTCGGGGTTTGTTAGAGTGTAGTTTACTTCCGTACCAGAAGTTAGGCAAGGGGATTGTCGGTAAGGGGGAGCGGGGGGTATAGAAAAGGGGTAGCAGCATAGAGCGGGCAGCGTCGGGAGCGGGCAGCGGAGTGAGTGGGAACTGAGTGAGAAGGGCTTTGGCTCGCTGGGCTTAGGGGAAAGCAGGATTAGAGAAGGTGAGTTGCACATTTCTACCTTTTGGCGCTTACAGGAGGTTGGGACATGGCAGGGAATATAGGGAGGAATATAAGCTGTGTCAGGTGCCGCAAGTGGGAGTTCTTGGTGGCGTCACGTGTCCCCAAGGTCCACATCTGCAGTAAATGTTTAGAACTGCAGCGATTGAGGGCCCGGGTCAGGCAACTCGAGGGGCGTCTGGAAGATGCGTTTCTAGTCAGGGAAAACGAGGAGTTAATGGCTAGGAACCACGAGCAGGAAGAGGTCCCGAGGGCTGAAGAGCAGGAAGGGTAGACGACGGTTAGGAGGAGAAAGAGGAAGAAGAAGAGTAGTCAGGGTCCCCCGGCCTCCCCAGAGGCCCCCCAAGGTTCGTCGACAGGGGCACAGAAA
Source organism: Carcharhinus amblyrhynchos (assembly GCF_965287045.1). Classification (NCBI taxonomy): domain Eukaryota; kingdom Metazoa; phylum Chordata; class Chondrichthyes; order Carcharhiniformes; family Carcharhinidae; genus Carcharhinus; species Carcharhinus amblyrhynchos. The sequence goes on along the minus strand of NW_027649830.1, from coordinate 464,278 downwards.
GATAGGCAGGAGGGGGAGACTGACTTGGAGGGACGGAAGGGGGCTGGCAAGGTGATAGTGGTAGGGGATGGGAGGGTCCGAGGTATTGATAGGAGGTTCTGTGGACAGAGGCGTGACTCCAGGATGGTGGTCTGCCTCCCTGGAGCAGGGGTAAAGGATGTAACGGACAGGGTAGAGGGAATTTTGAAAGGGGAGGGGGCACAGGCTGAGGTCATAGTACACGTAGGGGAGGGGGACAAAGGAAGGAGGAGTAGGGTAGAGGTCCGTAGGCAATTTAGGGAGTTGGGGGCCAAACTAAAGAGTAGGACCTCCAGGGTGGCACTCTCTGGGTTGTTGCCCAGTACCAGCAGGGCAAAGAATGACGAGATCATGCAGCTGAATGCATGGTTGAGGGATTGGTGTAGGGTAGAGGGCTTTACTTTTGTGGGTCATTGGGAGGTGTTTAGGAGAGAAGGGCAACTGTACAGGAGGGGTGGGGAGAATTTGAATGGGAGGGGAACTAGCGTCTTAGCGGGGAGATTAGCTGGGGTGTTTAGGAATGGTTTAAACTAATATGGAGGGGGGGTGGGGAGGTGGCTGGGAGAGAGTCGGGTGAAAGGAAAAGTATCAGGGAGAAGGAGGTTCCGAGGGACACTCGTGGGTTGAACTGTGTCTGTTTCAATGCTAGGAGTGTGACAGGGAAAACGGATGAGCTTAGGGCCTTGATGTTTGTGAGGCAGTTAGATGTGGTGGCTGTAACGGAGACGTGGTTACGGGAAGGGCAGGACTGGCAGCTGAATGTTCCTGGGTACAAGTGTTTTAGGTGTGACAGAGGAGGGTTGAAGAGAGGTGGAGGGGTGGCACTGTTAGTAAAGGAAAACATCACAGTAGTGCAGAGGGAGGACGATATGGAAGAGATAGGGATTGAGTCACTGTGGGTGGAGTTGAGGAATAAAAAGGGAGAGATTACGGTGCTAGGGGTATACTATAGGCCACCCAACAGCCCGAGGCCAGTGGAGGAAGGCACTTGCAGGGGCATTTTGGACAGGTGCAGAAAGAATAGGGTGGTTGTAGTGGGTGACTTTAATCTTCCTGGAGTGAATTGGAGGGGGCCTAGAGCTGGGGGTACGGAGGGAGAGGAGTTTGTGAAATGTGTTTTGGAAGGGTCTCTAGAGCAGTATGTAACTAGCCCGACTAGGGGAGGGGCTATACTGGATTTAGTGTTGGGTAATGAGCCGGGGCAGGTGGTTGAGGTAGAGGTAGGCGAACATGTGGCTAATAGTGACCACAAGTCCGTCTACTTTAGGATAAAAATGGAAAGGGACGAGTGCCGGCCGAACGGGAGTGTGCTGAACTGGGGAAAGGCGAGCTATAGCAGGATTAGGAGGGAGCTGCAGGACACTGATTGGGAGGGACTGTTAGCTGGAAAGTCCACGGTTGGCAAGTGGGAGGCTTTTAAGGGCAAAATGAAAATGCTGCAGGAGAGGTATGTTCCGGTTAAGCAGAAGGATGGGAAAGGTAGGATTAGAGAGCCGTGGATTACAGGGGGTATTGAAGACTTGGTCAGGAAGAAGAGGGAGGCGTATGTTAGGTCGAAACAACTGGGTACGGAGAGTGAGTGCGCTGGAGGAATATAGAGAGAGTAGGAGGGAGCTAAAAAGGGGAGTTAGAAGGGCGAAGAGAGGGCATGAAATGGCTTTGGCTGGTAGGATTAAGGAAAATCCAAAGGCATTTTATTCCTATATTAGGAGCAAGAGAGTAGTTAGAGGGAAAATTGGTCCTCTTAGGGACAAAAGTGGGGAGTTATGTATTGAGTCGGAGGGAATGGGGGAGATCCTGAATGAATACTTTGCGTCGGTATTCACGAAGGAGAGGGGTTCGGAATCGTGCGGTCTCTTGAGGGGAGCTGAGGATCAGTTGCAGGAAATATCTATTACGAGGGAGGAAGTGCTAGGGCTTTTAGGTAGCGTAAGGACGGATAAAGCTCCGGGGCCTGATGGTATTTATCCCAGGCTGCTTAGGGAGGTGAAAGATGAAATTGCTGGGCCTCTGACGCAAATCTTTGTCTCTTCTTTGGACACAGGTGAGGTCCCAGAAGACTGGAGGGTAGCAAATGTGGTACCGCTGTTTAAAAAAGGTAGTAGGGATAACCCTGGGAATTATAGACCAGTGAGTTTGACATCGGTGGTAGGGAAATTAATGGAAAAAATACTTAGGGGTAGGATGTATGAGCATTTGGAGCATTGCGATCTGATTAGGGATACGCAACATGGCTTTGTTAGAGGGAGGTCTTGCCTTACGAATCTGGTGGAATTCTTTGAGGAGGTGACAAAAACGGTTGACGATGGGAGAGCCGTTGATGTCATCTATATGGGTTTCAGTAAGGCGTTTGACAAAGTCCCTCATGGTAGGCTGGTTGACAAAGTCCCTCATGGTAGGCTGGTAGAAAAGGTTAAGGCGCATGGGATACGAGGTCAAGTAGCTAGGTGGATTGAGAACTGGCTGGGCAATAGGAGACAGAGGGTAGTTGTTGAGGGGACCTTTTCGGGCTGGAGGCCAGTGACCAGTGGTGTGCCGCAGGGCTCAGTACTGGGACCTCTCCTCTTTGTAGTATACATAAATGACTTGGAAGAGAGCGTAGGTGGTGTGATCAGCAAGTTTGCTGATGACACCAAGATGGCAGGGTTGGCGGGTACTGAAGTGGAATGTCAGGTGATACAACAAGATATAGATAGGTTGGTGCATTGGGCAGATAGGTGGCAGATGGAATTTAATCCTGACAAATGCGAGGTGATGCATTTTGGAAGGAATGATGCAGAGAGGAGCTATGTGATAAAAGGTAGACCGATTAGGAGTATAGACATACAGAGGGACCTGGGAGTGCAGGTTCACAAATCCATGAAGGTTGCGACACAAATGGAGAAGGTTGTTAGGAAGGCTTATGGAATGCTAGCCTTTATAGGAAGAGGTATAGAGTATAAAAGCTGCCGTCTAATGCTTCAGTTGTATAGAACGTTGGTTAGACCGCACTTGGAGTACTGCGTCCAGTTCTGGTCACCTTACTACCGGAAGGACGTGGAGGCTCTGGAGAGGGTTCAGAGGAGGTTAACCAGGATGTTGCCTGGCATGGAGGGGTTGGGTTACGAGGAAAGGTTGGAGAAACTGGGACTTTTCTCCTTGGAAAGACGGAGATTGAGGGGGGACATGATAGAGGTATATAAGATACTGAAGGGAATAGATAGAGTCAATAGTGAGAGACTGCTCCCTAGACTGGGTACAATTACGAGAGGTCATGATTTAAGGGTGAGGGGGGAGAGGTATAATTTGGATGTGAGAGGAAGGTTCTTTACGCAGAGAGTTGTGGGGGTGTGGAACGCGCTACCGAGTAGGGTGGTGGAGGCGGGAACGTTGGACTCGTTTAAGGTTCAGTTAGATAGACATGAGTGAAACGAGGATGGAGGGTTATGGTAGGGGCTATTAAATAAGGTTAGAACCTCGGGAGACACCGGAAAAGCAGACTTGTAAGATTAATGTTTTTGTCTTTTTATTCCGCAGGTGGAGGTCCACCTTGTTGTCAAACGAGGGGCATGCACACGGTGGGTCGTGCGTGGGCTGCTCTTGGAGGTTCCGGGAGTGGCCTAGTACTTCGTGTCGTTGTGTGTGCTTAATCCTGGACCAGCAGACGGGCGCCGCAACAGCTCAGTGACTATCACTGCTAGCTGTGCAGATACATGGATTTGGGCCTGTGTCTGTGGGAGTTTGCGCATTCTCCCTGTGGTTGCGTGGGTTTCCTCCGGGCGCTCCGGTTTCCTCCCACACCCCAAAGATGTGCTCTTAGGCTGATTGGTTTTACCAAATTGACACTATTCTCCCCTGAATCTGGCTAAGTTAGGGGTTCCATTCGTAGACACGCAGGGTAGAATAGGTGTAGGGTGATGCGGTGGCGCGGGCTCATTGGGCCAAAGGGCCTGTTTCCCGTGCTGGGTTGTTCTTTGTTCTTTGTTTGTTATATAGGAGCAGAATTAGGCCATTTGGCCCATCGGGTCCTCTCCACCATTCCATCATGGCTGATATGCTCCTCATCCCCATTTTCCTGCTTTCTCCCCATAACTCTTCAACACATTACAAATAAAAATCTGTCTCACTCCTCCTTAAATTTACTCACTGTCCCACCATCCAACACACTTTGGGGTAGCAAATTCCACAGATTCACAACTCTGAGGTGAGTGGCAATGTCACCACATTATAGGAAAGATGTGGAGGCTTTGGAGAGGGTGCAGAAGAGGTTTACCAGGATGCTGCCTGGATTACAGAGTATGGACTATAAGGAGAGGCTGGACAATCTAGGGTTGTTTTCTCTGAAGACGGAGAGGCTGATGGGAGACCTGATAGAAGAATATAAAATGATGAGAGGCACAGACAGGGTTGACAGTCAGAATCTTTTTCCCAGAGTTGAAATGCCTAACAGCAGGTGGCACACACTTGACTGAGAGAGGGACAGTTCAGAGGAGATGTGAGGGGTAAGTTTTTTACACAGTGTGGTAGGTGTCTGGACCGTGCTGCCGGGGGTGGTGATGGAGGCAGATAACGATAGGACCGTTTAAAGGGCTTTTAGATAAGTACAGGAATATGCAAGGAACAGAGGGATATGGAGCAAGAGCAGGGAACAGGGATTAATTTAATTTGGCCTCATGTTCAGCACAACATGGTGGGCCAAGGGGCCTGTCCGTGTGCTGTAATGGGCTGAGGGGCCTGTCCGTGTGCTGTAATGGGCCGAGGGGCCTGTCCGTGTGCTGTAACAGGCCGAGGGGCCTGTCCGTGTGCTGTAATGGGCCGAAAGGCCTGTTCCTGTGCTGTAATGGGCCGAAGGGTCTGCTCCTGTGCTGTAATGGGCCGAAGGGCCTGTTCCTGTGCTGTAATGGGCCGAAGGGTCTGCTCCTGTGCTGTAATGGGCCGAAGGACCTGTTTCTGTGCTGTAATGGGCCGAAGGGCCTGTTCCTCTGCTGTAATGGGCCAAGCTGCTTGCTGCTGTGCTGTAATGGGCCAAAGGGCCTGTTCCTGCTGCAATGGGTCGAAAGGCCTGTTTCTGTGCTGTAATGGGCCGAAGGGCCTGTTCCTGTGCTGTAATGAGCCGAAGGGCCTGTTCCTGTGCTGTAAATGGCCAAGCTGCTTGCTGCTGTGCTGTAATGGGCCAAAGGGCCTGTTCCTGCTGTAATGGGCCAAAGGGCCTGTTCCTGCTGTAATGGGCCGAAGGGCCTGTTTCTGTGCTGTAATAGGCCAAAGGGCCTGTTCCTGCTGTAATGGGCCGAAGGGCCTGTTCCTGTGCTATAATGGGCCGAAGGGCCTGTTCCTGTGTTGTAATGGGCCGAAGGGCCTGTTCCTGTGTTGTAATGGGCCAAAGGGCCTGTTCCTGTGTTGTAATGGGCCAAAGGGCCTGTTCCTGTGTTGTAATGGGCTGAAGGGCCTGTTCCTGTGTTGTACTGTTCTGTATTCTCATGAATAACCTCAGCCGGTACAGAAATTGAACGTGCTGTTGGCATCACTCTGCGTCACAAACTAGCAATCCAGACAACTAAGCTAACTGACCCTTATCCAACGACTCTGAACTGACTCTCTGGCCTAGCAAACCCCATCAGCCTGTTCCAGGGCAACTAGAGACAAGCAGCAAATTCGAGCCTTGTCAGTAATGCCCAAATCCCACGACACCAGGGTGCCCAAACAAATCTCATTTCCCCAATGGCATTCCCACCAACACCATGAATGTCCTTGAGCAGCAAGGGGAAGGAAGCTGAGAGGGAGACGGTTGACTATAGCTTGCTTGGAGCAGCCACCTAAATTCCTTGACTACTCGGATGGGTCAGAAACTTGAGAGCCAAAGGTACTTTCTGACTCCTCAAAGCCGTGCTACCGAACAGACTGTAGTCGGAATGTGATGGTATGTGCTTCATTGGCCAGAGTCAGAAGGACACCATTCGGCCCATCGTGCCAGCATGAGCAATTGGCCTAGTGTCATTCTTTGGCCTACTCCCCAAAACTTTGTATATTTGTCCTTTCCAGGACCTTGAATTGCAAGGTCATCACGACCATCTCCAACAAGAAAATATCTAACCATCGCCCCTTGACATTCAATGTTGTAATCCCCGACTGTCAATTACCTGGAGGGTTACCATTGACCAGAAACTGAACAAATGGCCTCAGAACAAACCATACACTGGGGCTAGAACACAGGTCAGAGGCTGGGAATCCTGCGGAGAGTAACTCAGCTCCTGACTCCCCCCAAAGCCTGTCCACCATCTACAAGGACACAAGTCAGGAGTGTGATGGAATACTCCCCACTTGCCTGGATGGGTGCGGCTCCAACAACACTCGAGAAGCTCGACACCATCCAGGACAAAGCAGCCCCGCTCGATCGACACACTAACCACAAACACTCACTCCCTCCACCCCCGACACACAGTGACAGCCGTGTGTACCATCTACAAGATGCACTGCAGCGACTCAGCGAGGCTCCTTCCAGAGTCTTCCAAACCCACCACCTCTACCATCTAGAAGGTCAACAGATACCTGGGAACACCCCCCACCTGGAGGTTCCCCTCCCAGTCACTCACCATCCCAAAGAACAAAGAACAACACAGCACGGGAAACAGGCCCTTCGGCCCAACGATCCCGACTTGCAAATATCTGCCGTTCCTTCACTATTGCAGGGTCAAAGTCCTGGAACTCCCTCCCTAACAGCACGATGGGTGTACCTACACCGGCCAGACTGCAGCAGGTTCAAGAAGGTGGCTCACCCATCACCTTCTTATGAAGATAATTAGGGAAGGGTTGCTCTCAAAGGGAACCGTGTTACAGTTGCCGTGTCTGCAAGGATACTTGGAAATGTGTTAACCCTTTCAGGGAGCACATTAATATTCACAGCAGGTGTCCTGAGGGGGCAACTGTCACAGCGAAAAGTCTGAAAGGGCCCTCAACTCCCCATCCCCCACCCCTCCCCACCCCCATGGCCAACACGAACAGGCTTGATGCTGAATGGTCAATGCATTGACATATGTGACATCATAAACATTGGACACCTCACAGTACACACACCACCCCCCCCCCCAACTATTCAAAACTCAGCAACATCTCATGAAAGGAAAGATTGTTGGCAAAGTGTTCGCTCTTCCTCCTCCTCCTCCTCTTCCTCCTCCTCCTCCACCAAAAAAAGAAGCCCATGTGTATCGGGGAACCTTTCAGATGAAGGCTCTCAGGGAAGGGGCTGTTCTGCGATCAAAGCACTCATCGCACTGGGTCTCAGGGCTGTCACAGCACCAAGGGAGTGAGGTTCAAAGCCATGAATTAAGTCCATGAGCCACATGGCAGGGATTCCCAAGGAATAACATCATGGAACTAGACAAATCCTGGACTCTGCAAGCAATTTCTTAGGTCATGTACCTCAAGCATTCTTCCGTGTAAGGAAACTCGGTTGTTATTAAGCAGAGCCCGTTCAAAGCCTACTATCACAGCAGGGGCAATTTACTCTGATACCCTCATCAGGCAGCATCACACAAAAGCTTGTCTTCTAAGGGAAATGGTGAATATATGATCAGAAAATTGACCTCAGCCATAGGACAAGGGAAAGAAGGAGGAGGAGGTTATGGAGTCCAAGGACACAGAAAAGAGGAATGAACCTCACTATAAGTTTCTGATCAAAGGTGATGATGAGGATGAAGAAGAAGTGTGTCAGTTTGATACTTACGAGAACAAAACACCAGACAGAGCACAGGGCAATGCCTTGCAGAGCGATGAGAACAAGCGGCAGCGCCAGGATGAGGATGACAGGAAATGGCAGGAGGAGAAAGAAAGGAAGAGGCTGGAGGTGGAGGAGGATGAAGAAGAAGTGTGCACTGCGCTGAGCAATGAAGAGCAGGGGGAAAGGGGACAGGTGGACTGGCAAGAAGATGTGAATGTATTAGAAAGTGAGGAGGAGGAGGAGGAAGAAGAGTACTTTGAGCAGGAATCTGAGGAGAAAGCTGACAGGAAAGGCGGTTTGAGGGCCAGCGAGGAGGAAGAGGGGAAGAGAAAAGAAGATGAAGAAAATGGAAAGAAAATGAAAGAGGAAAAGGAGGTTTCAGAAGAGGAAACGAGGAAGAAAGGCGAGGAAGAGAGTAATAAAATAGAGGAGGAAAGGAAGGAAACAGCAAAGTTCGATGAAAGTGAAGAGAGTGAGGAAGGAGAGAGGGGAGAGGAGAAGGAGGAAGACAATGACGAGGCACTAGAATCTAAAGCAAAGGAGGAGAGAGAGAACGGTGCAAATGACAAACAGGAAGAGGAAGTGAGAAAGAACAGGGAAGAGGCAGAGAAATTGGCTGAAGAAATGGGGGCAAAAGTGGAAGAGAAGAAAGAAGTAGAAGAGGAGAAGAAAGAGAAGATTGAAGATGGGGAAAGAGAAGATATTGGAGAAAATGAAGAGATTGAAGAGAAAGGACAGATGGGAGAGAAAGAAGAAATGAGTGGAGAAGAGGGAAGGAGAAACAAAGAGAGGATGGGAGAGGAGGAGAGAGAGGGAATGGGAGAGGAGGAGAGAGAGGGGATGGGAGAGGAGGAGAGAGAGGGGATGGGAGAGGAGGAGAGACAGGGGATGGGAGAGGAGGAGAGAGAGGGGATGGGAGAGGAGGAGAGAGAGGGAATGGGAGAGGAGAAGAGACAGGGGATGGGAGAGGAGGAGAGAGAGGGGATGGGAGAGGAGGAGAGAGAGGGAATGGGAGAGGAGGAGAGAGAGGGAATGGGAGAGGAGAAGAGACAGGGGATGGGAGAGGAGGAGAGAGAGGGAATGGGAGAGAAGAGACAGGGGATGGGACAGGAGGAGAGACAGGGGATGGGAGAGGAGGAGAGAGAGGGAATGGGAGAGGAAGAGAGAGAGGGAATGGGAGAGGAAGAGAGAGAGGGAATGGGAGAGGAGGAGAGAGAAGGAATGGGACAGGAGAAGAGAGAGGGGATGGGAGAGGAAGAGAGAGAGGGAATGGGAGAGGAGGAGAGAGAGGGAATGGGAGAGGAGGAGAGAGAGGGAATGGGAGAGGAGGAGAGAGAGGGAATGGGAGAGGAGGAGAGAGAGGGAATGGGAGAGGAGGAGAGAGAGGGAATGGGAGAGGAGGAGAGAGAGGGAATGGGAGAGGAGGAGAGAGAGGGAATGGGAGAGGAGGAGAGAGAGGGAATGGGAGAGGAGAAGAGAGAGGGGATGGGAGAGGAAGAGAGAGAGGGAATGGGAGAGGAGGAGAGAGAGGGAATGGGAGAGGAGGAGAGAGAGGGAATGGGAGAGGAGGAGAGAGAGGGAATGGGAGAGGAGGAGAGAGAGGGAATGGGAGAGAAGAGAGAGGGGATGGGAGAGGAGGAGAGAGAGGGGATGGGAGAGGAGGAGAAAGAGGGAATGGAAGAGGAGGAGAAAGAGGGGATGAGAGTAGAAGAAAAAGAAGGAATGAGTGAGGAACAAGGGATGGAAAGTAATGAGACTGAAGTGAGACAGCAAAGGGCAGAGGAAGAGAGGAATGAAGGTGAGGAAGAGAGAGAAAGGGAGGAGAGGGGAAAAGCAGAAAAGATGAAAGAGAATGTGGAAGAAGAGGAAGGAGGGATTAAAGCTGAGGAGGAAATAAAGAGAGAAGAATCGAGGAAGACAAGAGAGGAGGAAGAGCTGGAAGGTAAAGTGGGAATGAAATTGAAGAGTCAGATAGAGGAGGAAATAATGCGCAGGTTGGAGGAGGAATTGGTGAGGATTAAATTGGAGGAGAAATTGAAGCAGAACCTGGAGGTAGAGATGAGAGTGAGGATGGAAGAAGAGAAGCTGAAGATGACAGAAGAGATGAAACGTAAGTTGGAAGAAGAAATGAAATATGAAATAGAGAGAGAGATTAAGCGCAAGTTGGAAGAGGAAAAGAATAAGATGGAAGAGGAGGTGATGAACAAGATAAAACAAGAGATGAAATGGAAAATCGAAGAAGAGATGGAAAAGAAAATGAAGATGGAAGAGCAGAGGCTCTACAAGAAAGTGATGGAAAAAAAGGACAAGGAGAGGAAGAGAAGGAAGGAGGAAGATCAAAAGAGGGAGGAAGAGAGGATGCAGAGGGACAAGCAGTTGCAGAAAAGAGAGGAGGAATTGATAGCGTATAAGGTGGATGCAGAGAGAAAGAGGAAAGAAGAAGTGGGGAAGGTAAGGGGGCACGAGGAGGCAGAAGAAGACTCCAGGAGAAAGACGGAGGGTGTGAGGAGAACATTGGAAAGGCAGAACATAAAGAGGAATGCGGCGGCCAAGTGGGAAATCAATCAGAAGGAAAAGGAGACGGGAGAGGTGACAAAGCCGGTGGGAAAGGAGGAGCAAAGAACAGTTCTGAGAGAAGAGGATGAAGTGGGGAAGAGCACGGTGGCCAGAATGGATCAGCGAGAGCAGTTGGACGTGAAGCAGCTTGGTGCCTATGCCTCCACTCACCCATCACCATCCTTCGCACAGCCAAGCTCTCTGGTGGCGAGCCCCACAGTGCCCACATCATCTGTGCTGCCCTTGGTGACCCCCTGCCTGCCAACCACGGCACTGCTGCCTTATATGCAGAAGGGGGCATGCCCCTCCCACCATCTCAAAAGCTTGCATGAGTGCCCCTCGGTTGGGAGGAACAAGGGGCAGTCCCTGGTACGCAACGAACTGGAGGCCTTCTACGAGCTCTTCAAGATGTTCTCAGGGCCTCCCGCCCACCATTCGATTGACATCCACAGCCTGTGCGTGGGGCTGCGGGCATTGGAGATGGAGCTGACCGAGGCACAGCTGTGCCAGCTGCTGGACCTCCTCGACACCAACGGTGATGGTCAGGTTTGCTTCGAGGACTTCCTGGAGTTTGTAACTGATACTGAGCTCTTCTTTCGTTACTTTGCCCAGCTGCCTGATGTCTGCAACTGCTCCAGCTCCCAGAAGGGACTGCTGACAAATGCGGTGTTTTTCCAAATACTGGCAGAGATATTGCGTCTCGGGAAACTCTCCATGGAGGCGACTACACGCATCATCAGGTATTATTACACCAAGAAGAAGGGGATGGGCATCAAGGACCAGAGAGAAAAGAAGGCAAATAGTGACGTCCTTGTGCCTAGATTCCTGGGAATAAACCTTCACCGTCTAGTTCATTATGTAGACGTCCTTGAGCCAGATGAGAATTACGTGGAATCTCCTCTAACCCAGGAACAGGTCGAAGCCTTTCGTGAGTTCTACGAGTTCTTTGACAGAAATGATCAAGGCAACATTGATAACTTCTCACTGCTAAAGATCATGAACTCACTGTCCATCTTCGTAAGGAACCAACTGGTGCCCATCCCCCTGCAGTTCCTGTCTGTCAACCAAGGGAGAGAAGTGACATTCCTCGATTTCCTGGGCATAATGAGTGACACAGACACCTTTAGCCAGTTCCTCATCCAAGAACAGGCCGCTGGATGCCAGCTGTGTAAGGCCTCAGAGCTCTTCACCACCGACGCACTGTTCTTTGACGTGATTGAGAGGAGTGTTCACCGCCTGGCACTGAACGCCCGCGCGGGTGCCAACATCACAAACTATTATCATCAGAAGTTCCGGGGCTCACTGCTGCAACACCACAACCTGACTGGAGAACCTGAGGAAGGCGTCAATACCAACAACGGCAAGATGTTGAGGGAGATGTCAGGGGAGATGGCCACGCAGCGTGGCGCGAAGGCTGGCCCGAGAGACAGCACCAGCACAATGGACATGACCTTGGCTGCGGCCAAGAGTCAGGATCAGCAGCTGAAGCCGGAGAGACGGGGGGAAGCCTACGAGAAGCGCTTCCAAAAGGCTCTGCAGAATCCCACCTTCAACACAATCTTCAATGCATACTCCTGGACCTGGAAGATGCAGGAGGCAGAGAGCAACAAAAGAACCAAGCAGATGAAGAAAGGAAAGAGCAAAGTTTCTACAGTGAAGTGAGTGGTGTGGCGGGGAAGGGAAGGGGACTTTTCACCATCTAGTTTTTACATTAGCTGTGAGCCAGGCTTTTTGTCCTGAAGTACAGTGAATGCAATAAACAGACACCAGGCAAATGCAGTGAAAGACCACAAGAAGGCTTCCAATTTATTACCTTGCTTCACAACAAACTCACGCATGTGTCTGAAAACATTAAATGGTTTTAATACAGCCTCACTCTCCCCTCCCACCCCATTCATTTTCCATGAGAAATCCCTGTGCCAACACATGGTGCAACAGTGCTGCTACTAGTGGGCAGGTTCAATTACAGCGTGAAATGATCAAACAGGCTGCTCCCATTAGCAGTGCTGACATGGATGGATTCGGATAGAAATTTATTTGCCAGGAGTATTAAATAATAGTGTGTTTATGCTTCAGTTGTACAGGACATCGGTGAGACCACATCTGCAATAGGGCGGCACAGTGGGTTGGCAATGCTACCTCACAGAGCCAGGGACCCGGGTTCAATTCCCAGTTTGGGTCACTGTCTGTGCGGAGCCTGCACATTTTCCCCGTGTCTGTGTGGGTTTCCTTGGGTGCTCTGGTTTCCTCCCACAATCTGAAGGTTGCAGGAAGGTTTTTTGACTCAGTATGTAGATAGGCCAACTAGAGGTGAGGCTATATTGGATTTGGTGCTGGGAAATGAGCCAGACCAGGTGCTAGACTTGGAAGTTGGTGAGCATTTTGGTGATGGTGACCACAATTCGGTTACGTTCACCTTAGTGATGGAAAGGGATAGGCATGAATCTAGGGGCAGTAGTTATAGCTGGGGGAAGGGTAATTATGAGGCTATTAGGAGAGAATTAGGAAGCATAGGTTGGACTAGGAGACTACAGGGGCTGGGAACATCCGAAATGTGGAGTTTATTCAAGGAACAGCCACTGCGAGTCCTTGATAAGTATGTCCCTGTCAGGCAAGGAGGAAATGGTTGAGTAAGGGAACCGTGGTGCACTAAAAAAGTTGATTCACTGGTTAAAAGGAAAAAGGAGGCTTATGTCAGGATGAGGCTTGAGAGCTCAGGTAGTGCACTGGAAAGCTATAGATTAGCCAGGAGGGAGCTGAATAGTGAGTTAAGAAGAGCTAAAAAAGGACACGAGAAGACTTTGGCTGATAGGATTAAGGAGAATCCTAAAGCTTTCTTTAGATATGTTAAGAATAGAAGATTGGTTAGGGCAAGATTAAGGCCAGTCAGAGACAGCAGTGGGAAGTTATGTGTGGAGCCGGAAGAGATTGGAGAGGCACTGAACAAATATTTCTCTTCGGTATTCACACAGGGAGACGTAAATGTAGCTGTGGAGAACACTGGGTTACAGGGTTGTAAACTGGATAGTATTGAAGTAGATAAGGAGGATGTGCTAGATATTCTTGAGGGTTTGAAAATAGATAAGTCCCCTGGGCCGGACGGGATTTACCCTAGGATTCTCTGGGAGGCAAGAGAGGCGATTGCAGAGCCTCTGGCTCTGATCTTCAGGTCGTCGTTGGTCACAGGTATAGTGCCAGAAGACTGGAGGATAGCGAATGTTGTCCCATTGTTTAAGAAGGGGAATAGAGACTTTCCCGGGAATTATAGACCGGTGAGTCTTACTTCTGTTGTGGGCAAAGTATGAGAAAAAATTATTAGGTATAGGATTTATAGTTATTTAGACAGTAATGAATTGATTGGAGATAGTCAGCATGGTTTTGTGAAGGGTAGGTCGTGCCTTACTAACCTTATTGAGTTTTTTGAGAAAGTGACCAAAGAGGTGGATGGGGGTAAGGCAGTTGACGTGGTATATATGGATTTTAGTAAGGCGTTTGATAAGGTTCACCATGGAAGGCTTCTGCAGAAAATGCAGATGTATGGGATTGGGGGTGATTTAGTTAATTGGATCAGGAATTGGCTAGCAGATAGGAGACAGAGGGTGGTGGTTGATGGAAAGTATTCGTCATGGAGTTCGGTTACGAGTGGTGTGCCTCAGGGATCTGTTTTGGGGCCACTGCTGTTTGTAATTTTTATTAATGATCTGGATGAGGGTATAGTTGGGTGGATCAGTAAATTTGCTGATGACACCAAAGTCGGAGGAGTGGTAGATAGTGAAGAGGGGTGTCATAGTTTACAGAGAGACTTGGACAAGTTGCAGAGCTGGGCCGAGAGGTGGCAAATGGAGTTTAATGTGGAAAAGTGTGAGGTAATTCACTTTGGCAGGAATAACAGATGTGTAGAGTATAGAGCTAACGGTACGACTCTGAATAGTGTTGATGAACAGAGGGATCTAGGTGTATACACGCATAGATCCCTGAAAGTTGGAAATCAAGTCGATAAGGTTGTTAGGAAGGCATAAGGTGTCTTGGCGTTTATTGGTAGGGGGATTGAATTTCGGAGCCGCAACGTCATGTTGCAACTGTACACAACTCTGGTGCGGCCGCGCTTGGAGTATTGTGTGCAGTTCTGGTCCCCACATTATAGGAAGGATGTGGAGGCATTGGAGAGGGTGCAGAGGAGGTTTACCAGGATGTTGCCTGGTATGGAGGGAAGGTCCTATGAGGAGAGGCTGAGGGATTTGAGGTTGTTTTCGTTAGAAAGAAGGCGCCTAAGAGGGGACCTTATTGAAACGTACAAGATGATTAGAGGTTTAGATAGGGTGGACAGTGATAGTCTTTTTCCTCAGATGGAGAAAGCTAGCACGAGGGGGCATAGCTTTAAATTAAGGGGTGGTAGTTATAGGACGGATGTCAGGGGTAGGTTCTTTACCCAGAGGGTGGTAAGGGATTGGAATGCCCTGCCTGCTGCAGTTGTAGATGCGCCAAGTTTGGGGGTGTTTAAGAGGTCCGTGGATAGGTTTATGGATGGAAAGGGATTGGTTTAGGTTACAGGTTCATTGCTTTTCTCTTAATTGGTCGGCGCAACATCGAGGGCCGAAGGGCCTGTTCTGCGCTGTAACGTTCTATGTTCTATGAAAGATGTGCTGGTTAGGCTGCATTGGCCATGCTAAATTCTCCCTCAGTGTAACCCGAACAGGCGCCGGAGTGTGGCGACTAGGGGATTTTCACAGTAACTTCATTGCAGTGTTAATGTGAGCCTACTTGTGACACTAATAAATAAACTTTAAAACTTAAGTCTTGTGTACAGTATTGGTTCCCTAGTTATTCTCGACCACAGAAAGCTGTTGGGGCAGTTTGTTAGATATGTTCAAGAGGGAGCTGGACGTAACCTTTGTGCCTAAAGCGATCAAGGGGTATGGAGAGAAAGCGCGAGTGGGATGCTGAAAGTGCATGATCAGCCATGATCATATTGAATGGCGGTGGAAGCTCAAAAGGCCAAATGGCCCACTCCTGCTCTTACTCGCTGTGTCTGTATGTTAAGGAAGGATGTAAATGCATGGCAGCCAGTTCAGAGAAGGTTTATCTGCCTCCCAGCTGGAATGGGCGCTTGTCTGATGAGAAGTCAGAGAGGCGAGGTTCGTATTCACTGGAGTACCAAAGAGTGAAAAACAACTTTGGATCAAAAGATGCTGAGGAGTATTGACAGGGTGGATGTGGAGAGGATGTTCCCTCTTGTGGAAGAATCTAGAACTCGCATCACTGTTTAAAAATAAGGGGTCGCACTTCTAAGAAGGAGTTGAGGAGAAATGTTTCCTCTCGGGGGGGAGGTGACTCTCTGCAACTCTCTTCCTGAAAAGGCAGTGGAGACAAAATCTGGGAATATTTTTAAATTGGAGATGGATAGATTCTTGGTCAGTAAGATGGTGAGGGCTGATCGGGTAGGCAGGGATGTGCTGAGGTTGCAATCAGATCAAACCATGATCTTGTTGATTGGCCAAGTGGTCCACTGCTCTGAATTCAATCATCCAGAAAAGCATTAACCAATTTACACGCAGGAAGATCTCCCCAGTGTGATCAATGATCAGATCATTTGTCTGTTTTTTAGCTGCATAGACTGAGGGACAAGTGTGGGTCACTCAGGACACTGAAGTGAGTGCCCAAACTGCTCCCACCCCCCAAACTACTCCCAACACTCCTCAAAATGCCCCCACCACTCCCAAATTGCCCCAGCTCTGCCGACACCCCCGCCCACACTGTGCCCACGCACCATTACTGACTGGCACCCCTGCCAGCTGGCCCCGTGCCAACTTACCATCACGCCACCTCCCCCCCACCCCCCCAGCTCTCTGTGTATTGCTGGCAGGGACATCTTGTTGAGAAGTGGGGGGCGGGGGTTTGGTGTTGAGTTTGTGGGAGGGGGCTGGTGAAGTAGTGGAGGGAAGGGGGAGGGAGGGAGAAGTTGGGGTAGGGGACACATTGCAGGTGGTTAGGGAAAATTGTGTGGGTGTGTGTGACTGTGAATGGGGTATCATGTGAATCACACATCCTTTTGACTTTGCTCCTAGCAGATAACACATCACTCCCTGAGGTCATAAAACACACAAGACATCACAGCCCTCCCCATGTGCAACTGGTGAACAGGCTCCCGGGGTACAATGACGGCACTGAGTATCAAAGTATGCTGTCCCTCTCCCACGCAAAGAATCCACGCCAAACACAAATGCCCTCATGATCGTAAGGACAGAGCAGAGGCAGAGCTCTGTGTGTGACATCCACAGTGGACAGGACTGGACCAAGCACGTTTAACAGTGGCAGGAGATAGCAGGTAAACAGGCCCAAAGGCTGAATGAAGTGACGCAGGCAGAGAGGCAGGCAAGGAGCAGGTTCGAGACCGGCAACTGGGTCAACAGCTTTTTTCCAAACGGAGAAGCTAAAATTCCACTCTCCTCAGCACCCAGCTCCGGCTGTGAAGATCTCCTCTCGTCTCAAAGGAGCGACGGAAAGGAGAATTCTTTTGGATTCCTCAAGAAGCTTCCTGGAAACAGAAGCTCCAAAACACCCCCTCCCCGACTCCCGACCCCCCACCCCCCACCCCAAAGATGGAGAAAGAAGCAAAGACAGAAGCTGTAGCGGGAGAAACCCCTTCACAGAAAGATGCGGTGGTGGGACTCGGGAAGGTGATGGAGAAGGTGGTGGACAAAGTCATGGACAGGATGATGGAGCGGGTGATGGACAGGATGGTGGAGAAGTGGAAGCAGGAGAACAAGGAGAAGATCCAGCAGACAGTGGTGGAGACCATGAACGAGACGCTGGGCAAGGTGGCAGAGAGTGCGCTGAACACTGAGGAAGAGATGGGCAAGAAGGTGGAGGAGCTGGTGAACAAGGTGGTGGCAGAGGTGGCGGCTATCATGGAGAAGGTGATGGAACAGGTAGAGCAGAAGCTGGACCGGGACAAGAAATCCCCCTCGCCCGAGCAGGAGGAGTCATCGGAAGACTCAGTGTGCGAGATGCCACCCTATGACGATGAGGAGGAAGAGGAGGAGGAGGAGGAGGAAGAGGAGGCGCTCACGCCCGAGGAGCCTCCCTTGACACCAAACCAACGGGAGGCGTTTAGAGAGGTCTTCAAGCATTTCACGCAGGCTGACAAGGACGTCATTAACGTTTCCAACCTCAAGTCGGTGCTGGCCGCTCTGGAGATCCCGGTGGAGGAAGTTGACATCTACAACATCCTGGAGGAGCTGGATTCTGACGGTGACGGCGAAGCCAATTTTGAGGACTTCCTGAACCTGGTGACCAACACGAGGCTCTTCTTCCTCTTCTATAAGGAACTGCCACAGCGCTGCGAGGGCTCGCAGCCACAGATGGGGTCTGTGGACAACACTGTGTTCTTTGAAATCCTGTCCAAATTCATCCAGACCCAGATGCTCCCAGAGGACACCACCCGCAAAATCATCCGCTATTACTACATGAAGAAGAAAGGGGCAAAGATCAAGAGTAAGAAGCTGGATGCCTGCCATAAGCAGCATGTGCCTCCCCCCATGTTCCTAGGGCAAACCATTTACAGCCTGGCCACGTACGTGGACATCTTGGAGCCAGACGAGGAGTACAAGGAGACCCCTCTGACCGAGGAACAGGTCAAAGCTTTCCGTGACGTCTTCAACATGTTCTGCAGGGACAAGCAAGACTGTGTGGACGTCAATAGCCTGCTGAATATGATGTCCGAGGTGCAGATCTTTCTAAAGAACCCCTTAATCCCGAATGAGATGAAGTGCACAGAGGTGAACGCAGGTAAGGAGGTGAGCTTTGAGGACTTTCTGGCTATAATGGCAGACACAAACACCTTTGCCCAATACCTGGCACCCGAGTATGAAGAGTGTAAGAACATAGTGGCCACGCCAGTCATCATCTTCCAAGCCATCAACAAGCTGGTGGATTCACCCCTGCTTTCGGCCAAGAGTAAAGGGATAATCGCTGCCTATTACCGCAACAAGTTCATCGCCATGGCGCAGGGCTACGGCGACGCGGCCGAACTGGATGACGCGATCTGCCCCATTGAGGGCAATGGCGGGGGTGAGGGTGGACAGAGCCAGGAGCCAGAGAGCCACAAGACAGTGTCACCCGGCTCGCCAGCTGGGGAGACGGCCAGTCCCCTGTCCGAGGAGAAGGAGGCCAAGACAGCACTCAAGGCCGAGCAGGAGGAGGCGTCTGCCAAGGCAGCGCATGAGGCTACACAGCGAGCCAAGGAGGTGGACAAGGAAGAGGCGAAGGAGCAGTCTAAGAGATCCCACCTCAAGAAGATCAAGGAGGTCAAGGCAAGGAGGAGGCAGAACATGCAGAGGAGGTTTGAGGCGGCCATGAAGAATCCAGCCTTCCACCAGGCGTTTGATGCGTATTCCTGGACCTGGAATGAAAAGCAAGCCAAACAAAAGCAAAGTGTAGTTCCCTGTCCCTAGTGCTGCTAGTTTCCACCCCTGCCCCCCCATCCCTGTCCCCCACCCCCTCCCCATCCCACACCGCCCACACCTGCCCCCCACCCCTACCCCCCCCCCCCACCACTGACCCCAACCCTCTACCCACCCCACACCCCTGTCCCCCAACCCCAGCCCTTCCCCACCCCACATCCCTGTCCCCCACCCCCTCCCCACCCCTGTCCCCCATCCTCTCCCCACCTGTATCCCCCAACCCCTCCTCACCCCGCACCCCACCCCCAACCTCTCCCCACCCCACACCTGTCTCCCCACCCTCGCCATCCATCCCCTCCCCACCTCACACACCTGCCCCTCATCCCTATCCTCCCACCCCTTCTCCACCTCTCACCCCTGTCCCCCCACCTCCTCCCCACCCTCCACCCCTGTCCCCCCACCCCTGCCCCCACCCCCTCCTCACCCCATACCACCCAGCCCAGTCCCCCACCTCCACCCCCTCCCCACCCCACACTGCACGCCCCTGTCCCACCCATCCTCTCCCCATCTCACCCGGCTCCCCCCTCACCCCATCCCCTGTCCCCCCAGCCCATCCCCAGGTCTATTCTAGTTTCATTTAATACGAGGAAGCTACACCCTAATAACTTGACTTAGAACTTGTAATAAAAAGGGCAACATGAGCTGGCTATTCTGAGAATGAGTGATCGGCACCTTCCTAAAGTCTCTGAACCTTCGATAAACAGGCACCGTTTGAAGATGCAAAGGTCACTCCCATTACCCGAGTGTCGGTTGGTTATAATTAATTCCTCCTTGGAGTGATGCGGCAGGGGTGGGGGGTTTGGAGAAAGGGGGAAGGAGAGTTGGGGTAGGGAACGTGGGTGGACGGGGGCAGTGGGGGTTAGAGGGACGGGGTAGTCGGTGGGTAGATTTGTTACTGACAGGTCAAGTCATCTGCAGTTTAGATTTTGCACTTGGGGTGAATGGAATCAAAGGTTATGGAGAGAAAGCAGGATTAGGCTACTGAGTTGGATGATCAGCCATGATGGTAATGAATGGCAGAGCAGGCTTGAAGGGCCAAATGGCTTCCTCCAGCTCCTATCTTCTATGATTCTATGTTTCTATCATTATCCATTGCTTTTTTTCAGTGGATGCAATAGTCCATAGCCAAGCTGTAGCCTTCTCATTTGCCGAGTTTAAGATAACTAAGAGGGGACATTCCTCGGCAGTGTGTCTCCCAAGGCAGTAAAGCGTTTGGAGCTGATATCCCAGTAGGCTGTTACCTGAGGCTAAAGCTAGATAAATCTCCTGGCTCTAATGGAATGCATCCCAGGGTACTAAAAGCGATGGCGGGAGAAATAGCAAATGCACTAGCGGTAATTTACCAACATTCGCTGGACTCAGGTGGTTCCAGCAGATTGGAAAATAGTAAATGTGACGCCACTGCTTAATAAAGGAGGTAAACAAAAGGCAGGTAACTATTGGCCGTTTAGCTTAACTTCTGTGGTAGGGAAAATGCTTGAATCTATCATCAAGGAAGAAAGTGAGACATCTGGATATAAATTGTCCCATTGATAAGCATGGGTTCATGAAGTGCAGGTCATGTTTGAATAATTTGGTGGAATTCTTTGAGAACATTACATGTGCAGTGGACAGTGGGGAACCTGTGGATGTGGTATATCTGGATTTCCAGAAAGCATTTGACAAGGTGCCACATCAAAGACTGCTACAGAAGATAAAGGTGCACAGTGTTACGGGTAATGTATTAGCATGGATAGAGGATTGGTTAACTAACAGAAAGCAAAGAGTGGGGGTAAATGGGTGTTTTTCTGGTTGGTGATCAGTGACTAGTGCCTCAGGGATCAGTGTTGGGACTGCAATTGTTTACGATTTACATAGATGATTTGGAGTTGGGGACAAGGTGTAGTGTGTCAAAATTCGCAGATGACACTAAGATGGGTGGAAGAGCAAAATGTGCAGAGGACACTGAAAGTCTGCAAAGGTATACAGACAATCTAAGTGAGTGGGCGAGGGTCTGGCAGATGGAATACAATGTTTGTAAATGTGAGGTCATCCATTTTGGTAGGAATAACAGCAAGATGGACTATTATTTAAATGGTAAAAAATTGCAGCATGCTGCTGCGCAGAGGGATCTGGGTGTCCTTGTGCAGGAATCTCAAGGAGTTGGTTTGCAGGTACAGCAGGTAATTAAGGCGGCAAATGGAATTTTGTCCTTCATTGCTAGAGGGATGGAGTTTAAAAACAGCGAGATTATGTTGCAGCTGTATAAGGTGCTGGTGGGGCCACACCTGGAGTACTGTGTACAGTTTTGAACTCCTTACTTGAGAAGGGATATACTGGCACTGGAGGGGGTGCAGTGGAGATTCACTAGGTTGATTCCGGAGTTGAGAGGGTTGGCTTATGAGGAGAGGCTGAGTAGACTGGGGTTACACTCATTGGAATTCAGGAGAATGAGGGGAGATCTTATAGAAACATATAAGATGATGAAGGGAATAGATAAGATAGAAGCAGGGAAGTTGTTTCCACTGGCGGGTGAAACTAGAACTAGGGGGCATAGCCTCAAAATAAGGGGGAGCAGATTTAGGACTGAGTTGTGGAGGAACTTCTTCACACAAAGGGTTGTGAATCTGTGGAATTCCCTGCCCAGTGAAGCAGTTGAAGCTCCCTCATTGAATGTTTTTAAGGCAAGGATAGATAAATGTTTGAACAGTAAAGGAATTAAGGGTTACGGTGAGCGGGCGGGTAAGTGGAGCTGAGTCCACAAAATCATTAGCCAAGAACTTATTGAATGGCGGAGCAGACTCAGGGCCAGATGGCCTCCTCCTCCTAGTTCTTATGTTCTTATGACCTGGTCCTGAGCCTGACTAGCAAGACCCGCTCTCTCATAGTGGCAGTTCAAAGCCTGTCCATTCTATCCATGAGAAACTTGTGTATGTTTTAAAAAAATAAATTCTCCCATGGGGCTGAGTGTGTTGCTGGCTGGGCCCCCCAGCATTTGCTGCCCATCCCTAACTGCCCCTCCAGAAGTTGGGTGGGTGAGCCCCCTCCCTGAACCCATTGCAGTCCCGACATCCACTGTGCTGTTAGAGAGGGAATTCCAGGGGGAATGGTCGACAAGTCATGATGGTGAGTGTGGCTCGGAGGGGGTGGGGGGGCCTTTGGAAGGGAGGGTGGTGCTCCCCATGCATCTCTTGCCCTGCTTCTTCCAGGTGGCAGAAGTGGCGGGTTTGAGAGATCCCACCACCAAGTCATTGCAGTGCACCGTGCACTGAAGTTACTGTGAAAAGCCCCTAGTGGCCACACTCTGGCACCTGTTCGGGTTACACTGAGGGAGAATTTAGCACGGCCAATGCACCTAACCAGCACGTCTTACTGTGGGAGGAAACTGGAACACCCGGAGGAAACCCACGGAGACACGGGGAGAACGTGCAGACTCCACACAGACAGCGACCTGAACTGGGAATCAAACCCGGGTCCCTGGCGCTGTGAGTCCGTAGTGCTAAACACTGTGCCCCCAGTGTTCTTTTAGTTCATTTTAAAACTTTATTTATTTTACTTGTTGATCATTTTCCTTTAATTCACAAAACCTGAGCTGAACACAAGGGCTGGAAATGGTGGCAGCCACTCCTTAGACACAGGGAGTGGAGGGAGAATGGGGATTTGTTACTGATATCACTGTGGATTCACCACATCCATGTTCGGTGTTGGGGGGAGATGGGTGACGCTTTGCGAGCTCGGTGTTTTATGACTCATATGAGCAGCGTGCGAAACATTTTTCACTGTATCTCAATACATCTGAACGAGAAATCAAATCAAACCATTGATGTATATAACAAACAATAAACACTGAACCTTATGGTATGAGAGGATGGGGATGATCTCCTTCAAAAGAGGTCGATGATTCCACTGGAAGGAGTCTAACGTTCTGGGGACCCGGGTTCCAATCCCACCACGGCAGATGGTGGAATTTGAATTCAATAAAAAATATCTGGAATTAAGAATCTACTGATGGCCCATTGTCGGAAAAACCCATCTGGTTCCTTTAGGGAAGGAAATCTGCCGTCCTTACCCCGGTCTGGCCTACATGTGACTCCAGAGACACAGCAATGTGGGTGACTCTCAACTGCCCTCCAAGGGGTAACTAGGGATGGGTAATAAATACTGGCCCAGCCAGCGACACCCAGGTCCCAGGGATGGATAAAATAAATATAGAGGTGTATAAGATGTTGAGGGGTATTGATCAGGTGGATTCTCAGGCTTTTTCCCAGGGCTGAAATGGCTGCCACAAGAGGACACAGGTTTAAGGTGCTGGGGAGTAGGTACAGAGGAGATGTCAGGGGTAAGTTTTTCACTGAGGGTGGTGGGTGTGTGGAATCGGCTGCTGCTGGTGGTGGTGGAGGCAGATTCGATAGGGTCTTTTAAGAGACTTCTGGATGAGTACATGGAACTTAGTAAAATAGAAGGTTTTAGGTCAGCCTAGTAGGTAGGGATATGATCGGCGCAACTTGTGGGCCAAAGGGCCTGTTTATGCTGTAGTTTTTCTACCTTCTATGTTCTAAAACTCCCAGGGCCTCGTCAAACCTTATCTCTGTCACCTTCACAAACCCTCTTGCATTCCCCTGATCCGAATGTTTTGTCCACTCCCGATGACAGTTGCTGCACCATTGGTGACTCTGGAATTCTTGATTTATTTATTCTGTCCTGGGATGTGGATGTCGATGGCTGGGCCAGCACTTACTGTGGGTCAGGAGTCACGTGTAGGCTAGACCAGGTAAGGACGGCAGATTTCCATTTCCCTGAAGGAGGTGAGTGAACCAGATAGGGTTTTTCAAGCTCCGAGGGCAGGGTGAATTTTCATGGAGTGAAGTAAAAACCCAGCTGGTTTGCTGATTTTCTTCCCCTTCCCCCAATCCCCCCCCACCCACCCCCCGTTCATTCCCGGGAAGTGAGGGCTTGGCTGGCCGTAGGTGGTTGGTGGGTGGCCTTCTGGAACACGCTGCAGTCCCACGTTCTGGCTACAGCCCCAGTGCTGTCCCTTGACCCAGCCATAGTGGACATAAGAATAAGAGTGGGAGTAGGCCATTCAGCCCCTTGAACCTGCTCCTCCATTTAACATGACCACAGCTCATTGCATCATCACCTCCACTCTCCCACCCATTAACCATCACCCTTCAGAGCCCGACTCATTAAAAATCTGTCCAGCTGCTCCTCACATTTACTCAATGTCCCAGCGTCCACCGCACTCTGGGGCAGTGAACTCCACACACTGAGCACCCTCTGAGAGAAGTCGTCACTCCTCATCTCTGTTTTAAATCTGACACATCTTATACTAAACCAGGGAGTGGCTGAAATATTTTCAAGACAGGATGCTGTGTGTGAGTGTGTATGTGTGTCTGTGTGAGAGAGTGGGTGTGTGTGACTATGTGTGAGCGTGTGTGTGTGTAAGCGTGCATGAGAGTCTGTGTGTGCATGTGTGTTTGAGCATGTGTGTGATGTGTGTGTGTGTCTGAGTGTGTGCGTGTGCTTGTGAGTGTGTGTTTGCGTGTGTGTGTGAGACAGTATATGCATGCGAGAGTTTGTGTGTCTGAATGTCTGTGTGCATGTGTGTGTGTGTCTGAGTGTGTGCATGTGTATGTGAGAGTTTACGTGTGTGAGAGTGTGTGTGTGAGGGTATGTGTAAGTGTGTGAGTTTGGGGGGACAGTGGGTGGAGGGATTGGAGGGGAACTTGCAGGCGCTGGTGTCTCCCATGGCATCTGCTGCCCTTGTCCTTCCAAGTGGTAGAAGTTGGGGGGTTTTAAGGTGCTGTCATAGAATCCCAACAGTACAGAAGGAGCCTATCGAACCCGCACCATCAACAATCCCACCCAACTACTAACCTTGTAGTCTTCTTGACACTAAGGGACAATTTAGCATGGCCAATCCACCCTAACCTAGACATCTTTGGACACTAAGGGACAATCCAAGACTGGCCTCCTTCTGCACTGTAGGGATTGTAAGATTCTATTCTACTCTATAATTCTCATCCCTGGAACCACTCTTGTAAACACTGAACTTTGATTATAAATATAAAGTATCTTAAAAATTCGAGTAAGTTACATACTGCCACCGTGCGTTAGCAACTACACAAGTCTGTTCTCTGCTGACCATCAAAGCGAAACGCCAAAAACCTCCTGCACAAATCAATAACACGGTCAGTGGGTTTGAATGCCTGTGTGATGTCAGTGATGTGGATAATTACTGTCAGTGTATCCACCCAGCCTGCAACTGTAAAACTCAGGACACAACAGCTAATGTTCCATGTGATTGGACAGCACATGGCAGTCAGGCAGTGGAGTCGTGCTATTGTTATTGGACAGTAATCCAGGGTAATGCAGCGTTCCAATGCTACCACAGCAACTGTGAAATCTGGCCCGGCATTTTTCGGCCATCCCTGCCTTTGGGGTAAACGGAGACTTGGCTGAGCACCAACTTCTCCATCCTCGCTCAGAACAGCAGGAAAATTACAGCCCCAAATTACAGGGAAGGTGATGGCCTAGTGGTATTATCACTAGACTAGTAATCCAGAAACTCAGCTAATGTTCCGGGGACCTGGGTTCGAATCCCACTACAGCACACGGTGGAATTTGAATTCAATAAAAAATATCTGGAATTAAGAATCTACCATGAAACCCATTGTCAATTGTCAGAAAAACCCATCTGGTTCACTAATGTTCCTTTAGGGAAGGAAATCTGCTGTCTTTACCTGGTCTGGCCTACATGTGACTCCAGAGCCACAGCAATGTGGTTAACTCTTACATAAGAAATAGGAGCAGGAGTAGGCCATTCGGCCCTTCGAGCCTGCCCCGCCATTCAATAAGATCATGGCTGATCTGAAGTGGCTCAGTTCCACTTTCCCGCCTGCTCCCCATAACCCTTAATTCCCCTGCCTATCAGAAATCTATCTACCCGTGACATAAATATATTTAGCGAGGCAGCCTCCACCACTTCAACGGGCAGAGAATTCCACAGATTCACCACCCTCTGAGTGAAGAAGTTCCTCCTCAACTCCGATCTAAACTGCCCCACCCTTACTTTGAGGCTGTGCCCTCTAGTCCTGCTGTCCTTTCTGAGCGGGAAGAATCTCTCTACCTCTACCCTATCCATCCCCTTCATTATCTTGTAAGTCTCTATAAGATCCCCCCTCATCCTTCTAAACTCCAACGAGTACAGGCCCAGTCTATTTAGTCTCTCCTCATAAGCTAACCCCCTCATCTCCGGTATCAGCCTCGTGAACCTTCTCTGTACTCCCTCCAAGGCCAATATATCCTTTCGCAAGTAAGAGGACCAAAACTGCACACAGTACTCCAGTTGCGGTCTCACCAGTGCCCTGTACAGTTGCAGCAAGACCTACCTACTTTTATATTCTATCCTCCTCACTATGAAGGCCAGCATCCCATTCACCTTCCTGACCACCTGCTGCACCTGCAGACTGGGTTTTTGCGACTCATGCACAAGGACCCCCAGGTCCCTCTGCACCGTAGCATGCTGCAGCTTTTCGCCCTTTAAATAATAATCCCTCCTACTATTATTCTTGCCAAAGTGGATAACCTCACATTTCACTCTTAAAAATGCTCCTATGAAATATTAGGATTAAGAGTTACTTTCCACTTCAGTTCTAAATTGTTGTTAATTATTTAAAGAAGTCACTGGGATTTATAAAGGAGTTACAGAGGCACTGGGTGTTGGATATGTGTATGTGGAGTTAAACCAGAAAATGAAGGGAGTTTATAACAAAGCAAGACTTGTGGTTTCTTTACTGGATAGTAACTGAGAGGCTCAAACATGGAATGGCCAAGCCAGCCCACTCAGTTCAGGGGCAATTCAGGATGGGCAATAAACACTGGCCCAGCCAGTCACACCCAAATCCATGAATGTGAAAATTGAAGGTTAGTCATGGCACCAATCAACTCCGGCCTCCCGGATTGCCTGGATCCACTACAGTTCACTTATTGCCACTGTTCACAGCAGGTGCCATCTCCCTGGCCCTGCACCTAGATAACAAGGACACCTATGTCAGACTCCAATTTATTGACCACAGCTCAGCCTTCAACACAACTATTCCCATGAAACTCATCTCTGAATTCCATGTTCTGGGCCTTGGCACCTCCCTCTGCGACTGGATCCTGAATTTCCTTACTCACAGAGCACAATCAGTAAGGATCGGCAACAACACCTCCTCCACCATCATCCTCAACACCGGTGCCCCACAAGGCTGCGTTCTCAGCCCCCTACTATACTCCTTATACACCTCTGTGCGGCCAAATTCCCCTCCAATTCCATTTTCAAGTTTGCTAAAGACCCCACTGTAGTGGGTCGGACCTCAAACAATGATGAGACAGAGTACAGGAATGAGATAGACAATCTGGTGAACTGATGCGAGGATAATTATCTCTCATTTAATGTCAGTAAAATTAACTTCAGGAAGTTGGACCAAAGGGCCTGTTTCCATGCTGTAAACCTCTATGACTCAAAGCATAGTGGAAGACATGACCCTGTCTACATCAACGGGAATGCAGTGGAAATAGTTGAGAACTTCAAGTTTTTAGGTGTCCAGATTATCAATAACAGCAAGATGGACTATTATTTAAGTGGTAAAAAATTGCAGCATGCTGCTGTGCAGAGGGATCTGGGTGTCCTTGTGCAGGAATCTCAAGGAGTTGGTTTGCAGGTACAGCAGGTAATTAAGGCGGCAAATGGAATTTTGTCCTTCATTGCTAGAGGGATGGAGTTTAAAAACAGCGAGATTATGTTGCAGCTGTATAAGGTGCTGGTGCGACCACACCTGGAGTGCTGTGCACAGTTTTGGTCACCTTACTTAAGTAAGGATATACTGGCACTGGAGGGGGTGCAGAGAAGATTCACTAGGTTGATTCCGGAGTTGAGAGGGTTGGCTTAAGAGGAGAGACTGAGTAAACTGGGGATATACTCATTGGAATTCAGAAGAATGAGGGGGGATCTTATAGAAACATATAAGATGATGAAGGGAATAGATAAGATAGAAGCAGGGAAGTTGTTTCCACTGGCGGGTGAAACTAGAACTAGGGGGCATAGCCTCAAAATAAGGGGAAGCAGATTTAGGACTGAGTTGAGGAGGAACTTCTTCACACAAAGGGTTGTGAATCTGTGGAATTCTCTGCCCATGAAGAAGGTGAGGCTACCTCATTGAAGGTTTTTAAGGCAAGGATAGATAAATTTTTGAACAGTAAAGGAATTAAGGGTTCTGGTGAGCGGGTGAGTAAGTGGAACTGAGTCCATAAAAAGAACAGCCACGATCTTATTGAATAGTGGAGCAGGCTCGAGAGGCCAGATGGCCTACTCCTGCTCCGAGTTCTTATGTTCTTAATACTTTCCACTGTGTCCCAATACATGTGACAATAATAAATCAAATCATATGGAGTGCTTCAGATACACAGTCAGAATCTGAAGTGTCAGTAAGCTTGACAATCCTCATTATGTACACACAGGGGAGACTCCCTGATTGGATACGCTATCATTCTCTCAATCAGGGAGCTCATACTCTAAGAGGCCAACCTCCTGGGCCTCATTGAGTTCATTCCACTTTCCTTACTCTGTCAAAGCTTCCCTCGTGATTGTCAAACCCCCCATTAGAACCATATAGAACGATAGAAAATTACAGCTCAGAAACAGGCCTTTTGGCCCTTCTTGTCTGTGCCGAACCATTTTTTGCCTAGTCCCACTGACCTGCACTTGGACCATATCCCTCCACACCCCTCTCATTCATGAACCCAAAAGTGACCCCGCATTTACCACTTTATCCGGCAGCTCATTCCACACTCCCACCACTCTCTGTGTGAAGAAGTCCCCCTAATATTCCCTTTAAACTTTTCTCCTTTCACCCTTAACCCATGCCCTCTGTTTTTTTTCCCCTAGCCTCAGTGGAAAAAGCCTGCTTGCATTCACTCTATCTATACCCATCAAAATCTTATACACCTCTATCAAATCTCCCCTCATTCTCCAGGGAATAAAGTCTGAACCTATTCAATCTCTCTGTAACTCAGCTTCTCAAGTCCCGGCAACATCCTTGTGAACCTTCTCTGCACTCTTTCAACCTTATATATATCCTTCCTGCAACTAGGTGACCAAAACTGTACACAATACTCTAAATTTGGCCTCACCAAAGCCTTATATAACCTTACCATAACACTCCAACTTTTATACTCGATACTCTTTGGTATCCACTTTGGTAGGAATAATGGTAGGAAGGACTACTACTGACAGGGCGAAAAGCTGCAGCATGCTACGGTGCAGAGGGACCTCGGGGTCCTTGTGCATGAGTCGCAAAAACCCAGCCTGCAGGTGCAGCAGGTGGTCAGGAAGGCGAATGGGATGCTGGCCTTCATAGCGAGGGGGATTGAATATAAAAGGAGGGAGGTCTTGCTGCAGCTGTACAGGGCACTGGTGAGGCCGCAGCTGGAGTACTGTGTGCAGTTTTAGTCACCGCACTTGCGCAAGGATATTTTGGCTTTGGAGGGAGTGCAGAGGAGGTTTACTAGGCTGATATTGGAGTTGAGGGGGTTGAGCTATGAGGAGAGGCTGAATAAACTGGGCTTGTACTCGTTAGAGTTTAGAAGAATGAGGGGAGATCTCATTGAGACGTATAAGATGATGAAAGGGATGGATAGGGTAGAGGTGGAGAGACTCTTCCTGCTCAGAAAGGACAGCAGGACTAGAGGGCACAGCCTCAAGATAAGCGGGGGGGGGGGGGCAGTTTAGAACGGAGTTGAGGAGGAACTTCTTCATTCAAAGGGTGGTGAATCTCTGGAATTCTCTGCCTGTTGAAGTGGTGGAGGCTACCTCGCTAAATATATTTAAGACGCAGGTAGATAGGTTTTTGGTAGGCGAGGGGATTAAGGGTTATGGGGAGAGGGCGGGAAAGTGGAACTGAGCCACTTTAGATCAGCCATGATTTTATTGAATGGCGGGGCAGGCTCGAAGGGCTAGATGACCTACTCCTGCTCCTATTTCTTATGTTCTTGTGTACTCTGATTTATAAAGGCCAATGTGCCAAAAGCACTCTTTACGACCCTATCCACCTGTGATGTCACTTTTAGGGAATTCTGTACCTGTATTCCCAGATCCCTCTGTTCAACTGCACTCTTCAGAGTCCTGCCATTTACCCTGTATGTTCTACTTTGGTTTGTCCTTCCAAAGTGCAATACCTCACACTTGTCTGCATTAAACTCCATCTGTAAAAAGTCTGACAACACCAGGTTTTAGTCCAACCTATTTATTTGATAATATACTCACTAGCTTTCGGGGTTACCCCCTTCGTCAGGTGAATGGAGAGTTCTGGCCTCAGACAGAGCATATAAAGCACAGACAGTTTAGAGATTACTGCTGCTTTCTTGCATCTCTGTAAAAACTTGATGTCTGTGTCGATATGCGCAATCTTCTTGGAGATCCTCTCCATCTGCCATTTTTCAGCCCATTTTTCTAGTTGGTCCAAATCCCTCTGCAAGCTTTGAAAACCTTCCTCACTGTCCACTACACCTCCAACCTTTGTATCATCAGCACATTTGCTGATCCAATTTACCACATTATCATCCCCAGCATTGATATATAAATGACAAACAACAATGGACCCAACACCGATCCTGCGGCACGCCACTAGTCACAGGCCTCCACTCAGAGAAGCAATCCTCCGCTACCACTCTCTGGCTTCTTCCCTTGAGCCAGTGTCTAATCCAATTTACTACCTCTCCATGTATACCTAGCGACTGAACCTCCCTAACTAACCTCCCATGAGGGACCTTGTCAAAGGCCTTGCTGAAATCCAGGCCGGCAACATCCACCGCCTTCCCTTCATCCACTTTCCTGGTGACCTCCTCGAAAAACTCTAATAGATTGGTCAAACATGACCTACCACGCACAAAGCCATGTTGACTCTCCCTAATAAGTTCTTATTTGTAGATCCGATCCCTTATCACACCTTCCAATAACTTGCCAACCACCAACGTCAAACTTACTGGCCTATAATTTCCTGGATTACTTTTGGAACCTTTTTTAAATAACGGAACAACGTGAGCTATCCTCCAATCATCCGGCACCTCCCCTGTGAATACTGACATTTTAAATATGTCTGCCAGGGCCCCTGCAAGTTCACTACTAGCCACCCTCAAGGTCTGGGGAAAAACCCTGTCTGGTCCTGGGGATTTATCCACCCAGATTTGCATCAAGACAGCCAGCACCACCTCTTTAACCTGTAAGGGTTCCATAACCTCCCTATCTGTTTGCCGTATTTCTGTAGACTGCATGCCTGTTTCCTCAGTAGATACAGACGCAAAAAACCCATTTAGTATCTCCCCCATCTCTTTTGGTTCCACACACAGTCTACCACTCTGGTCTTCAAGAGGCCCAATTTTATCTCTCACTATCCTTTTGCTCCTTATATACCTATAGAATTACCATTAAATATCCCCCTCAACCTTTGTCTGCTCGAAGGAGAACCACCTCAGCTTCTCCCAATCTCCCTCCACATCAGCTCAAGTCCCTCAAACCGCAGCCATTGTCACCAAGCTCAATCCACACTCTCTCTTTGACCTTGGCGTCCTTCCTCAAGTGTGCATGTCAGAAGTGGACACAATGGCCAGATTCTTCATCCTGACTCTCTGCCCTGAGGTTGAGGGGAGACCTGATAGAAATCTACAAGATTATGAGAGGCATGGACAGATAGAAGAACTTTCCCAGGGTGGAATAGTCAATTACTAGGGGGCATAGGTTTAAGATGCGAGGGGCAAGGTTTAAAGGAGATGTACGTGTCAGATTTTTTTACACAGAGTGGTGGGTACCTGGAACTCACTGCCAGGGAACGTAGTGGAAGTGGATTTCAATGGTGAGTTTCAATGGGCGTCTTGACAAATGCATGAATAGGATGGAAATTGAGCGATGTGGTCCCCGGAAGGGTAAGGGGTTTTAGTTCAGCCGGGCAGCATGGTTGCTGCAGGCTTGGAGGGCCAAAGGGCCTGTTCCTGTGCTGTAATTTTCGTTGTTCTTTGACTCGTGGCTGGGATTCTCCAGTTCCGGTGCTGCAGATGGAGATTTGGCTGAGTGCCAGATTCTCTGTCCTTGCTGGCAGTGAACATAAGAACATAAGAACATAAGAAATAGGAGCAGGAGTAGGCCATCTAGCCCTTCGAGCCTGCCCCGCCATTCAATAAGATCATGGCTGATCTGTCGTGGCTCAGTTCCACTTTCCCGCCCTCTCCCCATAACCCTTAATCCCCTCTCCTATCAAAAACCCATCAACCCACGTCTTAAAAATATTTAGCGAGGCAGCCTCCACCACTTCAACGGGCAGAGAATTCCAGAGATTCACCACCCTTTGAGTGAAGAAGTTCCTCCTCAACTCCGTTCTAAACTGCCCCCCCTTTATCTTGAGGCTGTGCCCCCTAGTCCTACTGTCTTTTTTGAGCGGGAAGAGTCTTTCCACCTCTATCCTATCCATCCCATTCATCATCTTATACGTCTCAATGAGATCTCCCCTCATTCTTCTAAACTCTAATGAGTACAAGCCCAATTTATTCAGCCTCTCCTCATAGCTCAACCCCCTCAACTCCGGTATCAGCCTAGTAAACCTCCTCTGCACTCCCTCCAAGGCCAAAATATCCTTGCGCAGGTGCGGCGCCCAAAACTGCACACAGTACTCCAGCTGCGGCCTCACCAATGCCCTATATAGCCGCAGCAAGACCTCCCTACTTTTATATTCAATCCCCCTCGCTATGAAGGCCAGCATCCCATTCGCCTTCCTGACCACCTGCTGCACCTGCAAGCTGGGTTTTTGCGACTCATGCACAAGGACCCCGAGGTCCCTCTGCACCGTCGCCTGCTGCAGTTTTTCGCCCCGTAAGTAATAGTCCTTCCTACCATTCTTCCTACCAAAGTGGACCACCTCACACTTGCCAACATTAAATTCCATTTGCCATTTCCTGGCCCATTTGCCCAGCCTATCTAGATCCTTCTGCAGACTCTCCACACCCTCCGCACAATTTGCCTTTCCCCCAATCTTGGTGTCATCAGCAAATTTCGACACTCTACACTCGGTTCCCTCCTCCGGATCATCTATATAAATGGTAAAAAGCTGAGGCCCCAGCACCGACCCCTGGGGCACTCCACTAGTCACCATCCGCCAATCCGAATAGCACCCGTTGACCCCCACTCTCTGCCTCCTATTTGACAACCAATCCTCTATGCATGCTAATACCCTACCCCCAACTCCATGACACTCGACCTTCTGCAATAACCTCTTGTGAGGCACTTTGTCAAACGCCTTCTGAAAATCTAGAAAGACCACATCCACCGGCTCTCCTCTATCGACTGCCCTAGACACATCCTCATAGAACTCCAGTAAATTTGTCAGACACGACTTCCCTTTAATGAAACCGTGCTGCGTCTGCTCTATCAAGCAATTCCCTTCAAGATGCCTCGCAATTTCCTCCTTAATGACAGATTCTAACATTTTACCTACCACAGACGTTAAACTAACCGGCCTATAATTCCCCGCCTTTTGCCTGGCACCCTTCTTAAACAACGGTGTAACATTAGCCATTTTCCAATCATCCGGCACTTCCCCGGAATCCAGCGACGTCTGGAAAATAACCACCAAGGCATCCACTATCACCTCCGCCATTTCTTTCAGAACCCTCAGATGCATTCCATCCGGTCCTGGGGACTTGTCCACAATCAGCTCCTCCAGCCTGTCGAGCACCAACTCTCTAGTAACAGTAATGTCATTAAGACCCTCCAGTCCTACCACCTTTCCATCGCTAACACCTGGCAAATTATTCACGTCCTCCTCCGTGAAGACAGAAACAAAAAAGTTATTCAATACCTTAGCCATATCCCCATCCCCTACCACTAGGTCCCCTTTCTTATCCTCTAAAGGACCAACATTCACCCTAGCCAGCCTCTTCCTTTTTATATATTTATAAAAACTCTTGCTATCCTTTTTTATATTAAGCGCTAGCCCAGCTTCATAGTTTCTCCTACCCTTCTTTATCAACTTCTTTGTCAATCTTTGTTGACATTTAAACCTCTCCCAATCCTCTTCTCGCCTACTACTCTTAGCTACTCTAAACGCCTCCGCTTTTAATTTAGTACTTTCCTTCACCTCCTTCATTATCCACGGCTTATTACCTCTCCTCCTACAGTCCTTTTTGACCATCGGAATAAATTTCCGCTGAGCACCAAGAAAGATCTCCTTAAAGATCCTCCACTGCTCCTCAACAGACCCTCCCTCCAACGCGCTCTCCCAGTCCACATTCGCTAATTCTTCTCTCATCCTACCGTACTCCCCTCTATTCAAACAAAGGACGCGTGTCTGGGAACCCACTTTCTCCTCCTCCATCTGCACCAGAAACTCCACCATACAATGATCACTCTCCCCAAGAGGATCCTTCACCACAAGGTCCCTAATTCTACCCGCTTCATTACATAGCACCAGATCCAAGATAGCTCGCTCCCTCGTCGGCTCCAACACACACTGTTCGAGGAAACTATCCCGGCAGCATTCCAAGAACTCTTCCTCGAGCCCCCCACGTCCAACATGGGTCGACCAATCAATATGCAGATTGAAATCCCCCATAACTACGGCCGTCCCATTCCTGCACGCCGCACTTATTTGCGCGTTAACAGCCCGCCCCACCTCCAGATCATTATTCGGAGGCCTATAGACGACACCCACCAGCGTCTTCCTCCCTTTGCTGTTCCTAATCTCCACCCACAACGATTCCACCCTCTGTTCCTTGGCTCCAATATCATCCCTTGCTACCACCCTGATGCTATCCTTAATCAGCAGAGCTACGCCCCCCACTTTTCCCTCCTGCCTATCCTTCCTAAACACTTGATAGCCCTGTACATTCAGCTCCCAGTCCCTGTCACCTTGCAGCCACGTCTCTGTAATGGCCACCAGATCGTATCCATTTGTGTCGATCTGCGCCACCAGCTCATCCACTTTATTCCGAATGCTTCGTGCATTCAGATAAAGTGCTTTCATCCCAGCCTTCACCTGGACCCTATTTGCCGCAACGCCACCAACTATACTCACGCCCCCTATTCCCTTTATTATTGGGATATCCTCGACCTCTTCCCTTACCTGTACCCTCTTCTTAAATTTAGACCTCGTACCATCACCTACCCTCGCACCCTCCTCCCCCCCCCTAATTAGTTTAAAGCCCTGTCTACAGTCCTCTTTACTCGATTCGCCAGCACTCTGGTCCCAGCATGGTTCAGACCAACCCCATCCCGCCCGAACAGGTCCCACCTACCCCAATACTGGTGCCAATGTCCCATAAATTCAAACCCATTCCTCCCACACCAATCCCTGAGCCACCCATTCACTTCCTTAATCCTGTCAACCCTACGCCCATCTGCACACGGTTCAGGCAGTAGCCCAGAGATAACCACCTTGTCGGTTCTACTTTTTAATTCCATTCCCAGCTTTTCATACTCCCTCCCCAGATCCTCAGTCCGCACTTTGCCTACGTCGCCGGCACCCACATGAACCACAACGACCGGATTCTCACCCTCCCACTCCAGGTTCCTCTGCAGCCCAGCTGCGACATCCCGGACCCGAGCACCAGGCAGACAACACACCCTTCTGTGCACTTTGTCATTGTGACAAAGGACAGTGTCAATACCCTTCACCCCACTATCCCCAATCACTACTACGTTCCTTTTCCCTTTCTCTTTACCTATGTCCTGCTGCAGCACTGTACCGTGTGCAGTTTGCTCACCAACCTCACCTGTCTCGTTCTCGTCCAGCCTGGAAGCAAGAACCTCAAACCTGTTATGCAGATTAAGAGGCTGAGGCCTCCGCTCCTCACCACCCTTCCTCCTCCCAGCAGCCCTCTCTTGTCCCTGACCCTTAGAGTTAGCCAGTC
The DNA here is from genome assembly GCF_965287045.1 of Carcharhinus amblyrhynchos. Classification (NCBI taxonomy): domain Eukaryota; kingdom Metazoa; phylum Chordata; class Chondrichthyes; order Carcharhiniformes; family Carcharhinidae; genus Carcharhinus; species Carcharhinus amblyrhynchos. The sequence goes on along the minus strand of NW_027649830.1, from coordinate 428,632 downwards.
TAAGGGGGGTGGATGTCACTTGCACCCCATTGACAATGGCACCCTCTCTCCCCCTGATGAGCCTCAGTGTCTGTAGCTCAGTGGCCAGCTCATTTACCCTGAGCTGGAGCTCCTCCAGCAACCTGCACTTACTGCAGACATGGTCACTGGGAAGGACCCTGGGGTGGTGGTGGGGCGTGTGAGACCACAGAATCCTGTCCACTTGGGGCCTAATCAGAGATTTGTAAAGATCCAGCTTGGCTGTTGCAAGCCATACACATGCCTGGGTGTGCCAACATCTGGTGCACAGCTTTGGTCTCCATATTTGACGAGAAAAGATATAATTCCCAAAGCCTGTCCACCAATCGACAAGGTACAAGTCAGGAGTGCGATGGAATACTCCCCACTTGCCTGGATGAGTGTGGCAGCCACAGCACCCGGTACAAAGCAGTCCTGGTAGATTGGCACTCAATCTGTAAACATTCACTCCCTCCAGCACACAATGGCAGCTGTGTTATTATCTACAATATGCAATTCAACAGTATCTTCCAAACCTGCCTCCTCTACAATTTAGAAAGATAAGGGCAGCAGATACCTGGGAACGCCCCCACTTGGAGCTTCCTCTCTGAGTTACTCACCATTCTGAAGTGGAAATATATCACTGTTCCTGCAATGTGGCTAGGTCCAAATTCTGGCAACTGCCTACCTAACAGTGTGCTGACTGTCCTACACCACATGGACTGCAGAGGCTCAAGAAGGTAGCTCAACCACTACCTTCTGAGATGGTTTGTAAATGTTGGGCATCACCAGTAACACACATGCCCCCATTAAAAAAAAATTACAAAAGAAAACTATGGCCCAAAGAACCTCCTCCTGGGTCAGCAAACGTGAGAAGGAGAAGGAGGGGAGAGTGTAGAGAAAGAGGCGAAATACCTGGGGAACATAGCAAGAGAAGAGCTGTGTGTGCAGCGCCTGTCTCTTTAAGATAGTAAAGAGGAAGTGAGTCACCTGACCTGAGGCACCATCTTGTAAGTGTATAGAACTGGGCGCTGCTCCAGGGCACCCTTCTGTACAAACCGCAGGCTTCTCTCTGCAATAAGTACCTTTTGTTCCAAACAAAGTCTGCAATCTCTTGACAATGCCAGTAACAGCCACAACATCACAAGCAGCAGACCGTTCAGCCCATTCAATCTGCTGCTGTGCTATTCAATACGATGATTGCTGATTGGACATTTTATAGAATCATATAATATAGTCAGCGAATCCCTACAGTGCAGAAAAAGGCCATTCAGCCCATTGAGTCTGCGCTGTCCACAATCCCACCCAGGTCCTTTTGCCATAAACCCATGTATTTCCCTTGCCAATATGGCTGATGTTAAGGGGAAATTTAGCATGGTCAATCGACCCCTACCTGTACATCTTTCGAGTGTGGGATCACCCAGAGGAAACCCACACAGACACTGGAAGAACGTGCAGACTCCGCACGGAACTGCTAACCACTGTGACACCATGCCATCCCTATAGTCTTCAATGCCCTTTTACACACTCCAGCCCCAGAACCGTTTTGATCATTGTTAGTCAGCAACCTCTTCTTTAAACATACTGAATGACTGAGCCCTCTGGGGCAGAGAATTCCAAAGATTCTGGACAAAGAAATGCTCCCTCATCTGAGTCCTAAGTGGCTGCCCCCTTATTTTGAAATTGTGTCTCTGGTTCTAGAGTTCCCAACCAAGGGAAATATCTTATCCGCATCTACAATGTCTATTTTTTTATTCATTCGTGGGACATGGGCGTCGCTGGCTGGCCAACAGTTATTACCCATCCCTAGTTGCCCTTGAATTGAATGGCTTGCTTGGCCATTTCTGAGGGCATCTGAGAACTGACCACATTGCTGTGGCTCTGGGGTCACATGTAGGTCAGACCGGGTAAGGACGGCAGATGTCCTTCCCTAGAGGAACCAAATGGGTTTTTTCGACAATGGGGCATCAGTAGGTTCTTAATTCCAGATATTTTTTATCAAATTCAAATTGCATTATCTGCCGTGGCGGGATTTGAACCCGGGTCCCCAGAAATTCAGCTGAGTTTCTGGATTAATAGTCTAGCTATAATCCCACTAGGTTATCACCTCCCCTTCAGGTATTTTGTAGGTTTCAATGAGGTCACCTCTCATTCTTCAAAATTCGAGAGGATTGAGATTCAGATCGCTCTGTCTCTCTACATTGACTGTCCCACCAACCCTGGAACAAATCTGGCAAACCTCCATGGCATTAAGAGAGTCCCAGAATGGTATGGTGGCTTAATGTCAGAATGTGGATTAGCCTTTCTAAAGAACAGTGGACCGAGCAAAACAGAAATCAGTGGAGAAAGATGGTTCATTGTGTGGCCAATATCAACGTCATTGTTCAGCTTTGTTAATGTCAGTTACACCAATAAGGTTAAGAGATACAGATGATGGATTGTCTTTGAGCATGTTTTAATAAGGGACAACTAGGCTGTGGGCTGATTGGGATGGGGAGCTGTGAGACAAAGAACAGTACAGCACAGGAACAGGTGAGATGGCCCAGCAAACCTGTGCCGACACCAGACACCTTTCTAAAGGAAAGACCTTTTTGCCTCTGTGCTGCCTGTGTCCCTCTATTCCCTGTTCATTCGTGTATCTGTCAAAAGTTAAAGTTTCATTCCTTCTTTTCTGTTCATTCATCCATTTTACCACTTCTTTATTCCCACTCCTTCACTCCGCCTCCTCCTCCCCCTACTCTCAGGACCACTTCCCATTCCTCAGGCAATCCCTTAATAATAAGAACATAAGAACATAAGAAATAGGAGCAGGAGTAGGCCATCTAGCCCTTCGAGCCTGCCCCGCCATTCAATAAGATCATGGCTGATCTGTCGTGGCTCAGTTCCACTTTCCCGCTTTCTCCCCATAACCCTTAATCCCCTTGCCTATCAAAAACCTATCAACCCGCGTCTTAAATATATTTAGCGAGGCAGCCTCCACCACTTCAATGGGCAGAGAATTCCAGAGATTCACCACCCTTTGAGTGAAGAAGTTCCTCCTCAACTCCATTCTAAACCTCCCCCCCTTTATCTTGAGGCTGTGCCCTCTGGTCCTAATGTCCTTTCTGAGCGGGAAGAGTCTCTCCACCTCTATCTTATCCATCCCATTCATCATCTTATACGTCTCAATGAGATCTCCGCTCATTCTTCTAAACTCTAACGAGTACAAACTTAGTTTATTCAGCCTCTCCTCATAGCTCAACCCCCTCAACTCCGGCATCAGCCTAGTAAACCTCCTCTGCACTCCCTCCAAGGCCAAAATATCCTTGCGTAGGTACGGCGCCCAAAACTGCACACAGTACTCCAGCTGCGGCCTCACCAATGCCCTATACAGCTGCAGCAAGACCTCCCTACTTTTATATTCAATCCCCCTCGCGATGAGGCCAGCATCCCATTCGCCTTCCTGACCACCTGCTGCACCTGCAGGCTGGGTTTTTGCGACTCATGAACAAGGACCCCAAGGTCCCTCTGCACCGTCGCCTGCTGCAGTTTTTCTCCACGTAAGTAATAATCCTTCCTACCATTATTCCTACCAAAGTGGACCACCTCGCACTTGCCAACACTAAATTCCATTTGCCATTTCCTGGCCCATTCGCCCAGCCTATCTAGATCCTTCTGCAGACTCTCCACACCCTCCGCACAATTTGCCGTTCCCCCAATCTTGGTGTCATCAGCAAATTTCGACACCACACGCTCGGTTCCCTCCTCCAGATCATCTATATAAATGGTAAGTAGCTGAGGCCCCAGCACCGACCCCTGGGGCACTCCACTAGTCACCATCCGCCAATCCGAATAGCACCCATTGACCCCCACTCTCTGCCTCCTATTTGACAACCTGATAATCTGTACCTTTGTTCTGCCATTCACACATTCTGATCACCTAACGGACAATCTTAGCACCTTTCTCATTGAACTGAATCATAGAATCTGACAGTGCACAAAGAGGCCATTCAGCCCATCGAGTCTGCACCGACCACAATCCCACCCAGGCCCTATTGCCGTAACCCCATGCACTTACGCTAGCTTGTCCCCCTGATACTACAAAGCAATTTAACATGGCCAATCACCAACCCCCCCACATCTTTGTGGGAGGAAACTGGAGCACCCAGAGGAAACCCATGCAGGCACGAGGAGAACGTGCAAACTCCACACAGACAGTGACCCAAGGCTGGAATTGAGCTCAGGTTCTTGGTGCTGTAAGTGTTAACCAGTGTGCCACCATGCCTCCCCATATGTACTATATATATAGTTAGAATTTAGGACTGAATAGAGTAGTTACTGAAGGTTGCATAAAATAATTAAAGGGGGAGGGATGTGGTGATTGTCCCTTTAAGGGCAACACAGCAAAGTAAAGTCACCTGGCTTGGAGGACCAATTGGAACTCTGACTTGGTGATCACTCCAGGGGGTGTAGTCATCTTAGGCCAGAGACAAGCTGGGACCAAAGAGCAATTCTTCTCTCGAATAAATCCTGTCGTGTTTCCAATGAAGTGTGTGGAAATGCTTCATTACACAGTTTTCATTTTGTTTGATGACGTAAACATTCTGGTGACAATGTAAACATTGTATAGATTTCCGAGGACACCTCCTGGTCCAAGCTTCTCAAGACTTGTCGAGTGGCTGATCCCTGTTCCCAGCTACTTTAGGATAAATTCCTTCTTCTTCCATTCTCACACCAGCTTTTGACTAGCATCAAGTAAATCCTCAGCCTTCTTCAGCAGCACTTACATTTCCTTTGTCCAGAACATTGAATACAGGAGTTGGGATGTCTTGTTGAAGTTGTACGAGACATTGGTAAGGCCACATTTCAGAATAGTGGTGTACAGTTCTGGTCACCCTATTATAGAAAGGATATTATTAAACTAGAAAGAGCGCAGAAAAGATTTACTAGGATGCTACTGGGACTTAATGGATTGACTTGTAAGGAGAGACTGGATAGACTGGGACTTTTTTCTCTGGAGCGTAGGAGGCTGAGGGGTGATCTTACAGAGGTCTATTAAATAACGAGGGGCAGAGATCAGCTAGATAGTCAATATCTTTTCCCAAAGGTAGGGAAGTCTAAAACTAGAGGGCAGAGGTTTAAGGTGAGAGGGGAGAGATACAAAAGGATCCAGAAAGGGCAATTTTTTCACACAGAGGGTGGTGAGTGTCTGGAACAAGCTGCCAGAGGCAGTAGGAGAGGCGGGTACAATCTTGTCTTCTAAAAATCATTTAGACAGTTACATGGGTACGATGGGCATAGAGGGATATAGGCCAAATGTGGGCAATTGGGATTAGCTTAGGGGTTTAAAAAAAGGGTCAGCATGGACAAGTTGGGCCGAAGGGCCTGTTTCCATGCTGTAAACCTCAATGATTCTTCAAGGTCCCCCACCCTCACAATATAAATCTCTTCCGATTTTCTTTGCTCTTAACCCTGATGAAAGGTCATCAAGACTCGAAATGTTGACTCTGGGCCCGATTTTACAAAAATTTGCGCCCATTTTTGGGCATGAAATCGCAGTAAATTCGGGCGTCGGGCCTGTAATGCGATCTGCACCTGAAACTGAGCAGATCGCGCCTTTACTGGCACCTGATTGGGGTGCGGATCCCGTCCATTGCCCCAGTTGGGCGGAACTGCATGCCCAACTCTACTGGCAAATCCCACTTTCCCCTCTTTGGATCCGTTCCGGATCCGTGCTTCTATCCACCTACAGAATAAAAATCCGAAGCGGATTCCTATTCTGCAGGGGAACCTCCAAAGCTCCGAACCTCCTCGAACACCCTTCGCAGACCCCCCGCTAACCACCCCAGCAGACCCCCCTGCGATCCAAACCCCCTGGGAAGCAGACTCCCCCCCGCAGACCAACTCTCCCCTCCCACTGTGATCGGACCCCCCTGGGAGGCAGGCCCCAGTCAGCAGAGCACACCCCACCCCCAGGGAGGCTGCCACCCCCAGCAGACCTCCCCCCCCTCCCTCCATGAGGCAGGCTCCTACCCCACCAGACGCAGACGGCTCCCCCCCAACGCCCCCACCAACCTCGGCAGACACCCCCAACCTACCTCGATTGCTGCTGTCCCTCCACCATTCTTCCCACCAGCATTCATTGATGTGGAGATGTTGGTGTTGGACTGGGGTGAACACAGTAAGAAATCTCACACACCGGGTTACAGTCCTGTTGGAGTTTAACCGGCTGTTGGGAGAATTCTTCCTGCACTCATTGGAGAGCCTGCAGCATTTTCCCGACCTTCCACTGGTGTCTGCCGGAGGAGGGGGGGTGCTCAGATGGATCTCTGGTTGGAGGGTTGGGTGGGGGGGGGTCTATGGTGGAGGATGGGGGGAGGATGGACTTGGGAGAATCTCCACCACCAACCCTCCAACCCCAGTCAGAAATCCATCTGAGCCCCCTTCCTCCGGCAGACGCCAGCAGAAGGTCAGGAAGGTGCTGCAGGCTGTCCAACGAGTGCAGGAAGAATTCTCACAACACCCCTCCCTCCCCCACCTCCCCGCCACCGCCACCCCACCCTGCACCCCCCAGCTCTCTCTTTTGTTTTTCACACCCGGACGCGCTGTTTCAGATTTTTTAACGAACTGCGCATGCGCTGTTCAGAGCTCCAATCGTTCCGGCAGCACTAAGCCTCGTCCACAGCGCGGACCAGACTGGAACCGGCAAAAAGCGTATGGGCGCACTGGAACAGGGATTCTGGGCTCGGATCCGCTTTACATCTGGATCCCACCCTTAGCCTCCGATTGGTAAAATCTGGCCCTCTATTCTCTCCCCACAGGGGCTGTCAGACCTGCTGAGATTTTCCAGCATTTTCTGTTTCTGTTTCAGATTCCAGCATCTGCAGGATTTTGATAAAATCCGGACAAATTTAAGGTAATACATTTTGGAAGGTCTAACGCAGATAGTGGGAGTGTGTGGGGGGGGGGGACAGTGTGAGTGTGGGGTGTATAGTGGGAGTGTGGGGGGCACTGCGAGTGTTGGGGGACAGTGGGAGTGTTGGGGGACAGTGGGAGTGTGGGGGGACAGTGGGAGTGTGGGGGGACAGTGCGAGTGTGGGGGGACAGTGCGAGTGTGGGGGGGACAGTGCGAGTGTGGGGGGGACAGTGCGAGTGTGGGGGGGACAGTGCGAGTGTGGGGGCACTGCGAGTGTGGGGGGACAGTGCGAGTGTGGGGGGTACAGTGCGAGTGTGGGGGGACAGTGCGAGTGTGGGGGTACAGTGCGAGTGTGGAGGGACAGTACGAGTGTGGGGGCACTGCGAGTGTGGGGGACAGTGCGAGTGTGGGGGTACAGTGCGAGTGTGGGGGGACAGTGCGAGTGTGGGGGGACAGTGGGAGTGTGGGGGGACAGTGCGAGGTGTGGAGGGACAGTGCGAGTGTGGGGGGTAAAGTGCGAGTGTGGGGGTACAGTGCGAGTGTGGGGGGACAGTGCGAGTGTGGGGGGACAGTGGGAGTGTGGGGGGACAGTGCGAGTGTGGGGGGACAGTGCGAGTGGTGGGGGGACAGTGCGAGTGTGGGGGTACAGTGGGAGTGTGGGGGGACAGTGCGAGTGTGGAGGGACAGTGCGAGTGTGGGGGGTACAGTGCGAGTGTGGGGGGACAGTGCGAGTGTGGGGGGACAGTGGGAGTGTGGGGGGACAGTGCGAGTGTGGAGGGACAGTGCGAGTGTGGGGGGTAAAGTGCGAGTGTGGGGGTACAGTGCGAGTGTGGGGGGACAGTGCGAGTGTGGGGGGACAGTGCGAGTGTGGGGGGACAGTGGGAGTGTGGGGGGACAGTGCGTGTGTGGGGGTACAGTGCGAGTGTGGAGGGTCAGTGGGAGTGTGGGGGGACAGTGGGAGTGTGGGGGGTACAGTGGGAGTGTGGGGGTACAGTGGGAGTGTGGGGGGACAGTGCGAGTGTGGGGGGACAGTGGGAGTGTGGGGGTACAGTGGGAGTGTGGGGGGACAGTGGGAGTGTGGGGGGACAGTGGGAGTGTGGGGGTACAGTGCGTGTGTGGGGGTACAGTGCGAGTGTGGAGGGTCAGTGGGAGTGTGGGGGTACAGTGCGAGTGTGGGGGTAATGTGCGAGTGTGGGGGTAATGTGCGAGTGTGGGGGGACAGTGTGAGTGTGGGGGGACAGTGGGAGTGTGGGGGTACAGTGCGAGTGTGGGGGACAGTGCGAGTGTGGGGGGTACAGTGGGAGTGTGGGGGGACAGTGGGAGTGTGGGGGTACAGTGCGAGTGTGGAGGGTACAGTGCGAGTGTGGGGGGACAGTGGGAGTGTGGGGGGACAGTGGGAGTGTGGGGGTACAGTGCGATTGTGGGGTGACAGTGGGAGTGTGGGGGTACAGTGGGTGTGTGGGGGGGACAGTGGGAGTGCGGGAAAACACTATGAGTGGGGGGACAGTGGAAGAGTGCGGGGGGGACAGTGGGAGAGTGTGGGGGGGACAGTGGGAGAGTGTGGGGGGGACAGTGGGAGAGTGTGGGGGGGACAGTGGGAGAGTGTGGGGGGGACAGTGGGAGAGTGTGGGGGGGACAGTGGGAGAGTGGGGGGAGAGTGTGGGGGGAACAGTGGGAGAGTGTGGGGGGGACAGTGGGAGAGTGTGGGGGGGACAGTGGGAGAGTGTGGGGGGGACAGTGGGAGAGTGTGGGGGGGACAGTGGGAGAGTGTGGGGGGACAGTGGGAGAGTGTGGGGGGGACAGTGGGAGAGTGTGGGGGACAGTGGGAGAGTGTGGGGGGACAGTGGGAGAGTTGTGGGGGGGACAGTGGGAGAGTGTGGGGGACAGTGGGAGAGTGTGGGGGACAGTGGGAGAGTGTGGTGGGGGACAGTGGGAGAGTGTGGGGGGGACAGTGGGGAGTGTGGGGGGGACAGTGGGAGAGTGTGGTGGGGGACAGTGGGAGAGTGTGGGGGGACAGTGGGAGAGTGTGGGGGACAGTGGGAGAGTGTGGGGGGGACAGTGGGAGAGTGTGGGGGGGACAGTGGGAGAGTGTGGGGGGGACAGTGGGAGAGTGTGGGGGGGACAGTGGGAGAGTGTGGGGGGGACAGTGGGAGAGTGTGGGGGGGAGTGGAGAGTGTGGGGGACAGTGGGAGAGTGTGGGGGGACAGTGGGAGAGTGTGGGGGGGACAGTGGGAGAGTGTGGGGGGACAGTGGGAGAGTGTGGGGGGGACAGTGGGAGAGTGTGGGGGGGACAGTGGGAGAGTGTGGGGGGACAGTGGGAGAGTGTGGTGGGGACAGTGGGAGAGTGTGGGGGGGACAGTGGGAGAGTGTGGGGGGGACAGTGGGAGAGTGTGGGGGGACAGTGGGAGAGTGTGGGTGGACAGTGGGAGAGTGTGGTGGGGACAGTGGGAGAGTGTGGTGGGGACAGTGGGAGAGTGTGGGGGACAGTGGGAGAGTGTGGGGGGACAGTGGGAGAGTGTGGGGGGACAGTGGGAGAGTGTGGTGGGGACAGTGGGAGAGTGTGGTGGGGACAGTGGGAGAGTGTGGGGGGGACAGTGGGAGAGTGTGGGGGGGACAGTGGGAGAGTGTGGGGGGGACAGTGGGAGAGTGTGGTGGGGACAGTGGGAGAGTGTGGTGGGGACAGTGGGAGAGTGTGGGGGGGACAGTGGGAGAGTGTGGGGGGGACAGTGGGAGAGTGTGGGGGGGACAGTGGGAGAGTGTGGGGGGGACAGTGGGAGAGTGTGGGGGGACAGTGGGAGAGTGTGGTGGGGACAGTGGGAGAGTGTGGTGGGGACAGTGGGAGAGTGTGGGGGGACAGTGGGAGAGTGTGGGGGGGACAGTGGGAGAGTGTGGGGGGACAGTGGGAGAGTGTGGGGGGGACAGTGGGAGAGTGTGGTGGGGACAGTGGGAGAGTGTGGGGGGGACAGTGGGAGAGTGTGGGGGGGACAGTGGGAGAGTGTGGGGGGACAGTGGGAGAGTGTGGTGGGGACAGTGGGAGAGTGTGGGGGGGACAGTGGGAGAGTGTGGGGGGGACAGTGGGAGAGTGTGGGGGGGACAGTGGGAGAGTGTGGGGGGGACAGTGGGAGAGTGTGGGGGGACAGTGGGAGAGTGTGGGGGGACAGTGGGAGAGTGTGGGGGGGACAGTGGGAGAGTGTGGGGGGGACAGTGGGAGAGTGTGGGGGGACAGTGGGAGAGTGGGGGGGACAGTGGGAGAGTGTGGGGGGGACAGTGGGAGAGTGTGGGGGGACAGTGGGAGAGTGTGGGGGGACAGTGGGAGAGTGTGGGGGGGACAGTGGGGAGAGTGTGGGGGACAGTGGGAGAGTGTGGTGGGGACAGTGGGAGAGTGTGGGGGGGACAGTGGGAGAGTGTGGGGGGGACAGTGGGAGAGTGTGGGGGGGACAGTGGGAGAGTGTGGGGGGGACAGTGGGAGAGTGTGGGGGGACAGTGGGAGAGTGTGGTGGGGACAGTGGGAGAGTGTGGGGGGGACAGTGGGAGAGTGTGGGGGGGACAGTGGGAGAGTGTGGGGGGGACAGTGGGAGAGTGTGGGGGGGACAGTGGGAGAGTGTGGGGGGGACAGTGGGAGAGTGTGGGGGGGACAGTGGGAGAGTGTGGTGGGGGACAGTGGGAGAGTGTGGGGGGGACAGTGGGAGAGTGTGGGGGGGACAGTGGGAGAGTGTGGGGGGGACAGTGGGAGAGTGTGGGGGACAGTGGGAGAGTGTGGGGGACAGTGGGAGAGTGTGGGGGGGACAGTGGGAGAGTGTGGGGGGGACAGTGGGAGAGTGTGGTGGGGACAGTGGGAGAGTGTGGGGGGGACAGTGGGAGAGTGTGGGGGACAGTGGGAGAGTGTGGTGGGGACAGTGGGAGAGTGTGGGGGGACAGTGGGAGAGTGTGGGGGGGACAGTGGGAGAGTGTGGGGGGGACAGTGGGAGAGTGTGGGGGGGACAGTGGGAGAGTGTGGGGGGGACAGTGGGAGAGTGTGGGGGGGACAGTGGGAGAGTGTGGGGGGGACAGTGGGAGAGTGTGGTGGGGACAGTGGGAGAGTGTGGGGGGGACAGTGGGAGAGTGTGGGGGGGACAGTGGGAGAGTGTGGGGGGGACAGTGGGAGAGTGTGGGGGGACAGTGGGAGTGTGGGGGGGACAGTGGGAGAGTGTGGGGGGGACAGTGGGAGAGTGTGGGGGGGACAGTGGGAGAGTGTGGGGGGGACAGTGGGAGAGTGTGGGGGGGACAGTGGGAGAGTGTGGGGGGGACAGTGGGAGAGTGTGGGGGGGACAGTGGGAGAGTGTGGGGGGACAGTGGGAGAGTGTGGGGGGGACAGTGGGAGAGTGTGGGGGGGACAGTGGGAGAGTGTGGGGGGGACAGTGGGAGTGCGGTGGGGACAGTGGGAGAGTGTGGGGGGGACAGTGGGAGAGTGTGGTGGGGACAGTGGGAGAGTGCGGGGGGTGGGGACAGTGGGAGAGTGTGGGGGGACAGTGGGAGAGTGTGGGGGACAGTGGGAGTGCGGTGGGGACAGTGGGAGAGTGTGGGGGGACAGTGGGAGAGTGTGGGGGGGACAGTGGGAGAGGTGGGGGGGACAGTGGGAGGTGCGGTGGGGACAGGTGGGAGAGTGTGGGGGGACAGTGGGAGAGTGTGGGGGGGACAGTGGGAGAGTGTGGGGGACAGTGGGAGAGTGTGGGGGGGACAGTGGAGAGTGTGGTGGGGACAGTGGGAGAGTGTGGTGGGGACAGTGGGAGTGCGGGTGGGACAGTGGGAGAGTGTGGGGGGACAGTAGGAGTGCGGTGGG